>NC_051232.1:27230438-27830438 GCF_015220715.1 Pygocentrus nattereri | reverse complement strand
ATTTTTCACATTTTACTCTGCATACACGGAGGGAGAAGCCTAGACGTTCACTCACGACAGTACAAACTGACGGGGCAGTTAGGGAATATAGCCAGCTATTTTGCAGATTTTATTTTCATTGCGTTTGAAAATACTACTCTAAATTAAAATTGAGCGTTAATGTATGTAATAATTATTGATATTGAATGATATGCAAGACTATCATACTAAGACTTCTGGCTGCATCACTCTATACTTAAACCGTTTTCTTTGTGAATGAGTAATCTGTACTCTGTCTACACAGAAGCCAGACAGATTCTACTTGTGTTGTACCTAACCTTCCACTAAGGATGCTGTATGTGGACTTCATTATTGATTGCTGCTGACCACTAAAGGTCTTCTGCTTGGCTAGAGAGAGAATAGAGCAGAAGCATCAGGCTGTGGACAAACATTATTAATAACTGAAGAAGGGTTACACCCCAGACACATATCACTGATGTCAGAACATAACCTTTTATCTCCAAAATGGTAACTTTACAGGAGAAGGGAAAATAAAAATACCAGACGTTTTTTCAAGTAATTTTGGGCCATTTCCTTTGGTCCATTCATACAATTTACACACAATATAAAGGACAGTGAATATTTTTAATATTTAATTTAATATTTGCAGAAAACCAACAAAGATGGATAAATGAGGTTTTAGTCTGACAGCAGCAATATGTTACTAAGTCATATATGAAAGAAGGGGTGAATGTGTGAGTGAAGTAACTAGCAAAAAAAATTAACAATTTAGAAACGAAATGCCTTTGTGTGTATATATAATCAATAACTACACTAAATATTGATTGGCTTTGACCTGGGGATACAAGCTGTGTGCATTGACATATAAACGCACACACACACACACACACACATATATGTAAACATAAGCTCATAATTTCATTAGGCCTATCATATCCAGAGTGAATGGTCTTCATTGACTGCGTTCAGTACCTTCTCTCTGCTGCTATTGATTCACACAGTCTTGATTTGACGTTGTGCCTAGTGATCTTTATGCCAAAGTCTAAAATTTTGCGACTGTATGTGTGTCTATTTTGCTAACACAGATGACGCAAGATCATGATGTCCTCTCTGAAAATGTCAGATGGCTTTTTTGTTTCTCAGTCTTCTCTTCCTTCCCCTCACTCTATTAGAAACACCTACCTTGTATCTGCACTTACTGTCCATTTTATTGGGTCCGCTTACCATATATGACAATTTTCCAGTTCTACAATTACAGATTGTCCTGTGCAAAATTAAGAGACAACACTTCTTTTAGTTATTTTCCAGAATAAATATCTATGTTTAGGAGGTAATTCTGAGGAGATTAGATATAAGATGGATAACTCCTACTTAAAGGCTCATTTGACTGGAAAGGATTAAATAAATGAAAGGTGGTCTCTGACTTTTATGCATTACTTAATAGATGTTTATAAGCAGTTCTTTTTAAACTAATTAAAGTCATTATGTATATTGCTAAGAGTGATCAAATTATAATAATGCAATTTTACACTCCAGTCGTGCTGGACTCTTGGCTGTGTTTCATCTTCACCTTATTTCAGTAGTTAAATTAATCAGTTATTTCATTAATAGTCACACCTCATTCCATTTCAGTTCATTCATTTTATTCTACCTGTGATATTAGATTCCCTAACTTAATGACTTAGATGGTTGATTAAAGAGAGGGAGAGATCTATGTGTAGGCCTGGGTGTATAAAAGAACGGACTGTGTCCAGTTTAATACATCAATTTGAGGTGGAATAAGGTGCAAATGAGAAATGGATGCTTGCATCCTTCTTTGTGATAGCTGCATTATTCTTCTATACCATTGGTTCAGAAATCTGCTTCTGGTAATTCTGGTAAAGTTTGTTTTGCAAGATACATGATTTCAAGCCTCTAGAGCTGAAATAATGTGTTGTATAGGTTAGTTTTCCTGTGTAGATTGCGTAGTTGGATGCCAATAGTGCCCCTGCTAGATATATCTGGCCCAACCTATACCTCTCCTTACACTGAAACAATCCCCATAATGGGATCACAGCCGCTGCAGATAATCTCCAGGGCTAAGCGTTCATATTTATCCTTTTCCGTTTTGGCCAGTCAGGAATGGGGTTAAAAAATCAATCGCGTGTGTGCTTGTGAGTGTAGATGGGGCCTGCTAGAGGAGCAGCATCCATTCATAAATCTTTGCTCAGTCCTATGAATGTAATCAGGCCTTATGCAGAGGGCATAGTCTGGCACAGTATTCCAATCTTTCTTGTCAACAGCCTCAGCGATTATATTGGCAGGCTGGAGAGGGCTGTGATGTCAAGACTTGCATCTTGGGCGGAAAAAAAAAAAAGCTACAAGAATTTCCTGGTTACATCAGTCTTCTCTGCAAGAAAAGCTCTAAGGCTAATGTAGCTAACAAGTAACAGAAGCTTATACCTCAGCATTTTGTATTGTCTAAATCATCACACACTTGCCTCAAACAGTGTGAAGTTGAAGACACATGTCTGTGATAACGCAGTTGTCCTAATTTGTGAACAGACGTATCCATTTCTTGTAAGCTACATTAGCCCTGTTCTGAAAAATATCTTGGCTGAATGATTGCATTTGGAGTAAGGAAATTTATATAAAATAGATTTTTGACCAAATCATTGCTTTAGAGAAATATTTTCCTCAGGACCCACTAAGGTTAAAGAATGAAGTGCATTCTGCAGCAAATAACTCTTTACTATATCAAGCCCTCTTTTAGAAATCAGTCTGCATCTTGTCCTCCATTTGGCAGTCTTGGCAAAGTGCTTGTTTCTTTTTGCAAAATCTCTCAACACACACCAAAAAACTTACTGAAAAAGACCTTCAGCATTGCTTATGCAATTGAGGTTTTTTATTTTTTTTTATCTGAGTGTGAGCACAAAATGATCATGGCCTTGTGTTTTCTGACTTTCTGTCTTTTTTCCTCCCTTTGCATACTCTGCTGCCTGCATCTTGTGCCTCCCCTTCTGAAAATAGGTGAGTCTACTTTATTCATCTCTTTCAGGCGTACATGTGCTGCATGTTGCTATAGTTAGGTTTAGTATGTTGTAAAGAATGGCTGTGCAAAAGTGCTGCTCACAGCCTTTGCCCTGATCTATGAACCACAGGGGTGTTAAAATCAAACTAAAGTTGGAAATTCATTTCCGTCGCACTACAGAATCAGTTATAATTGACTATAATATTCAATATTCAATGCAATCATTGTGATTATTTTGAATCGTAACCCCACCAAAACAGCTTACTACTATATAAATACTTCCAGTCACATTTTTGTATTTGTGGGGTTTTTTTAATTAATTAATTAGTTAATTAATCACTTTCATATTTAACTTTTTTTTAATCTGTGTGAATCACATTGTGGAGGAATTTGAGATTTATAGGTGTATTGATTTGTTTCTTAAAGAAATAGTGGTGAAATTTGAGATTTAATATTGCATTGAAAATTTTCTCACAGAATTGTAATTGAATTGAGTTCCCTCTAATGAGCAGGCCAATTATATGTCCCCCCATGTGCTGGGCCAAATGCAAAAAGAGCCTGTGGTCTGATATGAAAGGCCCAGCAGAAAGGCATTGTGTGTGTAGGACTCTGTCTCTGCTGACATTGGTGATATGATAAACAGCCAGTGATAAATGTAGCCTCTTTCTTTATAGAGCTGCCTCATGTGTTGTGACAGTAACTAAATAACGCTGTCCTTTATTTCTTTTTTCCCCTCCCGCTTGGCTCTCGTCCGATTCGCTGAAGCCCCTGCTTAGCATGACTCTTTCAAATATATATCAGTGCACTTGGCACAAACACATCTGCTCTTGACGACAAGAGTGATTCACTGCTGCCATATTAAGGTTTTTTCTAATGCCTTACTCGTGAACACACTAGCAGTTGTTCATTAGACTTCACTAGGTACTTTATTAGGCACTGCACCTTTCCTTATGTAAAATATGTGATGAGGGTTATCCCTTAGAAATTGCACTTATCACTGGATATAAAAATGAATGTCCTTGATTTGGAGGAGGTTTCTTGGTTGAACAGTGCATTTTTCCTTCGGTAACATTAACAGTGTGTGTGTGTGTGTGTGTGTGTGTGTGTGTGTGTGTGTGTGTGTGTGTGTGTGTGTGTGTGTGTAACAAAGCTGCAGCTGTCCTGTCTGTTTCAACTTAGCATGGCCATCTGTTTTGATTGATTATAATTAATATCTGAGTTCTACCATTAGAATGGCCACTAGGGGACCTGAAGAGGTTAATTACTTAATTACTAATTGCAGAGAAATTCTGTTTTCAGTTGATACTACATTTGTTTTTAAAAATAGAAGAGGAGATATTTAAATATGATGTGAATTTGATCATAAGTTATTGTAGTGTAAAAAAAATGGTCACCTTTTTTGTCAGTTTTTGACATAGAAACAAGCGGTAAAACTCCACAGACTTTAAGCTGCCAGTGCAAAACGTAAATGTAATTGAATATAAACTACGTTTCTAATGTATTTTGCAATTATTTTGTTAAATTTTGGTAATGTTGAAAAACAATAACAGTAGACCTTCAAAAGCTTCAAAAATATAATAGAGATGTATGTAGATGTGTTTTCATACCTTCATTTGTGTATTTGCTCTGAGTGGTAGAAAGTCTACAAGACATTGTGTGTGCGTGCGCATGTGTTCTGCTGTAGGTACGCTGGCACAATATGGCTGCTGCTTTACATCGGTTTTGTGTTGGATTTGTATTGTTTGTTTTGATGTTTGCCATCGCTGCTTGGTTGACACTGTACTACAGCTGTGAGGCTGCCTGGACTGGTAGTGTTCGACTGCATGAGCAGCGCTACACTGCAGCTATGAAGCCTCTCTGGCCGGCCACTTGGGTAACGCTGCATTGCAGCTATGAGGCTGCCTGGACTGGTGATGTTGGGCTGCAGGAAAATGCTACCCCTTTGTGACGAAGGACATCTTCAGCCTTCGAGGCTTCCCGGGCCAGCCTCATGTGTGATGCACTGTAGTTGCAGCGTGAGACTTTCTCTCGCCATTAAGGACTCTTTCCAGGCTAGCTAGCTGAGTGACTCTGTGCTGTGGTCACTGAAATTTCTTTCGCTAGCTGTGGGAACTCTGGAGTGTGTTTGTGTGTGTGTGTGTGTGTGTGTGTGTGTGTGTGTGTGTGTGTGTGTTCTGTGTTATGTATTGTTGATTATGTATTGATTGTAAAGCATCCTTGAGCACGGGAATGGCACTATATAAATAAAAGTGATGACGATGATGATGAAGAGAGGAAGAGTCAATAGATAGAGAAAGCTTCTGTATTATATAGAGCCATTGGCTTGAATGGGTTTGTGATCAGCAGCAGCTGTTGTCGCACCCAGTGCAATCAAGATGCCTTATGCTGCCTACCCCTGAATCCCATATTGGTTTCAGCACTTTGATGTTGTGTACGGGAAAATTACAGAGATATCCGCGAAGCCCTACTTTCATGCTGTCAGGAGGGAGAGAGAGGGGTGGGAGTGGAGTGTGTGGGGAGAGGTGAGCGGTTCAAACACAAACATCAGTGGATGCTTTGGTTTAAGGCGTGGACCTCAATTGTTTTCCCAAGAGACACAGGAAAAACCATTAATTTTCCGGTCAAGGAAGGTGTGCATGGGTTGTTGAGCAGGAAAAGGTAATGCGTGTAGAAGACGTGTGTCATCCACACGTCTGCAGTGTGTGTATGTGTGGGAGAGAGTGTGTTTTTTTACATGTAAAAAAGCCACAAGGATGTTGTAGGAGAAGTAATGAGAAAATAAAATGCATAGGGAGAAAGAGAGCATGAGTCAGAATGGAGAGAGATAGTGAATGAGAGAGAGCTCTCAGGTGGCCATGTGACTTGCATGGCCTTGTGAAAAACTTATTTCATGGTCAGCAAATAGAGATACCAAATTCTCTCATATTTCATACATTTTTCACCTATCTGCATAAAAGGATAACAGCAAAGCAAACTGCAAGGGAGAGCTGAAAAATATCTGCTAAGTTGCAGGAAAAAAATATATGCATTCTTATTTCTCTCATACGTTCTAGTGAGCTCCTGTCCAAAAATAAGAACATATTACAAAATATTATTGTAATATGTTGTAACACAGTAAACCCTATGAGATGCATCAATGCACTGACTGGGATTATATGCCTGCTAGTTTTCTTTTTTTTGTAAATTTATGTGTTGACCTTCCTTCAAGATTTGTTTTCTGCACAAACCAAAAGTTTTCATAGTAATAATAATAATTATAATAATAAGAAGAAGAAGAAGAATACAGAGGAATTTAGCTTTCATATATTTATAGGGTCGCAAGTGGTAGTGGGCTGTATGGCCAAAAATTATATTAAGATATATTACAGTAGAATTTCTCATTTTCTAATAGCTTATTTAGTTTGTATTTTAGGTGCGTATGCAAACCTATTTTAAATATCTGTTTACTTTGTTGAGGACCATATTTAACAACTGAAGTAACTTTAAAAATTGTTTATTGTGCAAAATGATTGTACAAAAACAGAACTAACCAATATACAGATAAACCTATGCAGCATTTGTGTAAGCATGCAGTGGCGTGCTTTGGCAGAAGTGGTGCAAAATGTTGTTTCACGTCTATATGTCTCAAGTCATTTTTCTCATGCTTGAATCCCATACATCTAAAAGCATAAGACCCTGCTGCAGTTTAAATATTAAGTCATTCATGCTGTCAGAAGCTGTTATTAAGCTGCAGTTTTCTGGCCTGTTGTGAGGACAAGGCCCAAGAATGTGGTGGCATCTGAAGCAGCTGATTGAGGATAGCAGCACTGCTAATGGTACAAGAAGAAACAGAAGTGCAGTAAGCAAGCTAGAAGCTAACCCAACAAACTGGGTATCCTTTACGTAGCTGTGCTTGTTTTTGGCATACTGGCGTAAAGCTTATGACAAAACTCATAGTTTTAGTAATAGTCAAGGTGATATTTATCTAGTCAAAAATGCAGTAAAATGAATAAAATGCAGATATTTTAGGATAGTAGCCAAGCATCTCCTAAACATTATGCTCTTCCAAGGTAGGATACCAGTCAGATCTATTCATGTGTGTGTGTGTGTGTGTGTGTGTGTGTGTGTGTGTGTGTGATATGATATTCTGGTATTGTCTATCCCTAGTGTACATTCATGTGTAGGTTCCAGTGATTTAATGGACTTGATGGAGTTAAACTATACATATTTATATTTTTCTCATCAGTTACAGCTTGATATGCAGTGGTATATGTATTTGTCTATAATGTTCCTGCTCAGTGTTACATGCTATGGCTTTGGCATTGCAGATGTAAATGAACATGTAGCTGTTTTGTATGAGAATGAACAATGGAGGCTAAGCCATGCAAATGAGCTCACAACTCAGACATTTTATCATGCAGCACAGTGCTTTCTTTGCAGCAGGGCTGAGCTGTGTCTATGGAGGTGTTTTACTGTTACAGTTAGTATTACTCATGTTTTTGTTTCATGCAAAAACATGTTGATGAATCATGTGCTGACAATTGCAACAAAGGTGATCCTTGCTTTAGATGCTGGGAAATAGGATGAAGGATGATTGAGCGACACTTGCATCACTGCTCACAACAATAATGAATGCATGTATGCTCTCACTTTTACTGCAGATTTGCTTGCAATATCCTTTGTAGAGAAAACTGCATCAAAAAACAAGGTTAATTTTGAATCAGTTGCTATTTAGGATTCTGACATGCAAGCTATTTGCCTTTGCTCAGTTTGTGTTCCTCAGAGCGTAGCATAGGCCACTGTCCTCTGAGCCTGTGTTGGCTGTGTGGTTATGGATGGCTGTGGGGTTATTGTGCTAAACCAGAGATGCAGCCAGCAAGGTTAATTAATTTGTCAAGCTTTGAGCATTCTGCCCCGACAGCCATACCTATGGAGATATTGTGCTTATCACCTTGTTTACTCCAGTAATAACTGATCTTTATTATGCAAATACATTTAGGGCAGCTGTTTCATATATAAGGTGCATATTACTGCAGTACTGACCCATTTCTGATCAGTTTAATAGACAAATGTGTGTATATATAAATATATATATATATATATCTGTGTGTGTGTGTGTATATATATATATATATATATATATATATATATGTGTGTGTGTGTGTGTGTGTGTGTGTGTGTGTGTGTGTGTGTGTATATTCATCTTTTCATATTCTTACTGAAATGTTAATCTCTTGAACACAAATCTCATTATTTAGTTATTGATATTAAAGGCTCATATTTCTTTGACTACTATCAGTTCTAACTATAAAACTAATATGTAATTACTGTTTTGCTTACACTCTTGTTTTATAGAAAGAAAAACATCTATTATAACTTTGTCCTGTTTTTTTTTTTTTTTTCATTTCTTGAAAAGCAGAAAAAAATACTGCAGACTGTTGACACAGGAAGTAATTTAAATGTAAATGAACATGATTCCAAAACTCACCATGTAATTAAATATGTAATTACACAATTGATTTTGACTAGTTTAGCAAAAGAAACTAACTGTTCGATTTTTCATTTTTGCCACAGGTGTGTCCCCATAGAGTACCTAGCTCCATATCGCATACTAAACTCCCAGTGTTAAATTCTAGGCTCCTAGCCAAGTAGTACACACACACACACACACACACACACAATGTACTAATTAACCATGGTATCAGTAAAAGAAGTAAATAATGTAAATAATACATCGTAATTTCTTTCTCCATTTCCAGCTCACTCTTCCAAAAATAACCAACAACAAGCAATGAAGTAACTGGTCAGATTCTTGGTGCAGCCATCCTTACTGATCTGTCTCTAGCTTCATCAGTCACTCTGATCATATTAATTATGGGAGCTAGTCGTTGCAACAATGCATTCTGGTGGGAGAACGACCTCCTGTGAGGCTTTCTTAGACAGGAAAGAGGAGGGGAGAGATGAAGTCAGGCCAGATTTACAGCAGACCCCTAACTCCTCAAATATTCATGACTGCTCTCAAAAAAAAAACAGTGAGAGGAGAAATCAATTCAGCTGCCAACATAGGCCACAGAAGTTACCGAACCCATACAATATTGATATAAACAAAACCAAGGGCCTAAAAATAGACAGGAAGTTGGGGTGGTTGGGAGGGTGTTCTGGACCCCTTTTCATTCATTGTTAGAGAGGGAGAATGAGTGGGATTGTGGGTAGAGACCTTTTTTCTCTCCACCATATACACACATCTCCATCATAGCCCCATTGTTGCTATTTGTAGCGCCGAGGCATGCTGGTATTGTGTACTGCTGCTGTTATTTAGAGCTTTTTGTTTCTCAGTTTGCTGAACTCAATTGGAGCTTCGCGAAAGGGAGATCATGAGTGGCAACAATGATTTTTTTTCCCTGGCTCTTCGCAGTGTGTCATTCTGCATTTGTGTGCTTCGTTATGCACTCACCCTTCTTTTCACGAGCTGCATTAGGCCTCCAAATGCCGACTCAACCCAGAGAATGCGTCATTAGCAAAAGAGCATGTTGTGAATGGTGCCATTCAAAGCAAACAAGGATTAGAAGACATTTACCCCAAATAATGTTTATATTAACATTTGAATAGCGTATCAATTTAAAACAAACTCTTAATCCCAGAAAGAATGCAAAAATAAATAAATAAAAGATCAAAAATAGCAAGACAACATTTACCAGCAAAGGAAAAGGAGGGGATGTGGTCACATGTATGTATAATTTACAACAACTGAAATACATTTTATTTTCATTTATTTTGGCTCAGCTCCTCATATGGATCAATTACAGTGGTGAAAATAGAACAGTTTTGATAGCAAGTTTAAGGGGTGTCAGGGCCATTGAAGTTCAGAATAAAACCATCTTATCTGTTTATAAAAATCCCTGCTTAGCTTCACAGTTTCCCTTGGACATCCCACACATACTTGATTAAAGAAAGTTGTTCCTATAGCCACACATGCATTTTGAAACAGCCTGGCACAACCAGTTCCAAGCTTGACCCACACACGCTTGCTCAAGTAACCGGGTATACGCACTCAAACACATCTAGCAGAGGCATTTCCCACCTAGCCCTGTCACTGAAGATGTCTTAAATTGAGTGACAGGGGAAGGCAATGGAGGAGTCATTCGTTTTAAAGTAATTGAACCCTTGTTTACTTCAAATGACCAGCCTATGTTCAGAATGCAAAATACTTTACTCTGCAGCAGTGGTGGAGCCCAGGGCTGAGCTAGGACAAACAACAACAACAAACACACACACATTCGTAAATGTATACCCACACACACTCAGAGAAGCTCACACGTGCATGCATACACACACACACACACACACACACACAAACAAAAAAAAATGCACAAAGACTAAGCCTAGGTAAGAAAAATCAAGGGCTTGCTGCTACTGTATCTTCTCTCCCTCTACTGCTGGTGTTGGGACACTAGAGAGCAGTCTGCACCTTCTTTCAGAAACCCAGTTTTTTCTTCCACTGCCAGAGGAGACACTGTCTGCTCGACTAAAGAAACCTTTTGAAAACAGAAAATCTTGGAAAAATGCTTCACAAACAGAGATCCCCAACAGATCAACCACTGACATCATACAGTTTTTTAGCTATCTCCCTAAATCTTTATAACACCATTGCCCATTCTGAATCAGTTTCGATGTGAACGTTTAAGGCTAGGTTTTTGTACAGCTCTGATTTCACCACTGTCTTAGGGAGGTTTAACACACTAACTGAGCATGGGAAAGCAGTCAAAAGGCATAACTTTGAGCCATTAAAAAACATTGGCCCTGTTTTATAGAGACAGCACATGACTCATCACTGTGTTAAAAAACCTTCTGAACAGAACGTAAGAGGCTCCTTTTTTTCTTTTTTGGCTTCTGTTAGTTTGCTTAATCTGTGAAGAATGGAACATAAGAATAGAAAAAGCAACTACAACAGTAACAGCAAGCCTGCACAGTGATCATTCCCCCCATATGGTGAGATGGGGAAGAAAGAGTAAGAGCTGGGGTGTGGTAGAGGAGATCTGAATTTCAGATTTAGGCTTAACATTTCAAATGAAGTAACGAGATCCCCACTGCTCATTTTATTTATCTTCTACAAATACAGCAGGGCCAAACTTACAGTCCTCCCCAAGCTACCACTGACAACAAACCACCCGTCAAACTTGCCTGCAGACGTGACTACTGTGAATTGCAATTCGTTTATTTAAACGTTTGTTTCCTTTTTTCCATAGTTTACAAAAGAAATAGTATAGCATCTTGAGTTTTATTCCCACTCTTGCTTTTCTGATTTTAACATATTTTACACAGACTCATCTCTTTTATTTTTTACCCATTTAAATTTTCTTGTCATTATTGTTATTGTTGTTACAACAATAAAAAATTGTGTTCTGGGTGTCCTCATAAGCTTTAGTAATCTCCTGCAGTAGAAAGACACATTAAAGCTCAAATATCCACTCGTCACAAGAGACCATGATTAGTTCCTATATTCCTCTCAGCCCCAAGACATTGTGTCAACCTGTTCTAAAGCCATGTCCACTGAAAGCCACTGAGGCCATTGAAATCAGCTGTAAATCCTTGGTCTCTGTCCGCTTTGCACTCTGAACATGTCATCCAAGTCTCCTCCAGAGAGCAGCACAGTGTGGTACAGCATCAAAGCATGTCCCGTATCCATTCATATGATGTGATTGTGAAATATCCAGGGACGGTAGCCAAAGTTTTACACCTCACATTCCCGGGATGCCTGTTGCTGGCAGGTGCAGGAACCGTATTCGTTGATGATGACAAGGGCCCCCTCGATGTGGTTAGGCTTGTAGTCCACATAGTACTCAGGCGTGGACATGGTGGCCATCTGCTGCATGGTCTGCTTTTGCTTCTGCTTGCGGCGCTGGCTGCTAAAGCATTGCCTCACCTGCCTCACACCAGCTGGGAAGCATTTCCACGACACATAGAGCATGAGCACCACGATGAGGAAAGAAAAGATGAGCGCCATGGTGCCCGTCACCACCTTATGGATCTGCATGGTACTCTCCAGGTCATCTGCAGCCATGGTCACTGTAAAGGAGTTGGTGACTACCTCACCACCCTCCACATCCTGTAGGTCATATGGACCTCTAGTGGGCCCTTTGAAAATGGAGCCTCGGGCGAGGTCTCTAGTGGCTGCGTAGGTCTGCGTGGTGGCTTCTACATTATCCTCGCACAGCTGGAAGGCATAGACAGCGTCCAGAATGTCCTCACCCTGGGCCGTGTCCGGGCTTGCACACAGCAAAGCGCTATCACGTTGGCCCTGGAAGCCACTCAGCCAGGACGCCAGGGCACAGACATTGCGGCTGCACTCCCACTCATTCCCAGACAAAGTGATGCTGCTTAGGGATGTCCAAGAGTCCAAGATGCGCTGGTCCACATAGGTTAGCTTGTTGGAGTCCAGCATGAGCTCCTTGAGGTTGGGCACACTTTCAAAGACATGTGGCTCCATGTACTCAATTGCGTTGTTGGAGAAGTCAATCTTCTCCAGGAAGTGCCAGGTCCAGTCCAAGGTGCTGACAACAATGGTAGCCTTGTTATTACGCATGTAGAGTGTGCGAAGGGCAATGAGACGGGGAAAGTGGGCCAGGTTGACTTTGACCAGCTCGTTGTGCTCCAGATGCAGCTCAGTCAGCTTGAAGAGCCCAGCAAATGAGTTGCGTGCCAGGCTCTGCAGCTGGTTGTAGCCCAGGTCCAGAAACTGCATGCTCCTGCAGTCCTGGAAGATTCGCACAGGCACAAACTTCAGGGCATTGTAGCGCAAGTGCAAATTGGTAAGCTTCCTAAGGCCGTGGAAAAGGTCTGGCTCCAGTGACTGCAGCCTGTTGTAGGATAAATCCAAGATACGCAAGTTGGGCAGAGGTCTGAAAGTCCCATTGGACAGGTTCTCTATCCGGTTGGTGCTGAGGTCAAGCTCCTTGACCCGCCGCAGCCTTTCAAAGGCGCTCTCCTCGACAAATTCAATGTTGTTATGATCCAGGTAGAGCCAGGTGAGCTGCGACAGGCCAACAAATTGTCCCTCACGCAACTCTGAGATGTTGTTCTCCCGCAGGGATAAGCCTGTGGCGCTGCTTAGGTTGCGGGGGACATCCGTCAGGTTGAGCCCCTCACAGTACAGCAGCTTGCTGTCGCAGCGGCACAGCCTTGGACAGCTCCCCCCCACCAGGGGAACCATTTTCAGAAAGATGCCCAGAGAGCAAAGTATCAACCCAGGGGGCTTCTTTAGCGGCCACTTTAAGTACAGACCAATTAGGAGGAAATCCATTAGCATGAATATCCCGCAGTGTCGTGGAGAAAAAGTTCATTGAATCGTTCAGATTCCTCTCGTTTTGGACGCCATGATTTTGTAACTCCCCAGGCCAAAAATGCTCAGTTTTGTGTCATTTTCTTTTCTTTTTTTTAATGTGTTTTGCCTGATGATGATTTGTGATTTATTTCTCAGAGTCTAAGAAAATCCAGTCACGTTAAAAAAGCAAGATTTGAGAGGGGGGAAATGGCAAGTCACTTCGTTCATGTTAGATATCGGGGAGTGAAAGAAGAGATAAGAGGTAAAAAAAAAAGCGTTCTTCCAAAACCAATCTCATATGAAAGGATTCCTACTCACCCCTTTCCAGAGGCTGACAACCTCTATTCAGCTGCTCCTTTTGTGCCGCCACTAATTATGTGCGAATCTAAAAAAGATCCCAGTGTGGTACAAATTCATCCCCCCCCTCCTTTTCAGCGGCCACCAGATCCTGGCAGACTTACAATGTCTTAGTTCTCCTCGCGTGAAAAGAGCCAGAAAGAGGAGGAATCCAAGTGGCATTCAGTGTGCTCGCAGGAAATGCAAGCTGCCCAGACTGCATGCGTGAGCACTGTCCTCCCTCTCCTGCTTCTCCGCAGTGGCTGCTGCGCTGATCAGAGCAAGAGGAGAAGAGGGGAAAAAGCACACACTCGCAAAGAGGGCAAATCCACTCCAACTCTTTTTTTTATTATTTGTGCTGAAGACTCTTTTGGAACTACTGGTACAAATTAACGTCCATCTCTTGAAGCAGCCGCTGACCTGCACTGTTTATATCCAGTTTTGCTGGTCGTCGTTCTCTTGGAGGACAGCTTCCTCAGATACGTCTGAGCTGAACGCTTGCCACCCCGACATGCACACTTGGTTGTTTTTTTTTCTTTTTCTTTTTTGGTATCCTGAAGTGGCGTGTCCGCTAGTAGCCTGGTTTCCAGCGAGCTTTCTTTTGGGTGCCGCTCATTTCCTGTGAGCTGAGGAGGCTGTTGCCGTGCGGAGATGCTGAGGCATAGAGGCTGAAGGCAGGGCTGGTGTGTGGGGAGTAGAGAGAGAGAGAGAGAGAGAGACAGAGAGAGAGAAAAAGAGAGAGCAGAGCTAGAGCCCTTGCAGCAGACTAGTGCGCTGCCAGTGCATGCAGAAACACCTTCTGTTCACTGAGTGTCGTAAGCCACTCACAATTCAGCCCAGCTCGCTCTCTCTCTCTCAGTTGCTCACTCACTCTCGCTCTCTTGCTTGCTCACTCAGTTGCTCGCTGTCTAGCTCACTCCACTCCCTCCTCCTTCTCCTCCTGCTGCTATTCTGCTCTCTCTCTCTCTCTCTCTCTCTCTCCCCCTCTCTCACTTTCTCTTTTTCTGTTTTCTCTTTGTATCTCTCTCTCTTTTGCATGATTTTTCACAGTGTCTAAGACATTTTCATATTCAAAAGGGGCTGGGCTTCAACTGGGGTTTAAATGAAGCACAGTTGAGTTGCTCCCCATCCTCCCTCATCTCGCCCTCTCTCTCCCTCCCCCCGCTCCCCTTCCCACCCGCCTCTCTGTAATGAAGTGAAACAAGCCATCTATCTGCTTCTTCTTTTTTGTTGTTGTTTCAATCCCATTTACTCATTATTACAGAGCTCTCTAATGAGAGTGTATTCTTTATACGTTCCTTTCCTGTGGCGTGGATGTGTTGAAACACTCAAATGCAACACTTAAAAGCCGTAATAAGCTAGTGTTTTCCTGTTATTTTCCCCCGTTTCTCACAGTGTTTTGCTTTTCGACACGGCGTTCCGGATTTCAGCCTGTGCATTTAAGCTCACCTCGTCTGCGTTCACCAACAGTTTTCACTGCCTGCTGAATCTGAATGGAAGTTTTGAAAGCTGGCTGACCCAGGCCAGTGCAGACACAGCTCTGGAAGGTTAGAGATGAAAGCATTTTCCCAGGCGTTAAGCAGACCATCAGAATGCGTTTGAAACGTCACTGCACCACGAGTGACAGCTTTTCAGGCTATTAGCTTGTTGAAAAATGGGCACCAGCACGGCAGACATTGTAATAACATTGCGGTCCACATGTCAGCGCAGCTTGCTGGTGAATCAGTGAAGCATTCTATAGGAGTCCATCACCCTCCTGCTCTCGCACATCACCATTTAAAAAAATCTAATCTGAAACTGCTAAATTTGCTTTTCATATTTCCATCTGCATAGCCTTGTTTACCATGGCCATTAGAAGCCCTGCCATCCAGTCGGAATACAGATATCATCTGTTGCCACTTAGCCAGGGTTACATAAATATTCCACTCAGGAGCTCAGGCCCTGGTGCTGCGCAGATCACCCTCCCCCAGGCTTGTCGTTTCTTTTCCGATTAATTTTCAAGGACAATGAGCTGTGACGCTTCCTGCGCATGAAGCTAGCATGCGTCCGTTAGCCCGCCTCACTTCTGATGCCTTCCATAACTTCACTGTCGGCCCCCTCCTCTGCTCAGCATGCTGTGAAATATCAATTAATCAAATAACGGGCAAAAGAAAAAAATCCACAGTAGCTCACTCTAGCCTGCTAATTGTTTTGCTGCTTTGCTAACACCCACAAGATCACACTGTCTCCCAAGGGATTGCTGATGTTCCTGAGTTATAAAATGCTGTCAGTGCAAGTAGCATGCTCTGATACATTTACCTAACCAATATACATGATCAGAGATGAGAGGTCAAGCTTTACACAGCCTAACAATTGAAGAGATTATGGTCGGTGATATCAGTGGATGCACAGTGAGCTAACTGATTTTTCTTTTAAGCCCATTCATGCAGCTGTATGTGTGATTCCTGCATTTATAGGTCATTTAAAGATCTTTATAAATCGGATCATTCATAAATGGGTTTGAAGTGACAATAATCAACATGACATGTGAAATATGCTGTTCCTAAAAGTGTGCTAATTTGCTCAGTGCCATGTTGTTCAGCAATTTCAACCTTATCACTCAGTTTCAGTAAATTCTGGTGACTGAATTTGATTCCATGCAGCATGTTTGACCAAACAGGCTATCTCTGTGAACACTCTAGAATTGTTGGTTTTCTCTATCATCAAGTTCAGCATTATGTAGGCTAATGTCTGAAATAGCAGTGCCGTTTTACTAGAGTGCCATGGTGAGTGATTCATTTCTTTGTGAAACAGACAGGCCTGTTGACCAGTTACTGTTAACTGTGACTGCATGCAGTATATTCATGACCTTACTTGGGTGCATTTGCATTTAGCAAAGGACACTCTTGAAAAGATAACCCCTACTGGGAATAGGTGTTTTGAAGGCCTAGATGTTTGATTGCCGGGCACTTTGCTTTGAGTACAATCCTTTAATCGTTGGTACTATGTACTATGTACGTAAGCATTACTGTATTACATGCTGCGATTCTGATTATTTTGATCAAATGTGCACATGCATCTCTACCATACAATTATACTGTGATTACTATGCCATGGACAAATGTTGTGTAATGCATTTAAATATACATGGGAAGAAATGAAAACGTCTGCGATTTGTATTTCCATAAAACTTTTGTGGTGACATCTAGTTGTTTTAGGTGAGAAGGAACTAACATGTGTTTACAAAAAGAGAAATGCATATTAATAGTTTTCATTAGCAAGATCTGACTGAAATAAACAAGATTTGTGAACATTCATTTTAAAATTAATACAATCTTATTCTGTTGAAAAATATATAACAAAAAGAGTTATTACATCCAAGTATGGCCATTTGTGTTGTAGTCCTTAGGATACAGGATTGACATCCATTTGTGCCATCTTTTTTGCTTTTGTAGATTGTTTTTCTTTCATTATGCACCAAGATATGGAGGATTGACAGATTTTGTATGAATGCAACGGAGTCTAAAATACTTTCATGTATAGTCTCAGAATACAAATAATGTCATTCTAGTAAAGAACAGCACTAGAAAAAGGCACTTAAAGGATTGCATGTTTTTATTAATGTACATCCCCCATCCTCATGTATAATTGCTATGGCTACAGCTAGTTTCGCACCTTAAATTCTCAGCAAAGATTTGACAGAGGAATGGATGTATTGAGCACCAAAGTCAGTAGAGAAAGGGGTAAAAAAAAAAAGCAGCTAGCCTGAGTTGTGGCCTTCTATGTGTGATCCATCTCTCCTCTGCCTCTTCCCATCTCTCTTTAGCCATAATTAATGGGTGCACCATCAGCTAATGACTTGGTGCCCTGTAATGACTTGACACAGCGAACAGGAGACAGGAGTATCCAGGCCATCAGTTTTACAGACTTTTAAGAGGTTTTGGCGATTTTAAACCGAATCAAAGGTTCCTATTACTGATAGATAGTTGTGAACAGCAGGTAGACTAATCAACGGCTGTCGATACACACATTGCAAATTGCTTCATCTTGTTAAGCAGGGCTGTTTTTGTTCACTTGCAGCACTTTTCCACCAGACAGTGTGATATGGCACTGTAATTATCCAAATCCAGAACCATCAAGTACCTATGTTTGTTTCCCATCTTGTAACAGCATCCAGTAGGAGGAGTTCTGAAGAGTCTTGCTTCATGACGTTGATACAGTGTAGTGCAGGTCCTGGGAATCTACCACCATAGACAGGTCATATCCCACACACCTGCCTCTAAGATTCAGACATTCCTGAAGGCCTTTGTTTACAGATTATAAGAGTAAGACTTCTTATCTTAGGCTCCCTTTGTAACATGATTGAACTGTAAGTTGCTCTAAATTATAACACCTGCCAGGTACATACATGAACATTTCTAACCCACCCATATGTCCATGTTTGTTATGCTTAGTAACTTGGTAAGCAAGTTCAGAACGAATGCTTAGTTATGATGCAGGTCCCTCGAAATGGAAGGATAGAAATGAGCAATGGAAATGAGAGGATAAAGGTTAGGTTAAATCTTACAAAGTGTTCAACTGAAGCAGCATAAGTACATTACCCGCCGATTTGGTAGTTTCACATAAGAGTTACTACCAGGAGATGGCTCTCTATTTGAAGAGGGACATAGTTTGGATTGAATTAAAGAAAAAAAAAATCTAATTTCCCATAAAATAAAATTTGGAGGAGGGGTATGGGGATAAATCAGTGCCTTGAGATGAGAAAGGCAGAAAAAAAATTAAACAAACCGGCTTAAATCATCATCTTCGTAGCCTTAATGAAACTGAATCAACTGTGGGAGCGGTATGACTCACAGGAACTCCGGAGCCGATTTTGAGGACAGGAACTGGTGTGCTATCAGCTTGTCCCAGAACAGAGAGGGCCAGCTCAGCCCTGGCCCCTAGTGTGGACCCTGCTGCGTATACTCAGTTCTAGTCGGGTCATCATATGGGCAACCGGGGCCTCTGGAGCGTTACCCAGAAACTAAACTACTCTTAGGGACCCATAATGCCTGAAACTTCTTTTGAAGGTTCGCGGCTCTCTCTCCTCTCCCTGTAACTCTTTCTCTTTTTTCTTTAGCCGAGTTATTGTGTCTATATTGTACACCTCAGGCTTTTTGCTATGCTGAGATAAGTCTTGGAAGAAGGACATTACAAACACGCAATCCATCTTCATTCGCATTACAAATAAGGCTAATGTGCACCCCACACGCTAGACCAATAAACACAAACTAGACAAGGCAGGGGGGCATGAAATTATTCGGATTATTAATTAGGAGTGCATTATGTTTACTTGGGATAAGCTTAATCAATATCCTATTATGCATCCTATAATGTTTTCTGCAACATTAGGTTTTTAACCATGCTATCCTGCTCACTGTAGTTACTGCGACTGTTTTGATTAGCTAACATCTCACTCATGCTGGGCTGCACATTTAGCAAAAGGCTAACATCGCTGTGTTCATTAGCTTATGTTGTAGCCTTTTGTATTTTTTATCTGGTGTTATAATAGATGGCTGCTTCAACCTGGCCTAAAATAAAATGGCAGAACATACAATTTTACTGGTGTAGTTAGTATGGCATTTGAAAGAGTGTGGAATTTTAGACATGCTTCAGCATCACAAGTAGTTGGCCCACAACCTCTGAACCTAAGACATTTTGAAATACATAGCTGAGAAAATTGAAAGCTTCTAAACACTTCCCTAAAATCCACTGAGCAAGTTAAATACTGTAGCATCCGCATAGCCGAAGGCATTGACAACATTGCCCATACGGGCAAGTGATCTTTTATTTTTAACAAGCAGTTCAACAAGCAGCAAGAAATGCACAGCCCAGCACTGAACCAATACAGAGAGAGGATAGCTTGACATTTGAGGAGGGTAGACACTTCTAACCACTAGTACCACTTCTTACCCACGCTCCTCAGATGCACTCCGATCCATGGAACATAACTTCACTGATAACAACATCAACATCAGCAACAACAGCAACAAGAACAGTTCATTTCCAAACTGGTAGTATTTCCCCACCTGATAGCCACCTGTATGGCATGGTTATGTCAACTTCATTGTTACTGTTAATTCCAGAAGTATTTTTTTGACATTCAAATTAAAGTAGAGGTCTGCAATATTTTTGACACAGCCTATAGTTTGACTGCCTGTGTCTGAGTATTTTGACTGAGAATCTTGTCCTAGCCTTCCCCAACCAAACTCAGCATGACAGAAGAGCTAGTCTTGGATTAATATTGAAGGCATCTTAACTTGAACCTGCATTATGTTGGAGCAAGTGGGCTGCAGTCAAATGAGTGAGTCATTATGGTAGAAATAGGCATCCTTAATTAACCCCTAACTGTGCTCACAGGGCTAGTGGAAAGACTCAATAATGTTAAATCATTATGCAATAGATTTTCAGTTGACCCATTACTAAGCAATTAGCTCTTTGAATAATAAAATTATGGAACCCTGATGGGATTGGGATTGGAAAGGGATTGCCTATTAGCTAATGACGTGACTCATTTTAGTCATATCAAGTAATGCAATTGAAGGCTACTGGACTGAAATTGTGAAATCCCAATTATGCAGTTTAAGAAGTTCCAGTTATTTCTTACTTGTAACTTAATGAAACAAGGAGAAATCCTGTGCAGATAATCTGGTGAAAAGTTTTAGTTTTCTAAAGAAACATTCTTTACTATTTATTTATAAAAATGGTAAAAAGTTGTTTTAAGACTTGAATATTTCAATACAGTATGTACAACTGGTTTTACTCCTGGGTGATTTTATAAAAATAATTAGCACTGTATTTTAAAGTAAAAATAAGCATGCAGCTGCATACTTCTTATATGTGATGTCACTCCATTTCTTACATTTAAGTCTATTGTTGATACATACATACTACAAGAAAACATGTTTCTAAATTTCCCTACTAACAGAGTAGGATTTAAAACCCCAGCATAAACTACACAATTTTTTCACCATTCTCTTTATCCTGCACATGTCTATGAGCTTCAGTGGTGTATTGATTCACTTCTCACAGTACGCCCATTTCTAGTGAGTGGACTCCTAGAACTTGACAAGTTAGTGGTAGGTTCAGGGCTTCATCTCATAAGGAGTGCTTCAGTGTGCAGTTATTTTTTAGTGCTGTTGCTGAGAATCCAGCAATTTGTGTGAAATTGACACCCATAAAGTTTAGTGCACATTTCATTTAGTATGTTGCTCATTGAAACTATGGATTTCTGCTGGGTTAATAACTATTGTCGGCCTGTGTAACATCATTACATGACAGATTACTTTGATCTTCCTTAAATTGTGTCAGAGCTCACATGTATTGTCACTCAGTGGGTTAGAATTTCACACACTGTGAACTTCAATCTCTGAGCTAGCACCAGGGAGGCTGACCTAGCACTGGAGGGCATTAACTTCAGCTATCGCTTCTTTGACCATGTCCGTTTTGCCTCAAGAAGTTTTAGATGTGGTGCAGTAGGGCTGTCAACCATGCTCTGAAAGGATATTCACAATTTCCCCTAGTTTATATATCTATATATGAATTTTAAATACATTATTTCAAGAAGATAACAAAACTGCAGTAAACTCCACTTTTCTAAAACAATGGTATTGGGCTTGAATCAACACTCAAATATCACTATCACACTATGTGATAAACTAGTGATTCTCAGCCTGGATGAATGAGATGGTTGTCTACAAAGGTACAGACTTATTTTTATATATTTTTGATAATTCCTTTTTTTCTGTAAAATCCCTCTGTCCAGGACCATGAAAAAACTTGTGGATGCATTGAGTTCAAGAAAGTCCCCAGTTAGCATGGGTGGCTGCATTGTGGTGCAGGATTGTGCATCCACACTAAGCCAAACAGCTACACCAGCATCTTTAGTACCTTCACTACCTTTTATATTTATAAACGTTACAGGAATTATTACCTTAATGCTAATCCACACAGAGCATCCACATGTGGAGTGTTGTCTGAAAAAGTGTTCATTGTCAAAAAAGTAAGTTGCAAAGAACATATTTCTCCCTGTTATCAATATCAAGTAGATGCATTATTTGTTCAGCGTGAGTGAGTTGCTGAAGAGCTGTCAGATGCACGTATTAGCTGTACATTTACATACTTAACTAAAGCCAAAAAATGTGTTTTGTTCTTTTTTACTTTATATATTTTTTAAGTGTTTGGTAGCATTTCTATGTGACTAACTGACATGCTTCCTAGGCCTTTATATGCTGGCTCACAAATGTCTCAAAAATATAGTCATCATTAAATAAAGTGTTAGTAAATCAAGAAGCAAAGAAATGAGGAGAGATTAGATGTGATCCTTCAGATATTTTATAACACTCATTTTAGAAATTAGTGCAAATGCATACTGCTGTAATGGTGGTGTATGTAGTGATCAATGCATAAGGAGAATAAAACAAAGCTTGAGAAAAATCTGAATGCCAGAAAAGCACTCCAAAATAGTTGCTCTGCTACAATGCTGAAAGGAACCCAGACATCCCTAATGTCAGAGAAGGACATGAGTCAAGGGAGAAGAATCAGTTCATTTTGATAGTGAAAAGAAAAGCATGTTTTGGAGGGAAAATAAAATCAATATGTAATGTATAGCTGGTAGAAACCAGCCATTAGTGGTGTACTTTGTGTACTTCTGGTGCCGGTCCCAAGCCTGGATAAATGGTGAGGGTTGCATCAGGAAGGGCGTCCGGCATAAAACTTGTGCCAAAACTATCATACGGATCACAGATATGATTGCCATACCGGATCAGTCGAGGCCCGGGTTCACAACGACCGCCTCTGGTGCTGTTGACGAGCAGGGTGCTGGTGGAAATTGGACTACTGTAGGTCGAAGACCATCAAAGAGGAGAGGATGAAGGCGGGTTAGAAGGCAGCGAGAGAGAATGAAAGGCAGGAGTGTGGAGGTTAGAGTAGGGACTCTGAACATAGAGACAATGACTGGTAAAGGCAGAGAGCTTGCAGACATGATGGAGAGAAGGAAGGTAGATATTCTGTGTGTCCAGGAGACCAGATGGAAAGGAAGCAAGGACAGGAACATTGGAGGTGGATTCAAACTGTTCTATCATGGTGTAGAGAGGAAGAGAAATGGAGTAGGGATAATCCTAAAGGAACAGCTTGGGAAAAGTATTCTGGATGTAAAGAGAGTGTCAGACAGGATTCATGAGCCTGAAGTTGGAGGTTGATGGTGTGATTTTGAATGTGGTCAGTTCATATGCACCACAGGTTGGTTGTCAGTTAGAGGAGAAAGAGGAATCTTGGAATAAGATGGATGAAGTGGTAGATGGTGTCCCTAGAGAAGAGAGATTAGTGATTGGTGCAGACTTCAATGGACATGTTGGTGAAGGGAACAGAGGGGATGAAGAGGTGCTGTGTATGTATGGTGTGAAAGACAGAAATGCGGAAGGTCAGATGGTTGTAGATTTTGCAAAGAGAATGGAAATGGCTGTGGTGAACACGTATTTTCAGAAGAGGGAAGAACACGTATTTTCAGAAGAGGGAAGAACACAGGGTGACATACAAGAGTGTAGGGAGATATCTGAGGACTGGGAAACTACAGCTAAGGTGGTGAGAGAAACTGGCAAAAATGTGTTGGGTGTTTTGTCTGGTCAGAGGAAAGAAGACAAGGAAAGTTGGTGGTGGAATGAGGAAGTCCAGGAGAGTATTCAGAAGAAGAAGGCAGCTAAGAAAAAGTGGGATAACCAGAGAGATGAAGGAAGTAGGCAGGAGTACTGTGAGGCTAGTCGCATATTGAAAAGAATGGTGGCAAAGGCTCAGGCCTATGATGAGCTGTATGAGAGGCTGGACAGTAAAGAAGGAGTAAAGGACTTGTATCATTTGGCTAAACAGAGAGATAGAGCTGGAAAGGATGTACAGCAGGTTAGGCTGATAAAGGATAGAGAGGGTAATGTACTAGTGAGTGAACAGAGAGTGTTGAGTAGATGGAAGGAGTACTTTGAAGAACTAATGAATGAGGAAAGCAAGAGAGAGAGGAGGACAACGGGTGGAGAGATAGTGGATCAGGAAGTGCAGAGAATTAGTAAGGTGGAAGTGAGGGCAGCTTTAAAAAGGATGAAGAATGGAAAGGCAGTTGGTCCAGATGACATACCTGTGGAGGTATGGAGATGTTTAGGAGAGAAGGCAGTGGACTTTTTAACCAGGTTGTTTAACAAAATCCTGGAGAGTGAGAGGATGCCTGATGAGTGTAATGTGCAGAGCTGCAGTAACTACAGAGGTATAAAGTTGATGAGCCACACCATGAAGGTATAGGAAAGAGTTGTTGAAGCAAAGCTAAGGCGAGAGGTTCAGATCAGTGAGCAGCAGTTTGGTTTCATGCCCAGAAAGAGTACCACAGATGCAATTTTTGCGTTGAGAGTGTTGGTAGAGAAGTACAGAGAAGGTCAGAAGGAGCTACATTGTGTGCAGTTGGAGTGACAAATGGTTTCAAGCTGAAGGTAGGGTTACATCAGGGATCAGCTTTGAACCCCTTCTTGTTTGCAATGGTGATGGAAAGGTTGACAGATGAGGTCAGGCAGGAGGCTCCATGGACCATGATGTTTGCAGATGACATTGTGAGAGTAGAGAGCAGGTGGAAGAGAATCTGGAGAGGTGGAGGTTTGCACTGGAGAGGAATGAAGGTCAGTAGAGACAAGACGGAATACATGAGTGAATGAGAGGGAGGCAGGTGGAAAGGTGAAGATGCAAGGAGTAGAGGTCGTAAAGGTGGATGACTTGACATATCTTGGGTCAACCATCCAGAGCAATGGACAGTGAAGAAGAGGGTGCAGGCAGGATGGAGTAGGTGGAGAGCGGTGTCAGGGCTGATGTGTGACAGAAGGATAGCAGCAAGAGTGAAAGGGAAGGTTTACAAGACAGTGCGTCCTGCTATGATGTATGGTTTGGAGACTGTGGCTCTGTCTAAAAGACAGGAGGCTGAGCTGGAGGTGGCGGAGATGAAGATGCTGAGATTTTCACTGGGAGTGACAAGGATGGACAAGATTAGAAATGAGCAGATCAGAGGGACAGTGAAGGTGGAGCAGTTTGGAGATAAAGCCAGAGAGGCCAGGTTGAGATGGTTTGGACATGTGTTGAGGAGGAATAGTGGATATATTGGGCAAAGAATGTTGGAGATGGAGCTGCTGGGTAGAAGGAGAAGAGGTAGACCTCAGTGAAGGTTTATGGATGTAGTGAAGGTGGACATGGAGATGGTTGGTGTAAAAGTAGAGGAGGCAGTGGATAGGGCAAGATGGAGGCAGATGATCCGCTGTGGCGACCCCTAAAGTGAGCAGCCGAAAGAAGAAGAATGTATAGCTGGTAGTATTAGCATATTTTTTCTGTCCCAGCCAGCCAACAAAATATCAACACAAAAATCTAAAGATATTTTTGAGGTCAACCAGTATAAGAGCTTATGCCACATGTTGTCAGATTTTAGCGAGATTAGCGGATTGTCTGCCTTGACAGAGGATATGCCCAAAAATCCTGCACATGTTTTGTTGTTGTTTTTGCTGTAGTCAGCTCGGGCTTTAATTCAGCCCAACAATTTTATTAATCTCTCCCCAATCCCCCTTAAATTTCCCAGATGTACAAACAAATAAAGCGAAGGAGGCGCTTGGTAAGATCTGATAGCCAGATAAAAATAAAACAAGAACTGGTATTAATAACATTCAAGCTGTCACTTTTATAAACAAGTTATCGTCAGTGGCCGTGTTAGACAAGGCACTCCCTTTATGCTAACATGTAGATTTAGCTTTTGAAAAATTATCCATGCCCCTTGATACATGGTCTCATGGGATGGTATTACAGGCAGGCTATTTTGTTATGGTCATTAATACCATCATGCTTCTTCAGTCATTGCCATTACATGCTGCTGGCAGTGTCGTTGATGCTTATTATCCTGATCATTGTGAGACGTTGTGATGGCACCCGTGACTGCACCCTGTCATGTGTACGAGTTGACAGAAGGGGTCAAGTCACTTGATGATTAACAGTGTTGGTGATTAAAGATCCATTATTCAAATAGACTATTGAGCTCCAAGGGGTCTAAAGAGGGGCTTCTTAGTGCAGGCTAATGGCTAATGGCTAATTGGCCCTGCGCTGCAGTAATGCAGAGGGGTGACAGCATGGGGTGATACCCTAGTGAGGATGAAGTGGGTTTATTAGGTCTTGCTGTCATGCAGCTCCTCCAGCAAGGGGCGCTGGATTTTTATAAAGGCATAGGGGGCATACAAAGGAAGAACAATATTAAAAATAAAGGTAGCACAAAAGGCTTTTTAGTGTAATGCCATAGAAAAGGGACTTTTAGTTCTTTAAAGAGTCTCATTTTTTAAAATGAGATGTGAGAATGTGAACAACATTTTTAAGTTAAAGAATTGTACATTGTGTAAAAACCCTTGATATAAAACTTCTTTGAACTTTTTGAAAGCAGTTTCTTGAAACGCTCATATCTCATTCATTGAGATGCCTTAAATAATCATAGGTGGTTTTTCTATGGCATGACTCCAAAGAGCATAAATGTTCAACAGTCAAGCCATACACAGGAAAGCAAGAAGACCAAGAGCTGTTGCATTTTCTTTAAAATAAAATAAAAATAGTAATTTGAAAAAAGAGAAAAGGAAAATTGGGAAGAAAAAAGTGAATAGAAAGTCAAGGAGATGGAGCAAGAGAAAAAGAGAGAGAGGGAAGTCAGTCGAGTCTTAAGAATGGAGGAGAGAGAGAGACAATTGAGCTTTTTGTTGTGTAAAAAATATTGGCATGTCTTGCTGAGAGGCAGCCAAACACTGTTTCTTTTGTGTACATAGTAACCGCTATTCAGTTCCTCAACTTCTGACAGGAATACCCATTGCCAGTCAAAAGCTTAGCCAGCATAAACAAACTGGTGACACCTGCCCACCTCCAAGGATGCTTAATACTAAACTCCCAAACCCTACCGCAGCATAGACAGCGCATACTCACCCAAACACACAGGAGTCAACGCCTCATGAGTACACTAAGGAACACATACACTTCAGCAGCTGTTCATGGAGGAGTACACTAAATCATCAGGGTTGACACCTCCCTTAAGGAATGTGAGGCGTGTGTGTGAGCTTCAGTAAGCATCTTCCATGTCTCAAATGAGAAAATCAATAAAGCTTCATTTTCACTAGGTTGACCATTTGGTGGCCAGGAGAGTGTCACACAGGCGGGGTTGAGTATCCAGAGACCACCTTTTCATTTATTCATTCTCTATTCGAAACACCCATTAATGTACAAGTTATCCATTGCTCACATTCGGGAAAAAAAGCAGAAAACATGTTCAGCATAAAATTACAGAAAGTGTTTAGTAACTGTTTATCAAATTTTTCATTAAGTAATGCACCCAAGCTTTGCCTTTAATGCAGCTTCCTTTCTTTTGGGAGACTTTCAGTGTCCTAAAAGAATATTGCAGGGATGTTTTTCCACTTTCAGGTTGTTAGATTTTTTCTTCTCATATTCTAGGTAATCCCATTTACAAATTTATTCTCATCAGTCAAAAAAAAAGGCTCCACATTTCAGAAATCCAGTTTGAATTATCTGTGGTAATTTTCTCCTTTTTCTTCTTTTCGCTGAGTGTTCAGGTGTCCTCTCAAAGTTGAAGAACGGAAAGGAATACCTGTGAATTTTTTTCAGATCTCAAGCAAGAGTATAGCTTTGGCTTGATTGCAGAAGTGAAAGCTTTAAGTACTGTTTGTTTGATGTTGGCAGTTTTTATGCCCAAGTCTTGCATGGTTGTTCAGAGTCTCATTTTCTCTACATCTTATAAATATTTTTTAACTCCTGTTTCTTCGGGCAGTCGTGGGCTGGAGGTTAGGGAACTGAACGGAAGGTTGCCGGTTCAATCCCCAGTGCTGAGAGTCCATGACTGAGGTGTCCTTGAGCAAGACACCTAACCCCCAATTGCTCCCCGGGCGCCGTGGATAGGGCGCTCTGGGCAAGTGTGCTCACTGTCCCCTAATGGGTGTGTATTCACTAGTGTGTATGTGGTATTTCACTTTACGGATGGGTTAAATGCGAAGGTGGAATTTCTCTGTTTGTGGGATTAAAATATTATCATTTAACTCTTCCTTTTGAAGTGGATTATCTTATATTTAATCTTTAATCAGTTTAGATGCGCATGAGAAAATAAAGTGGGCAAATTAAACTGATAGATTTGAAAGGATGGTGCTGAGGCTTCCATCTCATTTGTCTTGCCCCTTATTTTTTGTTACTTATTCAATGAAATGTTACACAATTTAAATGTAAATGTTGCAAATATGCAAATAAATGAAGTGGAATTTTACATTCCTGAGCTAAACTTTTGAAATGTAGAAAACGTTTGGAGGGAGTGTGAACCTTCAGTCATGCATTCCAGTGACGGATCTGCCTTTGCTCCCTTGCTGGGACCTAGTGGAAGTGGAATGTGTGATGAGAATAGAGTGGGTTTAGTTAATTCTCTGTTAGCCGGTCTCCACAGCAGCCACAGTAGTCGCTAATAAGGTCAATAGATGCAGCCTCAGACTGTGCACTGCCTCGATCAGGCACGAATGTAGGCCTTGTGTTTAAAAAGTGTCTGACATTAGGCATACAAATCCAGGCTATGTTTCTAAGTGAAGAAGATGAAGTTGACTGTGTGGTTATGTGTACCTCTTATGTCCAAAGATCTCTAGACCGCTTCCATTCTACATAGTTAATTTTAAGTATTAAATGCATATTCATTTCTGATTTTGGCTCTCATACAGCTTTGTGAACTTCATAGAAAAGCACTGAAAGTGTATAAGCAGACAGTCTGAAGCAGTCACAAGCCTATGATCACAGTGCCCAAAGCGAAACATTTTACTAGAGTGGTGTATGGCTCGTACTCATTTGTAAATAACAAACGTTTAAAGTGCAGTCTTAGAAGTTGGTTTTCTGCTTCTCAGGTTCCAGGTCAACCATCCGTTTTTTGAACTCAAGTTGTTTCCAATATTTTCCTTTGACCTTTGATTTCCTTATGCAAATCAATTATCTTATATGTAATGTCGTCAAATATGTCATAAAAAATCATTTTTTGTACTTAATGGCCATTGGGTGAAGGAAGGGTGCCTCCTGAAACAGTACCGTTTAGGGTACTTTTGGAAGTTACTCAGAAATTAATGCAGATTGGAGCTACTCCACATCTGATGCATGAAAATGTTGGACAACATTAAAGCCACCCATGATTTGAGCACAGTTCATGAATCAGCTTCAATCGCTTGGAAACAAGCACCTGCCCACTAGTCCTCTATTAACATGTTATTTGCAAATTGTATGCTGCAGATTTGCCTTCATATACATATAGTTGACATGAAACATAGCTTGATTCATGCTGGTGTTATGATAGTAAACCAGTAATATTTAATAGCATGTATTACTTAATTGACTATATACAAGTTTGTTTGTCCAGATGAAATTAATAAATAAAGCAAGTCTCTGTAAAATTAATGCTCATCACAGCATTATTGATGAATAATGGTCACATTGCCTGTGCTGTCTCACTGGGGTTGCTGATCTAATAGCATCTTAACATTTCCTATACTAATGTAGGTGTACTGGAATACTTATTTATAATTAGTACTGTTAAGTGCTTTAATTGCAGTGGCTTACTGCAGATTCCCAATGTTTAATAGGTGTCAGTTTGAGACATTCAGTGTAAGCATAATTTACAGTGTGTAATTCCAGAAATGTTTTCTAATCAGGTGGCTTAGTGTGATGGATTGTGGCAACTGCATGTACAGGTGTTTATTGGAAAATTAATGTATTATGACTGTATGGACATTTGGGTGAGTTGCTCAGTACATCAGGGTGGACCTCAGACATATGGTCTGCAGTAAGACTTTGTTGCATCCTTTGGTCATCTGTCCACTTTCATAATCCTTGTCTTTTGACCAGCTCTTCTTACCCCTGCCTGGGTTTGATAACAGCAAAAGCTGTGCTCCTCCTCAAGAGAGAAAAGGCGGTTTTTCCGGTACTGTCAGCCTAATTTCACATTCTCCTTCCAACTTTGCTTCCATGTCTACCTTTTGTTTTAATATTTCAGTCAAATGTGTCGAAATCAGACATCTTCAGCCCAAACTTTGTAGAGATCTACTCTAAAATGGTGAGTGGAGGGATTACTGAGATTAAGATATTAAGACTTAAGACTTAAGATATTCCATCTGGATAAAGAGGAATCAAAGTCAAAGAAAATAGGAATCCTAACAAACATGAAGGCATGAAAGACCTGGAGTATGGTTTTATAGATGTGCAGGTCTAAATTTGTAATTGAGATAACTTGAATCATGAGAAGAAGAAAATGCAACCAACTTCAAAGACTGAACTTTGGAGGTATGGAAAAATATCCAGGCAGCTTTCTTTGAAAAACTGAAAGCAAATCTCCTGCGATTAACTGAAGCTGTAAAAAAGTTAATTCATAAAAAAACAAAAAAAAATGATTACATATGCTTCTGTATAATTTTAAGTCTGTATTTTCTGCTTATTTTTGTTATTACTTTTTTTTTAAATTGCTTTTGTACTTTTGGCCTGGATTGTACACAGCTACATTGTAGATATGATCAACAATTACATACCTAATAAGTTGATAATGGATGATTGTATATATGTGTGTGTGTATTTTGAGGGGTTAAATCAGCTGATGTTTGCTCTCAAAGAGCATGGCACTTCATGTTCTCCAGCAGTGAGCCAGCCTGCCATTTTCATTATTGCAAACTCCCTGTTCTACTCCCTATGGGCCCTAAACCCTTAGCACACACATTCTCTCTGCAGCTCACTCAGACTAACTTCTGCCTTTCTCTGCTTTTCACTCACTTACTTACGTACAAACTCACATATACTCACCCATACATAGAATGTGAAAGCATCAGCGATGTCTCACATTGTTGCCATGGCTACAACTAGACCTTGATTAACAGTCACAGGCGGGCTTTGCTTGGACCACAGGCAAGCCAAGTTCAGCTATTCGCACTCTTACACTACTCTCCTAACCGGCACACATCCTGCTCCGCCTGGCTCATGTATCAGCCCCACCGGGTGTGAACACACCTGCAGTATTAACATTAAACATTGTTTGACTAGAGGCAAGGAAAATATCTACAAGAACTGTACCCAGTAAACTTGCCATGGCAGCAACTTATTTCCCTTGAAATAAAGTGATTCGCAAAGCTGACCAGCAAGCTTCTTGATTCTTGAATACTTAAAGATTGCCAGAACGAGCTGTCTGGCACTTGTTTTGCAGACAAGCTTGTTTCATGCCACCCGTGAGTTGATACTGAAGAGTAAGCAGAGATTTGACTGCTGCTTACATTGGTATTAGGAAGGGAGGGGTTTTCATGTAAGGAAGATGGCTCACACGTGATTGGTTCCATGGAAGACAAAACCATAATAATAAAACATTAAATTAATACCTGTCTGATGTTAACATGCAAAGTAAACTGAAGTGCCAATGCAACACCATAGTTGTTGGAAGCCTCTGCTGAAGCTTTCCATCTGTATATGTATTAAATATAGATGTGTAAATCGAACTTGAAGAATGTTATTCAGTTAACAATAATAATGATTACATGAACTGAATAATAATTATGCAACTAATTAGAAATAAACTGTGTAACTCAAACTCTCAGCATGTGATTCAGTTAATATTATGGCTAATGATTGCGATGTGGACCTTAATACTGATCTAGCAGAAGTCACCCCCTGTTTTGCATTCTGACTACATTTGACAAGTTTCTGTTGTGTTTTGATAAACAAAGGCTGTCACAAAATGTATGTATGTAATTGTTAATCTGTCTGTCTGTCTGTTTGTTTGTCTATCTATCTATCTACCTATCCATCTATGTGTTTGTGTGTGTGTGTGTGTGTGTGTGTGTGTGTGTGTATATATATATATATATATATATATATATATATATATACTGATAGTATTATTTATAATGACAATCTTTGTATTAAATTTGAAGCATTTTCACTAGTCGTCTCAGTGTCAGATTGTTTTTTTATCTCCCACTGTATATTGCAGTGTAGAATCCCTTCCATATCGTGGAGGCCTAATGGACGTTTTACTAATAAAGGTGAACACAGATTAGGTGGAAATCCTTCTTTCAATTTCGGCTCCTCTGCTCTTTCATTTTATACATCTTCCGTGTCCGTGTTTGCACCAGAAACATAAAAAGCTGGCCCACTGAACTGACCACCAGCCATTTTCAGGCCAGTTTTGGCCAGTGTCTAATGTGAAGCTGCTCGGACCTCACCAGGCAGCTCTGGACATGGCACTTGCTGATTAGATGTTACAGTAGCTCTTTTGGGCAACAGTGATTCCGCGAAAAAATGCAACCGCGTCCTGTATCCCTCTTTAGCATTAGAGATTTTGTAGAATGTTTTAAAGCTGTTTCAAGGCTCTTTGATGTGACAGCCGACACAGGCACTTCAATCATGATTTCAAAGCTGTGTCGAGTCGGAGAACACGAGCGGAAGTGGCAGAAAGGAGGGCAACTGGGAGAGGTGCGTGTCACATGACAGCTGTGCATGTATGTATGTGTGGGCGAGAGCAACAAATCCGAAGTGTTTAGAATCACTTGTTGTGCACAGTGGTTGGCTTTCAAGAGTTCCCCCAGTGGCAGAAAATATCTTTTGAGGTACTTTGATCAGAATGACATGGATCCTTTGAAATGTGGTGACCCAACTAATGCAACAATCACGGATGTTTGTGTTATTTTTCAATTTTTTTTGATAATGATTGACAGTCACCAGGATCTGTTGCAATCGGAACTAGTGTTTGCAATGGGAATTTATTTCTCCTAAATTCTTCATGCAAACATGCTAACAGTCTTCACTAACATTTTACTGGTGGAAGCTTTAATGTATAGATCATCTTGTTCCCAGTGCCTTCCCAGCAGTCATAGAACATATAGTTTCAGGTTTATACTGCAAGCAAAATGTGACAAAAGCTTGGGCTAAAATAGATCATTAACATTTTTTAGCTTGAACCTTTTGTTAGCGCCTTGTTTCCATCTATCCATCCATCATCTTCCGCTTCTCTGCGGTTCGTGTCGCGGGGGCAGCATCCTGAGCAATGAGGCCCAGACCTCCCTTTCCCCAGCCACGTCCACTAGCTCCCTGGGAGGGATTCCGAGGCGCTCCCAGGCCAGCTGGGCGATATAGTCACGCCAGCGTGTCCTGGGTCTTCCCCAGGGTCTCCTGCCTGGTGGACTTGCCTGTGACACCTCCCGAGGGAGGCGTCCAGGAGGCATCCTAACCAGATGCCCGAACCACCTCAGCTGGCTCCTCTCGACGTGAAGAAGCAGCGGCTCTACTCCGAGTCCCTCCCGGATGACCAAACTTCTCACCCTATCTCTAAGGGAGAGTCCAGCCACCCTGCGGAGGAAACTCATTTCGGCCGCTTGTATTCGCGATCTCGTTCTTTCGGTCATTACTTTGTTTCCAAGGCCGTCATTACCACAGTTCCATTTTATAGACAATAACTATTACTGTGGTGAACAAGGTGAAATATGAAGGCTAAAGCTGAGAATGGTTCAAAGTAGTTTGAGATCCAAAGTTTGCTGTATAGCATTGCCAAAGCATTTGTGGTTGGGTAAATCTCAGTTGTTTCCAGTCACTGTCTAACTGGGCTTCAGTCAACACAGGCTAAATCCATTGACGAGCTTGAAATCCTGTTTGCTGAATGTTTCTGGGCTTTACTGAGACAGAGTGCAAAGAGACGGAGTGAGAGAGAGCTTTTCTTCTTTTCCTGCAGTCTGTGACAAGAAGAGCATTTCAATGTATCTTTATGTTCCTGCTGTCTTTTTAGAATTCATAATTAAATGCTCCCTTTTCTCTTCATGGCAAATCAAAGTCAGTTATGGCTTCTCTCTTTGACAGCAACTTCTTAGCAGTCGACGTCTGGGTTTTGTTGTGAAGAGATACAGGACTTACTCTGTGTCTTAGCATTAGCATTTAATTAACTTTAGCAGTAGTTAATACAGCTTCCTAATTCACTCTTCAATTTAGGAACTGCAGTATACCCCTCTTTCTCTCTCGCTCTTTCTGTGTGTCTTTAAGTGATGATGTTTTGGGTCCAGGGTGGGCTGGGGCAGGGTTTCTTTGCAGAACTGCTGTAGGCCCTAAGCCAGCTTGTGTGCCTTTAGCAGAATAGTTTCTGACGAACACTTCAGCTCTGCCGGCAGCTTGTCCTCTAAGAATTGCTCTGTGGCACAAAGCAGACCAAGAGGTGCCCATGTTTTGCCCATCTGGTGATCTCTATTAAGCATCATGGTCTGTTAGAAAGTCCATTTACCAAATCATGTACCTCTGTACAGTGTGTGTACTTTAATTTATCTGGATCACACACAGTTTGTGCCATTTTATTATACTAAAACACAAGTTGCTTTAACTTCATAGTTCACCAGTGTTGCCCAACTGGCAGTAGTTTGCAGTCTGTCTTTTGAAGACCAGTCACTTGAAAAGCAATTACAGTACTTGTCTACAAAACCTCTACAAAAACCTGATTTAGGGGCTTCTTTTAGAAGAGATTAAAATATCATTTTTCATTATATGTCATTACTGTTTGGGCAAAACATGGTGTCATTGAAACAGTAATATTATAAGGAAAAGGAATTCAATGCACGTTAATGCAGCAAAATTTTGTGTTAAGCCATTTTGGACTATTTATACAGTAATATTTATTCAGAATGTTCACACAATGTAAAATGACACTGACAATTTGGAATGTAACACATTTTCATTTATGAGTTAATGAAGTTTTGGTTATTACAACAGTGGCTTTACACCATTTGTCCCCAATGAAATGCTATCAGAATTTTTTACACCATTTGTGCACAACAAAAGGCTATCAGATCACACTAGGGGTGTAATGGTACCGGCACGGTATGGACATTACTGTTTGGTGCATGTAGTCATACAGATAATGCACAGTATGTGCGAAGATGGATGAATGTAATGCAGAACCAAATTTCACAAGGGGAAGTTCCACTCCGCGTAAGACCCTTTCTCTGCAGCTGGTACCAAGTGATTTGGTCTATCGAGGATTCATAACTGCAACTGCATAACTTCTCACCCCCCATCAGCTGTGAGGATGAGTTTGATGTGTTTGAACAGTGAGCGAGATTTGAGGAGGGCACAAACCACAGAGACTTACAAACTGTTTTCTCTTTTCTAACTACAAAACGCAATTCAGGTTTTATGACACTTGCTAGGTGAAACAAATTGTAACTTGCTTTACTGTCTGTCTAAAATCGATGAAAATAAAGCAAGCTTTATACAATATGGTTGTTTTTGTTGCTGTTTTTGGTTGTACTGAACTCGTACCAAACCATGAAGTCCAAACCGCGGTGTGAACCGAACTGTGACTTCCGTGTGCCGTTACACCCATTAGATAACACATTAATAAAAGGATTTAAAGCAATTTCTGCACTCACCCAAAACAACCCCCCCTCCCCCTGGCCCACTGAGACTGCAATGCTCCTAGATGATTAGAGAGAGAGAATGAACTAATGTCTTTAATTCTTTAAGGTTAATGCACAGAGATCTCATACTGGTATACAAATGAAAATGTCGTCACTCGTCATTGATCTGTGAAGATTTTTTTTTTTTTACTGTTTTCTTTATATTTCAAAGTTTTTTTTTGTTTCTGTACTACCTTAAAGGTTTTGCACAGGAAACGCCACATGAAAAGAACTGTTAGCAAGGATTTTCCATTTATTTATCAATTTTCATTTTATTAGACACTCAGGGTCAGAAAGTTGTGCAATGTCTCCTTTTTTACGCAAATTGATAGAACTCTTGTAATTTCTTAGAAGTGTCTACAAGGTTTTTCAACTTCTGTCAGTTTCTTTTTTTTATGCTTGTTATTTATTTCACTCTTTCTTCTCCTTTAAAATGTTCTCTTTCAGAGAATACAAAACTCTTTTTTTGCAATGTTGTATTAAAAAAAGTCTCCCATTGAGCCAAGGCAGGCTATCTCTCACACCAGGAAACTAACAGTGCATCTTGAAAACCTCATAGGCATACAAAATGCTTCGAAATGTCTTCCTATTTCAGTCTTTGTGCTGTGTTTCATTCCCTCCTCCCGTTTTTGTCAGAGCTTCTTGCATATTCTTTTCTAGCAGAGCTGGGGTGGCATGCTAAGAGTTGAGTTGCCATTTCATCAGGCACACCTACCATATAGATACACTTTGTATGTTTACATTTACTCAGTGTAGCCCATCTGTTCCTACCTGTCTTCCAATTTAGCTGTAATAAAGTTGCACCAATCTAGTTGGTGGTCGTCATGCTCAATATAGCAAGGTCTCTTGGCCTTATGCTTGCTAGCTGGCCCCCTCAACCTTAAACGAAGCCCTCTGTATAATACAATTCTGGCTATGACACTGCTTTAGAAAAAAAAGCCCACTCATTTGAGCATGGGTGCGTGCATAGCATGAGCCAAGGTATGTATTTTTGTCTCAGGAGCTTGCTCCAAACAGAGAACTCTCTATTCAGATTGTACACATCATCCTCTTCTCACTTCACTCTGCCTGAAAGTCACAGCGCCCCTCCTGCTCCTGCAGTGCTGGGCTCGTCTCCGGCTGAGCGAATAGGAAAATACAGGCTTAAGCCTTTTACGGGGTGACATATGTGACCATGTCGCATATGTTTTACACACTTAAGAGGTGTTTGCTGACACAGGGCCTTACAATGACGTGTATGTGTACCTGTACAAAGGCTGTCTTATCACTGCACACTGTACTTTGTGTCATTGCAGCTCAGCCATGCATGTGTGTGTGTGTGTGTGTCTGTATGTATGTTTGTGTTATTTATTCACAGATTGACTTTAAAAACAGATAGGTGGGGCTATGATTGTCAGGGATTATAGTATGGTCTGCAGTGACACTGGTTGAAAAGTAGGTTCAGCTCTGTTCTCATCTCTCACCCTTAAGGATATAAGGTTTGAGTCAAGTTTGAAAGGCAGTGTATTGAAAAACTGAAATTGAAACAAAAACCAGCATTTATGATAGAGTCAGTATAGATCATCCATCATGAACAATCAAAACCAGTGTGTGTGGTAAAGAGAGTTTGATCTAAATGTAATTGTGGTGCTCATGAGTAGGAAGTGGCTGACTCATTAAATGCACAGTTTACATTGCATTGCAGAGTATTCATATGATTCTTCTAGCATTCTAGCCCTCTAACTAACACAACACTGAACACTAATATCAGAATCATATGGATACTGACAGATATTTGCTTTAAAAAGTTGTCATCTGACAAATGTTTAGATTTGACAGACATTTCAAACCAGTATTTGATGATATATTTATTACACTTGGACCTGCTGGGTTACAGCACAAAAATATCTCAGAAAAAAAAAAAACATAAATTGTTTCTCTGTAATCATGAGCTTCATTCTAATTTCTGCATTTGTATAAATATTAACTTGTTAGCATTAGTATTGGCATCAGTGGACAGTGGAAAAATGTTGGATGTCAGCCTGGGCCACAGTTCCCAAGTTGGTGTGTCCATATTTTTTGCAGTATACTGTGAGCATCTTGACTGATCACAGTTTCAGATGAGTGCTTACTTGTTTCAGTGGATGTTTTATGGACATTGTTACAATAATAAATGATTAATGCCTCAAATTTATTTAATGCAGTTAATGCATTTTCTCAGTTTGACCATTCAAACCATCCAGAGTACTGTTCTCTGAACTGAAGTCCAGCTGCTCATGTGCTGTATGTGACGATCATGAACTCATTGTAGCCTTCTCATTTAAATACAGGTCTTAAATGTCTTTTAGGAAATTGTTCAGCACTTTCAGAAGCTTGTGGGAGACCTAAGATAAAATTTGTGAACAACAAACTAACAAAAGCGTCAACAAAGCGAGTGAGAGGCTAACATCATGGAAGAGTTCTGAACATTCATTGGTTGGAATGTACACTGTTGCTCTCACTTTACGCTGGTGCTGAAACCTGCAAATTGTGTTCAGTATATAAAGACGACGTGGTTTTCCTGTTCAGTTTATGTGAACTGCATGTACTCGCAGTAAAAATAGTGTTACTGAATTATCGCCAGTAATAAATTAATATCTCGTCTTACTATGAATCTGGCTGGGATGAATAGCATGTGTAGTGTTAGCCAGTCATGACCAGTGCACCCCCTGAGTGAGTGAGGGTGTCAGTGTGTGTAAGTGTGTGAGTGGAGCAGGAGAAGAAAAGCGGTCAGGTATAAGCACTAATAGAGGCAGGCAGTGCAATTTGTCAGCAGCGATGGCTGTGGGGACTGTCTCCCAGAAGCCCTCAGGGTCTGGGCAGAACCGCATGCTGCGCTGCCCACCGCCCTCTCTGTCTGCCTCATCCCACTGTCAGGAGGATGAGAGAAATGAATGAGGGAACAAATGGCTGTGCAGAAACAAGCCCAACAAATAGGATTGTGTCCCTAGCGTTGAGAAAGGCCTTTTAAAGCCATGGCATACTTGCTCGTTCTCTGGAGAGCTTACATCAGGCTGACCCCGGCAGCTGTGGGCTGGTTTGTGTGCAAATAGTATCTCCATTTGTAGCTTTTTCTCTTATGCTGCCACAAAGAGGAGTGTGCACATGTGTGAAGGGTTGCAGCAGGGTGTGTGTATAAGTGTTTAATGGGATGCAAAATGTTTTGCTGTAGGAAAACCAGGTTTGGGTTTAGAAAATTCGTATTACATGTAGATACTTGGTAGGAGATATAACAATACAACATATCATATTGTGCCAAGCCATTAGCAAAGTGTGTCCTTATATATTGAATAGGATGTTAGGTTGTGGCTAGTGTGTTAGCTTGGGGGTTACATGTTTAGCCAGAGGCTAGAGCGTTAGAGTGGGAATATGAAGCACAATCTTTCTTGTTCAATCAAATATTGTTCTAATCTAACAAAAAATGCTCTAATAACCTGAAAATGGAAATATTCATATATTAGCATTAAGCCCATTTTTAATCACTTCATATTTATATAATTTTTTTATCAAAATATCACTGTCATATCGACTAAAAATAAATTTCATAACACCCCTAATATTAACATTTTCACTGTCATATGAAAACCTTGTAACACTGTTTTATTTCTATAAACATATTTTAAAGTTTAAACAGTATTTGTTCCTTGCTACACTTTTAAAGCCCATGACAAAAAGGATTCTTTGCATTTTGTTTCTCATGTCTCATAAAAAAGTTAATTTAATCTAAGCCAAGAACCGTTTAGGAACCATTATTGGTATAAAACAGTGTAGAAAGAGTGTAGAAAGTTACTTTTTTGGTATGTGTAACATCTTTTGATAGTGACAATATAAGAGTTATCTCAGACACGTTTGGCCATTAATTTTCAATATGGCAAAAATATTGCATGCATGACACTTTCAGACATTGTCATGATTCTAAATATGTATAATGTTTTTCGTTTTTCTGAGGTTTGCAGGATGGAATGGATGAAAAGCCCCAGTAGGATGAAAAGCCCCAGTTAAAAAAAAAAAAAAATCAAAAACCTTTATTATTTATTCAGCTTTTCACATACTGCACTGTACAAAATATAATTAAACAAGACTAGCTATCATTTCTTTCTAATGAAACATACATTTTGTCTTTGATTATAATACATATTGTCGTGTTGCCCATTACTATATTTGACCTCGTGTGTGGTCAAAAAATAAATGAACTGTGTGTATGTAGGTGTATGTTCACTTGTCTTTATGAGCCGCTAGTGTCATTGACCTCATTCACCTGTGCTCAGAGAGCTGACAAAAATAGCCTCTGCCTCTGTTAGACAAATAAGGGTCTGCCGGCTACTTACTAAGGACCTATCGCACATAGCCATCTCCGACCAACCTTTTCTTTATCCCTCATATCCCTCTATACCTCTGGCTGCAATTATTGACCTCTCTCTCTCTCTCTCTCCTCACTTGCTTATGCTCTCTCTCTCTCTCTCTCATTACCTGCACCGCTCCCTTCACGTGAGTGCTTGTCCCCCTCACCAGCATTATTTTTAAACGTCTGCATTAGGCCACATTATGTTTGATCAGCGGCTGCCTCTTTCGTTTCAGAAGAGCAGTCCAGTACAACTGAATCCATCACATGCTTGCATCTCATTCATTTCGCCCACTTTGCAGTGCTCTGGAGACACATGCTTTAGAGGACAAAGGCCTTTTTGAAGTGGATGTTGCAAATGTCTTTCCCTGATACGGCAACTATTGTTCCATTCCTGCTAATTTCACTGTGGAATTGCAGAATTCTTTATGCTGTTTTTATTATGTAAGCAGTTATTTATTCCCCATTCGACTCTGCTGTGGCCACCATAAACATGATTTGTGAATTTCTCTGCCTGTTGTTGGCTCTGATGTTTTTTGATTTCATTGTTCCAACTTAAAGCTCTATGGAGTGCTATGAAAGTCAAACAAAGTTAAAAGAAAAAAAAAATACAGGATTTGATTTGGTTGCCTGAAACAGTCTAGGTGCAAATCCTGTTAGCATTGTTGCAATGTCCCAAACTGTGCTGCAGAATATACCACCGCAAAAAGTGATGCCTGAATTTACTTGATGTAAACATTCACATAAATAAAATTTATTACTGTATACTTTTACCAAATTTTTTCTTGCAAAAGTCAGAGACAACACTTTATTTAATATTCTGTCAAAATATTTATGAGGTGATTTCAGCAGTTCTTCATTTCTGAAACATAATTATATGTTGTATTTATAATTTACTACTATTCATTGATGTTATAGAAAAAATTGGAATAATTCCAGCTTTTGCATTTTGACTGAAGCATAGATGGACAGCAGGCAAATTGTGTAGTGCATTTAGCTACCTTTATCTATAAGGTACTTCACATAATAAAAATAAATAAATAAAAAAGCCCATCACATACTTTTAAAATTTGTCTGTTTCATGAGAAGTACCACCTTTACTGTATGAAAAGACAAGTGGTTTGTCTTAACTTATTTGTTGACTTTTAAACAAATAGTTCAGCATAAAATTTAATTTACACAGTGTTCCCTTTACCCCAAATGCCATCAGTTAGCTACGTTTGGTGGCTGGTGTTTGAAGTTTGACTTGTTTGGGTGGTTTCTGACGCTCTACGGCTTAACTGACTAGAAATAAGCTTTGTTTGCTAGATACATATGCCGTGACTAAAAAAGCCAAATTTCAAACACCAAACATGTCTTAGCTGATGAACTACATTTGGGGAAAGGAGTGATTTATCAATTTTTTTTGCCAACCAGTTCCTAGAACTCATTTCTCATTTCATCCTTTCTCCCCAGCCCCCTGCTCTCTGTTAAAACCCAACTACAGTGACCACTCCACAAAAAGAAAAGCGCTGATTCTGACAGGTTTACTTGCGTTCATTACTCACTGGAAGCTGCAGTACCAGGCTACCGTATGCTGAAATGTATTTCTAAAGCAAAAATATAGATTTAAACAAATAGATTTTTGCTGCTAACACAGTCTCAGTGTATGTAGAATTTCTTCAGGGTTGTTGGAAAAACATCCCAGGTGGCTCCTCATGAAGCTGCTTGGGAGAATAATCAAGACTGCGCTGCATCAAGGCAAAGGAGTCCAAAGACATGCAGCCAGGAGAATTGGAGATTGTAACCTGGTGACCGCTGCTTGTTTAAGTAGAGCTGTGTTAAACCCTGTGTGAGAAATGACTGTCCGCCATTGCTAGCTTGGTGTTTCCATAATGCTGAAGGTACCAGTGGAAATTAGTATAATCATAGCTTGAGTACATTCCTGGATTAAATGTTCCTCTATAATTACATGTGCAACTAAAATTGCTTAAAATTAAATTACACCAGAAGTTCAAGCTACAGTGCACTCTCTTTAAAGTGCACTACCTTTCATTGTGAATTTGATAGAAGTATTCATTGCTTTTCTTTGTGAAGGGTACGGCCTTCAGAATATGTGCATCTCATTATGACCTTGCGCTAGACTACTACAAGACATTTCAGCCACCTCGGTCTAGCACACAACCCTGGATGTTTCATCATGAAAGAGCAAGGACACTTCCTGTGGTCTTTTGATAGTAAAGTAGAGTCCAGTTAGAGCAAAGGCCACCTTCCCCCCGAATCCCCCAACCCCCATACACACTTCAATCTTGTAATCAAAATATGATAGCTCTAGCATCTATTTATGTAGCGTTTAACGAGAGCCCATCAAACCAGTTCTTGCTGAGAATTACACCACTGCAGCAGTGGCTATCTTAATTACAATCTGGCTAGCCATTATGGAGGGTGAACTCACTTTCTTTCTTTATCCCTTTTGCTCTTTCTCACTCTATTTCTCTGCCCATATCTCTCCGTCTGTCTCTCACTCTTTATTTTACTCGTTTTCTGTCTGTCTCACTCTTTTTCTTTTCACTTTCTCTTGCTCTCTCTGACTGTCTGTCTCTATTTCTGTTTCATCTTCTCTTTCATGCTGTCTTCTTACTTTGCCTATCTATCAACTCTCTGCCCCCCCCCATATCTCCTCTCTCTCTCTCTATGTCTCCCTCTCTCTCCTTCTTCTCCCTCTCTCTCTCTCTCTCTCTCTCTCTCTGTCTGTTTTATGAGTAGTACTCTCACTCATGCTGATACTGCTGCAGCGCTGGCCTGTAGTTGTGCATCACACTGTCTAATTGAATTGACAGGGAACCAAAATTGATATCATTTAACACATTAATCTGGGAGGGAGAAGGACGCTAACTGGACGGAGAGGAAAAGAGGGCCACTCTGTTTTTAAAATCAACTACTTTACCAGTGTGCTAGCCTCTAGAAAGTAAGTAGTATGTTCACTCAGGGAAACTGGGTCAGCTGCATTCTCAGTGGATTTATTTGTTCATTTCATTTATGTCTTAATTCTAATTCTGTTCTTAATTCAATTTTTTAAATATATATCTTACATTTGGCAACCTGCCACAGTCGAATGTAAATTTTTAGCTGCAGCAGTTTTTTAATAATAATAATAATAATAGTAAGTTACATTTCTATAGCGCCTTTCACAAACCCAAAGTAACTTCACATAACAAAATAAACAAAAAAAAGCTAATCAGTGGAGGAGGAAGAAAAATGCTCATTGAAGAGAAAAGTCTTTAAGTCAGATTAAATGATTTACAGAATTATTTACAGTCCGTAATTGTGGATAAACTACACATATTGTAGCTAATTTTAACTTTAGTGGCAACCTAGGCACGATTCAATGATGCGATGAACTGTGTGGTAGTTTGCCATTAATGTTCAATTTGAGACACTATTATGCTTCAAAAATTTAGCCACTAGATAGTGAAGTACGTAGTGCAAAGGGTGCAATTCTGTTGTTACCCACAATGCACCTGGGCTGCTTGAGTACCTAGCCCTCTCTGAACTCCAAGAACTCCTACACTTCTCTTCACTACCTGCTTCATTTCTCTTTCTCTAGCTTTTTTTTTCTTTACTTCATGATCCTCACACAACATGCAAAATCCATTAAGAGCAGAGCAGGAATGAACCCAAATATGCTTCTGTCGAACACATGGGCTGCAGCCATAGGTACATACTTTTAACCTGTCAGCTTTGACTTCGGTCTGTATTTGTTCTCGAGTGCATGCACGTGTATATCCTTGTCACTAAAGCCTTGTTCATTGAGCCGTGTGAGTTCAGAGCGCTACAAATCGCCAGCAGGGTTAAAGGTGAATAAACATGTCTACAGCATTCAGCCTCAGAGTGACAACTTGTTTAATTCGCCTTCTCATCACACATTTATATGAACAGAGTAGCTCTCCTGCTTATCACATTTTATTAGAAAAAAGACATTGTGGACACTAGGAGTAAAGGCAGTAGTGTAGTCATCTGGTAATAATGCAGTTCAACAACAATACATTGGCCAACTCTGATGGAGCGACCCTATTCGGTAAGTTCAGTTTCTCCAGTATTTATCAAGCCTGCTGACAGCACTTAGATTAGTGTTATCCTTGCTCTAGCGCACCAGTTTTGAAAACATGCATTAAATTGTGCAGTGCTCGTGTATCCTAGGGCTCTGTATTAATTCTTAACTCAGGGTGCTCATACCCCAGGTAGGGTTCATGACTGGGTATAAGCTTATCTGTGTCTGACATAAAAAAGCTCAACCCTGATTAGACTCCAGCCAAACAACATTTCAGGTTATAAATTAGTGCATGTTATAAATTAGCATAATGTTTGCCAACTAATCACAATAATATGATGCTAGTTTCCACCAGCATGTGACTTGTTTATTCAGCTTACATATGTATATGTCACCAGGTAGTGTGCGCTCTCTCTCGCTCGCTCTCTCTCTCTCTCTCTCTCTCTCTCTCTCTCTCTCTCTCTCTCTCTCTCTCTCGCTGTCTCTCTTGTAGCCCATCTGCCTGAAAGTTCAATGTGTTGTGCATCCTGAGATTCTGCTCACCACAATTGTGCATAGTGGTTATCTAAATAATTATAGCCTTTTTGTAGGCTTGAACCTGGGTATAGTCTGCCTCGTTCATCAACAAGTGTTTCCTTCGACAGAACTGCTGCTCATTGGATTTTTTTTCTCTCTATTGCACCATTGACAGCAAATCCTAGAAACTGAAAATCCCTGAAAATCAGCAGTTATAGAAACTCAAACCAGTCATTTGGCGCGAACAGTCATGCCATGGTCATAATCACTGAGATCACATTTTGCCCCATTCTTATGGTTTATGTGAACATTACCTGAAGCTGCTTGCCTGTATCTGTATGATTTTATAAACTGCGCTGCTGCCACACGATTGACTGATCAGATATTTGCATGAGCAAGTAGGTGTACAGGTGCAAGCACTGTTTGCTCATTTTACTGCTCAAACACCTGATTCAACTCAGCAGTAAGTTAGCAGGTTTAGCAGATGTGGCTGTGCAGAATAATCACCAAACTGTGACTAAAGTATTTGTACTGTGCATTTAGTGGTTATAACTAATCTAGTATGTTGGACTTTGTTTTACATACTAGACAGTCTAGCCCGCTAGATGTTGTCTAATTGCACTTAATTTGTTTGGAATGAAAAGCCAAGCACAGTATATTAGAAGAAAACAAGATATTTTAAAGTCCTCTTAACATTGATTAATCAATTAGACTTTTTATAGGCCCGTAAAATGAACAGTTCAGTTGTATTTGTACCGCGCTTCTCAATAGGTATTTTCCCGCAGCACTTTCTTTGTTTTGTCATCTGAGATAATCCAGGCCCCAGAGCTTTAGGTAAATAGCACATTAGCATTTGGCGCTGAAGGCAGTAGAAGTGGACTTTGGTGGACATGGGCGCTCTGCTTCTCTCCATCCCATCACATTCCATGTCTTTGTTTTCTTTCTCTTTTATTCATAGAACTCATTCATAGTACATAGTGCAAACAGATTTTGTATATAAATTTACACAGTATATGCGTGTATATATAGTGTGTGTATATATAGTGTGCGTGTGTACCATACACAATATATATAATGATGTCATATACATATTATCACATTATATATTACTGTTAATTGCTGTCAAATGCTGTTGAATTGTGACATAACATGAAAAAAATAGCACCTACTTCAAATTGTAATGTTATAGGGTCATTATAATTAATAAATCAGTCTGGCTTTTTACTTTTCATTATCAGACATTAAAAGCTGTGCGTGTATTAGGTGTTTGGCTAGTCATTTTTGTTGAAATAGTGTAGACATAAGAAACTTAAGCTATAAAAAATGAATTTCTCAAGTCCAATGTTGGAAGGCTAAAATCTACCTATAGCAACTGAAGCGTTGAACTGATACACAGTTTGGGCTTCATGTCCCCTTAGTTCCCCCACTGTTACAAATGACAACTTAGAAGAACAAAGCGTCACTGACTACAATGAGATGAAACAGCATCTGTGTTTGGCTTTGATTTGAGTTTTATTGAGGATATTTAAAAGATCTTAACAGCAGTTTCACAATGTATGATGTGTCAGCTTTATAAACTGTATAAAGGCAGTGATATGCAGAAATACATTCTAGGTAACGAAATAGCCTGTTTCGACTGGCAGATTTTTGCTGACAAACCAGTGCTCCAAATTTGCCCATTTGTAGTGCAGATGAACAGTAATTATGTAATGTTGATAAAAGTAACAGGTAGTGGGATAGCTGAGACTGTTTTACTGCTCATTATGTATGTGTGTGTGTGTGTGTGTGTGTGTGTGTGTGTGTGTGTGTGTGTGTGTGTGTGTGTGTGTGTGTGTGTGTGTGTGTGTGTGTGAACCACTCTTTTTTAGCTTAGTGACAACAATTCACTGGTACTGTTGTGATTATTATTCAGAGCCCCTCCCAAAAGTATTTTGCTTCAATTTATATAAATACACAATATACAGAAATATTTTAAATAATCTAATAATGTTCTTCTTACAATCAGATGAGAAGAAATATGGCAGAGTTTGCTTGCGTTTATGATGCTTTCTCTTGGATAACAAGATAACAAGTAATCCTGTATTTTTTTTTCTATTCATTCATTTCTTTACTTTACTTTAGCTTTTGTTGATTTGTGCCATTCTAGAAGTGGCAGTGTGATGTGGTGTTGTGGAGGGTTAAGTGGGGGCTTGTACTGTCATGTGTTTTTTTTTTCATGTCAGAGGTGGTACACTGTTGAAACAGAACATATCCACACACCCACTGTGCAATGTTCAATGTGTTCAATGTTTGCAGTGTCAGTGTAAGAGGCTCTTGCTGCAACACTAATGATTTATGGTAGAATGTTTGTAATGGTAGGCCATAAAGGGAAAATATAATCACAATACAATACACAAAATGTACCAGAATATGTTTTTGTTGCTGGTTTCGTTGTCCAGCAACAGTAGTGCCATTATTAAAAAAATGTTATGAAAAAAAGTTTTCCTATTCAGTATTTGTAAATACAGACTTAAAAAAGTAAGGAGGAAAAACAAACAACAAAAAATCTATCAACCTATGTTTATTTTCACTCAGAAATACACTGAGGGTGACCCTCATTTCATGGTTTTACAACTCAGAAGGACTGAAAACGAAATCAAAATTTAAAAAAAATGTATCAGGTTAGACTGAAATGAATGGAGCTACATGAACAGAATAAAACAAGATATTGTTGAAAAAGTTAAACAGAAAGATAAATAAGGCAAACTAAAATCTGAAACAGTCACATAAAATAATATAAAAATAAATACATAGATAATAATTTAATAAAGATTTCAGAAGCCAAATAAAATAAATCTGAAATGAATGAAAGATTGCAGAAAAGAGAATAGAAAAAAAAATAATAAATAAAAAGAGAGAGGAAATGTTAAACAGTTACAGGCTGCCTGAAGGTATCTAAAGATAAAATGATTGAGTCACACCACCCAGCTTTGCAGTCTCATGAAAAGTCTCACTGGTGCACTGCAGCTAAAAGCAGATGTTCCCAGTTCAGTAAAACTTTAGGCACCTGCCAGGTGACTCATCTCTAGAGTGAGTCTGATAAGTCCTGTTTAAAAATAAAAAAAAGGTCATAGATATAAGCTGGCCTGTGTCCGGAGAGTGATATATATCAAAAAAATACACTTTTCCATTGTGCTGCTAGTGAGTACCAACCTTTTCATACAGTCTGCAGTGATAAGTGCTGTATAGGTTGGCAGTAATGAATCTCAAAACAGAGTGATAGATTGAGTGCAGTAGTTTTTGAAATTTAAAATCAGTATCTCTCTGTTGTATTAAGATCAATATTTATAGATCAGGAAACAGCATCAACTTAGTTTTCTTGTATTCCGAACTAGTTTTACGCTTGTACAGAGCAGTCTAATGGATTAAATGAGCACTGGACCACTGTTGCTGCATTAGCAGACTCGGCTGCACAGTATAAAATAGTGTCATCGCACAGAAGTGCACTTCAAGTATTTGGATAAAATAAAACTTGTGTTATTGTTACAGCCGTGATGTTAAATATGGCATTTAATATGTTTTAATGTTAGCAGTTCCTTTTGCCAAATTGTAGTTCCTTACCAAGCAGCTTGTTGCTGCATCAGATAAACAAATTCTGCTCACTCACTGCACAGTTAACAGTTTGTTCTCTAGCCCCTTACTTTTATTTCTGGAACTTGTCACTACCACTGAGCAAGCTTTTGCTGAGGCAGCTGCGACAGAAGCACACCTTAACAACCTGGAATTAGCCACAAATGAACCGAATACCATTCGCCAGACGTGTAGCCTCATCTTCATGCTCTGACCAAATCGGACTGAACCATAAAACTGCTGCAATATCAAGTTTAGCTCAGTTTTGTAGATTTTTGCTAGATCAATATTGTAAATATTGTCTTGTTTCAGCCAGTCAGTAAAGCATTTTACAACCTTTTTTGTTTGGCGAATGGTATTCGGTTCATTTGTGGCTAATTCCAGGTTGTTTAGGTGCTCTTCTGGCGCAGCTGCAAACTGAAAAGCTGCTCGGTGGTAATGACAGTTTGGGAATTTAGTCTCATCTTCAGAGTCTGACCAAATCGGCTGTAAGATCAAATATGATCTGAAAAGTATTCAGTTTCTGTTTCTGCACAAATGAAAAACTAAAAACGTTTTACGTCATACAGCTGACAAAGTTGTTGCTTAGCAATGGTATCATTTGTTTCTGTGCCTCATCTTGATTTGGCTCACAGTAAATTGTGTGTTATTGCATGTGCATATTTTACCTGTGTTTGATTGTGATTTCATAGTGTGTACAGTAGATTTATGTGTGTATATTTACCAACTTGTCCACAACAGGCACCTCTATCTTTAGAATCCCGCCAGGACCTGGCACCGTGGGTTTCTGATATTATTTAAATTGTCAATGAGCAGCGCTCTTTTTAAATCGGTATTTACACACATTCCCCGTGCCCTCAGTCATTTGATAGAAGGCCATTTCTTTTCTAATGAGAAACAATAATGTTTATAGCTCGATAGTGTCAAACACATTGTGAGTGACAGAAAGCATTAACCTCAAGGCCTTAGGTAGAGGAACAGAAAAACAAAGAGATGAAGCATGTTCACTGCTGTGGCGTGACATGAAAAGATGCAGGGAAACTCCGTCACGCTTGCACGATTCGAAAAGATGAAAGCATCTTAATGGTAACACTCATCGATTTAGTACAGTACACTGCAATTTGGGGGGAAAGGGGTGCTTTTGTTATTCTCTCAACAGGCACTTGGAGTCAAGGCCACAATTGAAATCTTACTACAGCCAACTTTGACTAGAGAGTGAGACTGTCCATATACAAGCATACAGTGGAATTTAACAGTGCTCCTTCAGGGGCTCAAAGCAACAAGGGAAAACCGGTCCTGTGGTTAGTGGACCACCTAATAGGTCAGCAATGATTAATGACATTTGTTCAATGAAAATATGTGAATAAGGATTTGCATTGTTGACATTTATTTTTTACCTAAAAGAGCTCTCTATAATGGCCTATAATAGCAATATGACACATGCAGTTATTCAGGCAGATTGCAGTACAATGCAAGAGGTGTAGGGGAATACTGCTTTTGTAAGGGTACTGCTTTTGTTTTACAACAGCAAAAAAGATCAAAGAACCCATAATGTCAAAAAGTGAAAGCAAAATATCATATTATTGTTGTAATAAAAAAAAAACAAGTAATTTTAACTAATTTTGGATTATTTCTTGATTGTTCACACACACACAGATGAAAAAACACAAACAAAACACGAATAACACTAAATTACAATATAGTGAATACACAATAGTACAAAAAACTCAAAGCCGAGCAGTAAGTACACTGAATGGTCAAGTTGAGACAGCATGAGACAGGTGTAATAAAACATTTAAGAGTATGACTGGTGCAAGAAAGTACAGCAGATTACCTGCAAATTAGATGCAAACTGTACACAAGCACAGCATAGTATGAGTGTGGTAGCCCAATACAGATATAGCATGCTAATAATAATATAGGTCTTTTATACCAGAAAGCTAATGGACAGTAGCTGAATTGTAAATGTGAACAGTAGCAAACTGTTAAGTTGATAGTATGATAGAGAGAACTTAGCTATATATATTTATTTATGCAAGTATGTATGTATGTTTAAACCCATACACTGTCCTTGCTCACATATGGTCATGATCTCTATGGTAAATCAGTCATTGTGTTTTTGTACTTTTATTAGTCTGATAAATACCAAAGATTGTGTACACAAAGATGTTAATATCAGCAGAGTATAACTAGTGTTTAAAGCTAAGCACAGCTTAGGGCAGTTGCTTAGCAACATGGTAATTCATTCATTGATTTTGCTACAGGGTTTTAGGGCAAATTTTAACATCTAATGCAATCTGTTGCTTCTTATAAATTTGTTTCACTGAGCTGTTGTGAGCTGTGGTCAGTCATTTTTTTGTGTGTGGCAGTGACCGTGTAGGGTCTCGCAGTCATGATACTAAAAGGGACCTATTTATTTATATATTTGTTTACAAAGAAACTGTCGGAGTGATTCACAAGCTCGCTCTATCTCTGTCTCTCTCTCTCTCTCTCTCTCTGTCTCTCTCTCTCTCGCTCTCTCTTGTTCGCTCTCTTGCTCGCTCACTCTTGCTCTCTTGCTATCTCTATCTCGCTCTCTCTCGCTCTCTCTCTCTTTCACCTTTCACCTTTTCTCTTCAGTCTGTACTGATAGAAACAAGTGACTGTCTCTGAACTGTTTATGCCAGTCCAACAGAATCATTTGATGATTAAAATGATGCCATCTAAAATGGCATCTGAAGAAAAGCCCATCATGGCATAAATCAACTCACAGGCTTTGAAACGTTGTCCTGCTTTCTAAGGACAATCTCCCAAGTGGAAAACAAAGTATGAACTAATTAAAAGACTTCATTTGAATGTTCATTCCTTCAGTCAGAATTTTTTGTAATGGAGACAGTTATATTGTTTTTTTGATATTGTCATTTTTAAAATTATTGTTTTTAAATGTTTTTTGTGGTATTGCTTTTTCGCATTGAGTGTTTTGTTACTGCAGCAGCTTTTCCGGATGTTCACTGACATCTGTTTGTATTTGAGCTCAATATTTCTACTTTATTTTAGTGGATTAGGGAATATGACCTAATTTTTTGTCTTTTATGGCTACTGCCTAGCTGTGATCAGCTGATTTATTAAAGTTGAAATTACTAGTCAACAAGAATTTCAGTAACAATTAAAATTTTGTTGTCCTTCATGACATGCATTGCTTTGGAGATGAGAGATAGATTAGTTAGTTTATATAGATTAGTTTATATACATCTCTAGGTGGGCTTGTCAGATATTAACCCTTACATGTTATAGTTATCACTGACAAAAACTCAATATGGTGTAATTCATATTTATATTTTTGTTACTCACTTGTAACTCACTTAAACGTGAATTTAAAGTTTTAAGGGATTTTAAAAGTTTTGCTTTCTAACCTTTCAGTCAGTACCATATTTATGTTTGCAAGTAGTGGAGGGCATTTTATTATTATTTGAATATCATGAATATGTATTGTTGTACTCTCACTCACACACTCACCAGCCACTTTATTAGGTACAGTTGCTTAACTGTTCAGTTGCTTAACACAAATAGCCAATCAGTCAATCACATGGCTGCAACTCAATGCATTTAGGCATGTAGAGGTGGTCAGGACAACTTGCTGAAGTGCAGACCGAGCATCAGAACGGGGAAGAAAGGGGATTTAAGTGACTTTGAACGTGGCGTGGTTGTTGGTGCCAGACGGGCTGGTCTGAGTATTTCAGAAACTGCTGATCTACTGGGATTTTCATGCACAACCATCTCTAGGGTTCACAGAGAACGGTCCGAAAAAGAGGAAATATCCAGTGAGCGGTCAGTTGTGTGGACGAAAATGTCTTGTTGATGTGAGAGGTCAGAGGAGAATGGGCAGACTGGTTCCAGATGATAGAAAGACAACAGGAACTCAAATAACCAACCAAAATCTCTGAGGAACGTTTCCAACACCTTGTTGAAAGTGTGCCATGAAGAATTAAGGCAGTTCTGAAGGCAAAAGGGGGTCCAACCTTTTACTACCACTTTTTACTACTGTTTACTATTGTACCTAATAAAGTGGCCGGTGAGTGCATATTGTTGTACTTGTTTTGCAAAAGCACCATTCTTGGCTTATTTGCCAAGTTTTTGGTACTTATTAATAATAATAAAAAAAACTGTCAATACAGTTTGTTAATACAGATTGTAAATCAAATGTAAATACAATTCACTGTGTAACTAACTGCATAAGTAATTATGTACTAATGTAATTGTAAAAACACAGACCACAAATTACAGGAACAGGCTTTTAAACTTCTTCAAACTGGTCCAGCCTTTTTATTCTTGTACCCGTCCTTTGAGTCTTCTTGTTTGTTTCATCCCACTTTCAGTTGAAGCATTTGGCTGCTTCAGTCTAGCTGTCCATATTTAATGAGAGGAATGCGCATGTGTGTGTGAGTTTGTAGCAAGTGCTGCCACAGGCCGCAGCCTGGCTGTTGAAAGAAACAGACGGACACAGAGAGAGAGATAGAGAGATGTAGTGGGAGTCGGAGATGCAGACGTTGAGAGCTTTGGGCTGTCATCTGTGGCGATGGTGCGTTCTAGCACCCCACACAGGAGCCAGCTGTGAGCTGTCTGGCAGATGGGCCTGGGGGAGAAGGCCACTGATGCCAAAGCCAGCCCGCTTGCTTTAATTGTACTCTAACAAGAGCCCTGGCTCAAGCGGCCCGCCTGTTTACTTGCTCCCTCTGTCAGGGTCTTTCTAAAGTCCCTGCGTCACATACCATGCTTAAGTAATTCTATTGAGGTTTTTGACTGTTTGTTCTGTAAAATGGGAGAGCTGTTGTTATTATGTGTCATGTATTTTCAGTGCTGTTTTATTTATTTATTTGTTTGTCTATTTATTTATTTCCCTTACTGCTCCCCTTACTCCACAAATTTGGATTAATATTGAATACTGAGACCAGCGAAGCTGAAAACAAGAGGAAAATGCTTAAGAATGCACTTGTTTACACTTTGTACCAACATTCATTTACCAATTTATCAGTAACTCTGATTGTGAAAGTCATGTAGTGTCTTCTTGATCTTATGGTATACTCATGTCTTGTAGAATGGTGTGATTTTTGTGTTCTACAGTTGTTTTGTATAATCAGCATTTTATCTTGGCTGAAGATAGCTACCTGAGACCAACTGATGAACAGTGGTGGTGAACTAGGGTAGTGAAATGCTGCACTAATGTTACAGATGTTCTATGTGGCTAAAGAAAGTGTAACGTTGTTGATTAGATAATGCAGTGTGCTAGCCTCTTTATGTAAGCCCCTTAGTGATGTAAACATCGGGGTCTACACTTAAGCTTAATAAGTCACGTTCTAGCTGGTACAACTAAAAAAGCCTTACCTTGATTAACGTAAAGCAGAAAATGTGTGAAAAGTAGGCATAGTGATAATCCTGCCAGAGCTACAGCTCCAGATGCTCAGCCATTGGTGTTTGATGTAGTGCTGCTGTTTCTGAACAAATTTGAATACATTCAGACGCCTTTATTTGCAGAGATGCCTGTATATCCCTGTTCTCAACGAATCTTAACATTTCAAATCATGTTAGATAGTTCACTGACTTTTAAAATAGGTGTGGTGACCGCATCAGAGATTAGGTTATATCATTAGAAAGGTAAATTAAAAGAAGAATTAACAATTTTTCTGTCTACCTTAAAGGGTTAACCCAGTAAACCCAGTGCATAATAAAAATATAAAAAGGAGAGTTAAGCAGGGGGCAACTCCTGCTATTACAAATGCTAGCACTAGCTGACTGCGGAATTGCCAGGCAAGTGTGTTAAATCAAGCACTCTGGACGGCAGCTCTAAAGTGGAGTGTGGCTTTTTTGTAGCCCTGTAAGTGTTTGATCAGTGTGGGCTTTGTGCATCTTTCTTTTTCTTTCTCTGTCTCATTCTGCACCATAACATTGGCAAACGGAACTATTTCTAGTCAAACTTGTTCTCGGCAGTCTGTTGTCCATTTTGCTGCTTTCGCAAGGCACTCGGCTTCTTTTATCGCAGCTTGCTTTCCACTATTGTTATTATTTTTGTGGGCTCCTGTCCCACCCCAGGTCTTCCTGCCCTGAGCCTCCTACGTTTGGAGGCATTTAAAGGGCTGTCTTGCCGAGTTTTCCAGGAATCTTCCTCCGCCCGTACATGGCTCAGAACAGCACTCTTTACTTTCATTCCTGCTGCCTTCTTTGATTTATTTGCTCTTTTTTCTTCCATCTTGTGTGAGTGCATAGGACATGAAGTACTAGCTAAAGCTAATGCAACATGTATAACACAGTATCTCTTTCTCTCTCTCTTTTTTCTCTATGTCTCTCTGCAGACGGGAAGGAAAGAAAGGGGTGACCCACTGAACTCAGCCATTGACAAGATGACCAAGAAGACTCGAGACCTGCGCAGACAGGTAACTAATCCCTCTATTTTCAGACTGACAAAAAAAAAAGTCACAGTTCTCTGGCAAAGATGTTCACGTTCATTTTTGACCCTGGCTAGATTGAGGTAGACAGTGGCACCTGAGCCTTTGCTTCTCAACCTCACTATAGAATTGCGCCACGCCACATAGTCCTAGTAAAAAGGTCAGAGTCCAACTTTTTCGGCATGATTTGGGTTTAGGTGTGGGCAAACTTTTGGCATGTGATCACGAATACAAAATGTTTCCTGGTTTAGTGCTTAAGGTTTCCCTGATTTTATTGGCTACCTAACCCAAACCATAGGCTTACCTCAAATGTTTATTGCATGTTTGATAATGAGCTATAAATTGAAAATGATAAAAGAACACCGTTATTGTTCAGCTAAAACTAATTGCTGCTTGCTTCCTGGGGTTGGAAGTTTAGCTGTACAAAAGATATTTTTCTTGATTTTTTTTAATGATATTAAAAACAAAACAAAACTAAGAAAGTTATTGCAAATATATTCAAGTAAAAGTAATATTACTGAATACTTTATTATATTAATATTCTCTGTCTCTGGAAGGGACTGTTTACAGGGAAAAATACCCTGTCACATGAAGTCATAGATTTGGTGAGGCATGTTGTATTATCGTCTATGAGATCAGTCATTAAGTATTTGCCAACAGCTTAAAATAGCCTTTGAACAAAACTTTGTTATTACATTAACAAATTAAAGTCGAATATATCTGAAGTTTCTCTGCATTTTGAGACGTACTCATGTTTTAATCTAAAATCTCATGATATACCTATAGCCTAGCCTAGCTATTGGCAACTTTTACCTACATTTAAATTTTTATTTTTTTTTCCCATTGTCTTTTTGATTGGAGACATATAAATGTAGCGTTAATGGTAAATGACAAGACAATAAAAAAATAAACAGTGTTACATGTGTTGATGCACAGGCAGCAGATTAGGCTGCCTGATGCTGAACTTTATTAGCTCCATCCTCTGGATGGAGGTGGCACCAGTCCAATCAGTCTGTGCTCTATATGCCATAGGATTTTACTGTCTTAAAATTGAAATGCACTTTAGATGAATTTACCAGTTTTGCAGACCTTTGCTGGTCTAATACTGATATTAACCAGCTACGGAAACCCATACTACTATTTATTCATTTATTTGTTTTTGGTTTTTTTTTTTGGTTTTTTTTTGCTGTTGTTTTTGTTTTCACTAAAGGTTTTTGTAAAGTTACATCATGGGCACTTTACTTCTGAGTGCTCTACATAACCATCAGTAGCACCTAAAGACTGCTGTGTCTCTACTTGAAACGCATGGATGTGCTGTTGACTCCTGCAATCAGAGGAAGTGGTGCATAAAAGCTCCCCCCCCCCCCCCCCCCCACTTCAGCTGCCTCACCCTTTCTTCTGAAGTAATGGAAGCTGGTGTCAGACCTTGCTGGCACGCTCTCATCTAATAGCCGAGCCTGGAATCAAGCTAGTGAGAAAGTGGAGAAAGGGCTGTTTTTTTTTTCTGTACATTTCCATCCCATGCTCCAAAACGAGCTTATAATTTTGGGGCCCCTGGCAGATGAATATGATGCCTCCATCAGCCAAGTTGAGCTTATTGCTAGCTCTCTGTTCCATCAGAGACAGGGGAATGAGGAGATAGGTGTGAAGGCAAAGACCATTTTGGGAGGAAAGATAACTGTGAGGGAATTTGACAGTAATTTGTAAAAGTTTTAAATAGGAATGCCTTTGCATAATTGGCCTGTTCATGTTCTGCTTACACATGTGTTCATTTGATGCTCCTTTTCAGAAAGTATTTATAAATAACTTAGATACTTTCAATAAACTGTTGTGTAGAACACAGGTGCCACTATGAATGAAAGGATGGAGTATTTTGTTTAAGCACCATAATGTAACAATCATTATTTGGAAGAGCAAGTATCACTTAAGGCATTATTGAGCACTGAATTATGATCACCCAGCATTTTAGCAACTAGCCATACTTTTACCTTAAATTCAAACCAGGTGCATCAGTGATGTGTAAGCGTAGCAAGTGCAAGTGACCTTCATGCAATCCTTTCAGTTCATTTCCTTCATGCACTTCATCTGGAAGCTGCTCTTTTTTCTCCTTGTGAGTAGTAATTAAACAGCGTTAGAGAATTTTTCACAATCATGAGACACCTATAGTTGGTAGCCACCGGATACCATTAGTATGGTGTAGTAGTTGCTCTGCAATTGCTAAGCTAACAAGATCAAAACGTTTATAGCAGATTATGATTATTAGTGTATTGTTTATGGACATAAGACATGCTTCTAGTGCAGTCGACATAGACTGAAACGTTGAATGAAATGCAGGTATGTCAGTTCTGTCAGAGTGATGACTCAAATGCTACAGAAACACTTGCAAGTGTTGGAAGGAACCTTAGGAAATACACCGCTCAAAAAAATAAAGGGAACACTCAAATAACACATCCTAGATCTGAATGAATGAAATATTCTCAGTGAATACTTTGTTCTGTACAAAGTTGAATGTGCTGACAACAAAATCACACAAAAATCAACCAATGGAGGCCTGGATATGGGGTCACACAAAAAATTAAAGTGGAAAAACAAACTACAGGCTGATCCAACTTTGATGTAATGTCCTTAAAACAAGTCAAAATGAGGCTCAGTATTGTGTGTGGCCTCCATGTGCCTGTGTGACCTCCCTACAATGCCTGGCATGCTCCTGATGAGGTGGTGGATGGTCTCCTGAGAGATCTCCTCCCAGACCTGGACTAAAGCATCCGCCAACTCCTGGACAGTCTGTGGTACAATGTGGCGTTGGTGGATGGAGCGAGACATGATGTCCCAGATGTGCTCAATTGGATTCTGGTCTGGGGAATGGGCGGGCCAGTCCATAGCTTCAATACCTTCATCTTGCAGGAACTGCTGACACACTCCAGCCACATGAGGTCTAGCATTGTCCTGCATTAAGAGGAACCCAGGGCCAACCGCACCAGCATATGGTCTGAGGATCTCATCTTGGTACCTAATGGCAGTCAGGCTACCTCCAAAGAAATGCCACCCCACACCATTACTGACCCACTGCCAGACCGGTCATGCTGAAGGATGTTGCAGGCAGCAGATCGCTCTCCACGGCGTCTCCAGACTCTGTCACGTCTGTCACATGTGCTCAGTGTGAACCTGCTTTCATCTGTGAAGAGCACAGGGCACCAGTGGCGGATTTGCCAATCCTGTTGTTCTCTGTCAAATGCCAAGCGTCCTGCACGGTGTTGGGCTGTGAGCACGACCTCCATCTGTGGACGTCAGGCCCTCATACCATCCTCATGGAGTTGGTTTCGAACCGTTTGTGCAGACACATGCACATTTGTGGCCTGCTGGAGGTCATCTTGCAGGGCTCTGGCAGTGCTCCTCCTGTTCCTCCTTGCACAAAGGCGGAGTTAGCCGTCCTGCTGCTGGGTTGTTGCCCTCCTACGGCCTCCTCCACGTCTCCTGGTGTACTGGCCTGTCTCCTGGTAGCACCTCCAGCCTCTGGACACTACGCTGACAGACACAGCAAACCTTCTTGCCACAGCTCGCATTGATGTGCCATCCTGGATGAGCTGCACTACCTGAGCCACTTGTGTGGGTTGTAGAGTCCGTCTCATGCTACCACGAGTGTGAAAGCACCACCAACATTCAAAAGTGACCAAAACATCAGTCAGAAAGCATCGGTACTGAGAAGTGGTCTGTGGTCCGCACCTGCAGAACCACTCCTTTATTGAGTGTGTCTTGCTAATTGCCAATGATTTCCACCTGTTGTCTGTTCCATTTGCACAACAGCTGTGAAATTGATCGTCAATCAGTGTTGCTTCCTAAGTGGACAGTTTGATTTCACAGAAGTTTGATTTACTTGGAGTTATATTGTGTTGTTTAAGTGTTCCCTTTATTTTTTTGAGCAGTCAAGTTACCTACTGAAGTGCCAGACCACTGAAGTGCTTGAAATAATAAGATAACAATAACAAGAATAAGAATAATAACACAGAATGGCAGTACTTTCAGGCCTGTGCAAGATTGTCAGAGATTTTGTGTTTTGATTTTAAGATTTCAACCCTTTTCACAGTCCTTACTGAGCTCTGTTAGTAGGTTCCAGAACAGGCACTGTGCAAGAGAAAGTCAATTTATCCAGATTTCTTTCTATCAGACAGATGTATGCTGTACTTTCACCCTGCTGCATATGTAAGGCTGCACAATTCCTGCTAGCATTCTAATACATCAGAAGTCTCAGTTACAGGGCTAGCTGCAGTCACAGTCCTCTTTTCAGAATCGTACATTTTGTAATTGCAGCACTCTGTGCCAAGGCATCATTACACTGGTGTCGCTCCATGGGATGTGCTGGGCCTGCTTTTCCCTATAGAGACTGTGATCACAGACACACAAATCATCAGATCCAGTGAAAACACACTTTTTATTCTACATTTTATGGTAAATCCAAAGGGAAGCAAATACCACCCCAATTCCAAAAAAGTTGGGACACTATGTAAAATAATGTATATTAAATACTGTAAATAAAAAACAGATACACACAATAGAACATAGAACATAAATCAGATGTTGAAAGTGAGGCGTTTTACCATTTCATGAAAAAAAAATGAACTCATTCAGAACTTAATGGCAGTAACGCATCTCATGAAAGTTGGGACAGGGCCATGTCGACCATTGTGTAGCATCCCCTCTTCTTTTAACAACAGTCTGTACACATCTGGGAATTGAGGAGATCAATTGCTGGAGTTTAGGAGAGGAATGTTGGCCCATTCTAGTCTGATGCAGTATACTAGCTGCTCAGCAGTCTTGGGTCTTCTTTGCTGGATTTTTCTTTTCATTTGTCAAATGTTTTCTACTGGTGTAAGGTCTGAACTGCAGGCAGGCCAGCTCAGCACCTGGACTAAAGTTTCCAAAGGTGAAGCTTGAAAAGATAAAAAGATATAGACATAATGGGACTCATTGGGACCAGCAACTGTGCACGACCTGGTAGACCACCAAAACTGTTACTCCACTGTTCCACTGTTCCCAGTTCCACTTTTACTCTAGTGTCAAGGTATCAGTGTCATTGCATTTGGGATTACTTGGATAATGACAGTTAGAAAATGCAACCAGCTTGTAAGAACATTGACAGTGTGGAAAAATATGCTTACAGATGTTTTTGAAAAACTAAAAGCAAGGCTCCTAAAATGACTGAAAGCTGTGATAAAGAAATTAAATAAACACAAAGAGTGGTGGACACACTAAATGCTGAAAAATTATATATGTCGATGTTGAGGCTTCCGTATAATTATCTGTAAAATATGTTTTCTGTTACCGCTGGGATAGGCTCCTGCAAACCCCATGACACCATGAGTGATACGCGGCTTAGATAATGTGTGTGTGTTTGTGTGAAAATAAATAATTACATTGTTAATATTAGGACTTTTCAAAGTAAATAATTTGTTAATATTAATATGAAATTATGAACAGCACTATTTTTTCCTTGGTTTGACCCATTGAACCAGCTGTATTAGTGCAGGCTGAAGCACAGCTGCTTGTGGGTAATGCGTTGCTATGATAGAATCTGTGACATTAACCCTCTCATTCAAATGGAAAATTAAAACAATACCTTAGACAGACTACGCTGTTCAGGGGACCTGTTGACAAATCAACAAATTGCAAACTAGCAAAAGCAACTTTCCATTGGTGTTAAATATTGGAAACCATGTTCTCTCAGTGGAAATCATGCGATTCTCATGTGCAGATTCAAGCTCTGCATTCAACTGATGGAGATATCCTTTCCATCCATCCCTTTTCCAAGCCGCTTCTCCGTCAGGGTCGCAGGGGGGTTGCTGGAGCCTATCCCAGCAGTCATCGGGCGGAAGGCAGGATACACCCTGGACAGGTCGCCAGTCCATCACAGGGCAGACAGACAGACAGACAGAGAGACAAACACAGACAGTCACTCACACACTCACACCCAGGGGCAGTTTAGCATATCCAATTGGCCTGATTGCATGTCTTTTGACTGTGGGAGGAAACCAGAGAACCCGGAGGAAACCCACGCAGACACGGGGAGAACATGCAAACTCCACACAGAGAGGACCCCGGTCACCCGGCCGGGGAACCGAACCCAGGTCCTCCTCGCTGCCACCCCTGATGGGGATACTGTTTTTTTTTTAATATAAATACTGTTTATACTGATACTGTTTTTTTATTATTGAAAGAAATAAATGCATTCTAAAGAAGCTTATTTTATGCACTTACATAGCTATAATGTATTGCACATTATTTTTGATTTGAAAATGTCATCTGTACATTACATTGTATGACCATCTCATTATGGACTAATAGAAATGGCCCAAAATCACTTGGAATAAAATCCAAGTGCTTTAACTTCCATAACTTAAAATTAATATTTTTTTTTCCTTCTGTACTGTTAACTTTTTTAAGATATGTTTTCTTACAACAGTGACTGGGAAACACACACACACAAACGTTTCCTCTTTAATCTCCCCAGACTCTGCAGCATCTCCCATAATTGGAAACCATCTTTTAAAATCTTTCACCCTTTCTGCCCTGGCTGTAAATATGGCCCATGCCATGTTCAAAACGAGTCACCAAACTCAGCAGTCGTTCATCACACTTCTCATTTCCGCTCTTTTTTTCACCTTGCATTTCTACGCCCCCTTGTCGCCTCCTTCTCCTGACCAACATTCGGAAAAGCTGTAAACATCTTGCCGATGCCCACATTAGAATTCACCCATAAAATAAGGGACTGGTTTACAGATTCACCCGGGCAAGCACTTTTAATCCTCTTAAGACGTTTATTTCATTATCTAGCAGCGGTATTACGCAGGGTGAGATGTTTACAGCAGAGGGGGGGTTTATAGTACAGTAAAGTGGTTTAAAGGAAATGAAAAGTGTTTGATAGTCCTGATTTACTCGGCCGAGCAGACCGCCGTTTTCATCCAGCCAGTAATTCAGCACATCGCTTCTTATTCGTCTCTGCAAGCCTGCCTCACTGCTGCCCATATGGTCCGGTGCTTAAAAGCTCATCACACCTCAGCAACATGTTATCGCCTTTTCCTTTCCCTCTCTGACAGCATCCCGTCTAATTCCCCTTAAGGATATTTGAGATTAAGTCGAAGCATGTTCAGGGATCGGGAGTGATTTTATGCGCCCAGTGCAAAATCTCATTTTGTTTTTGTGTGTTCCATGAGGTAGATGTGCAGTTATTTTATTGTTGTTGTTGGTGTTGTTGTTGTTGCTGTTGTTGATAACTCAGCTGTCTTGACTCAGTCACCACAATTTTAATCCTTAGAAGTTACCTTCCTGTAATAAATGACTTTTCTGTAACAAGTAATTTTCTGTTAACCTCTTAAAATGTGAAGTCTGTGTGTGCTTCACTCCAAAATGTACATAGCTGAAATCTTTAAAGAAGTTATCAAATGACTTCTTTACTTCTATAAGACGTAAATAATATGCTTTAAGTTAATGGCTTCATCCTGGCGTTCAAGGGCTTAATGATTTCTGTCCTCTACAGTGCTGTACGGAAGGCAGAGACCACTCTTTATTTTTCAGTTTTCAGTGAAAACGGCCAAAAAAGCATATTTAACAGAACATTTCACAGAAGCCTCAGTGACTAAATATCAGATTTGTCAGTATTTAGTGTGTCGATTCTTTCATTCTTTTTAAGAGATTTCCTTTTAGTAGTTCAACGAAATCTACGGTGATATTTCTCCACACCTCCAAAAGTTCAGTCTTGGATGTTGCTTGTGTTTTCTGCTTCTTACCATCCAAGTAATCTCGAACACATACAATGTTTTTGAGGTCTGGACTCTGGAATGCTCAGTCTGTTGTTCTGAGAACACCAGCAGCATCTTTGTTTGATTTGCATTTCTATTCTCTTTTTAGTTTGTGTGTGAATGTCTGTCTGTCTGAAAGAGTGGTGACCTGTCCATGGTGTATCCTGCCTTCCGCCCACTGATTGCTGGGATGGGCTCCAGCTCCCCTTGCGACCCAGAAGGATAAGCAGCTTGAAAAGTGTGTGTGTTTCCTTTTCAGGGCTTGTTAAAAGTTACACAGCCTTTCAGACTCAAAGTGTTGAGTTGTCTGCTCACAGTGGAAGAATGTACACAAACACCTTTGAATTGTTTCAGATTTGGCTACCAGGTCTTGTATAGATGTTAAAAGTTCCATTTTGCCTGTAGCTTTTCATTGTTTTTTGAATATGAAATTTGGAAACCTGTTTTTCACTCATTGTCCTTTGATGTTCTTCTATGTATAATACTTTCCTTGTATAAAATTTCCTTGAAAAGTTCCTTGGTTTTGACAGCACAATTCCCAAATACATATTAGGCTTTTGTAAGTGGATTGCATGAAGCTGATGCATCTCCAAGATGAGGCACTGAGACAGAAAGACACAGAGAGCCGGGGTTAATTGTTGTACACAAGGAGTTCAGACACACATCTGACAAAAAATGCTTAGTCCATCTGCTGCCTTGGAAGAAAGCTGGGGTGGACTGAATATGTACATGCATTATCAATCGGTTTAGTTTAGAATCATGGGTCACATTAGTAATTCCTGTTATTTGTTCTGAAAACACACAGTGTAAATGTATGTTGCATCTATTCATTCTGGACAGCACTATTTTTACATCATCATTGTTGCTATAGGTGTCTAACTTTCAGGTCAGGCAACCTGACAATTCTGCTAATAGACTAAGAAGCTCAGCAGCACAACAGAAACTTTAGAAGCACACAAAGTAGCATGTCTGATTTTTTTTTGTTGTTGTTTTTTTGTGTTGTGTTGTGTCTTTCCTGTTTTGGAGATTTTGTGCCAACAGTGGCGATTTTAATGTGATTCTATGCATGTCCGAGTGTCACTGCATGAGTGTGGGTATGTGTGTCACTGCTTGTGGTTAAATTAACATGCATGTGCCAGTACAGCCATACTGAAAATATGAGCTCTGCTATACCACCTCCCAACATCCCCCCGTGGGAAGGCCGTTGGACCCCTCAGTCAAATGAATGGAGGCATCGCCATCTCATCAAATCAGCCTCAGTGACGGAACAGCAAAGCCTCAGTGGCAGCAAGCTTTGAGTTATTACTGTCTACCTGGCAAGAGGATCTACAGCCCGAGCCTTTACAAATCAAATGGACGCTTTCTGCTCTGCAGTGGCTGTGGCAAAACGCTGGAGCCCCTGATTTCTGATAAGCCGTGACTGTGCAGAGGCTGTGGAGCTTTGTTTTGGAGTTTATTGCATTGGCCTACTTGGAGCAGTTTATTTATGGAGGTTTCTTTGGATTCGTCAGGCTGGGTTGTGGAGCAGGGGATAGAGTCTAGAGAGAGTATTGTCTTAACACCTGAAAGGTTGAAGAACAGACAGGGAGCGAGAGAAAGAAAGCCTGAACAGTGGATCAGCATAGTATTTTTTCTTACAAAAAGTATATAATAAAAATAAATATAAATATAGTTCATAATTAAAAACATAATCAAAATTCCTGAGCAGCACAGTCATCTAAGCTTCGGCTGGATCGTCAGGAGATCAGTTCAGTTTTCAGCAAGATCACAACCATCTGTGGCCAGGGATCCAAGAGGATATAATTGTCTTCGCTATCTCTGGGTGGGTAGAATGGCCTTCCCCCCACCCCACCCCAATTACTTAGTGATATGATATGCTAGCTGACGTGGTGGTCTGTTTGTTGATGTAGCAGAATTGGCAGTTACTGTTCTCCTCTAAGGGTATTGAGCTGTCTATTGACATTGTGGTAGCAATGGTTTGAACAGATGTAGAAGTGCTTCACATGTTTTCAAGGAGGCATGTGCTAGCCTTCACCCTCCCAGCCTGGGAGCATTGTGTGATGAGGGAGACTTGACTAATGGAGTGAAATTGGCTGTGACTCAACTAAAGAGAAAATTGGGTTAAAATTGTAGCAGTTATTGTTTTCCGCCTGTTTATTTGTTTTTGCGTAGACCAATTAGACTAAAGATAAATGCATTCTGATTCTGATCTTTAGAGAGAAAGATAAACAGATTCTGAACCAATTTTAGTGCTTTCACAACATGAAATCTATATGTCACTAAATATTGATGCTTTATTGGTGGAACTTTCACATGTACTGGTACATTTATGGGACTTCAGTATCTGCCAGAGTTACCAGTCATTAGATACAGCATAAAGATAAAGAGATATAAATACTTTGGCTATTCTGTAGCTTAATATGGTCATGCTACAAAAGCTTGTCTGAGTTGAGTATGTAAAAGAGAACTGGTTTAGCACTAGCTTGCTTTTGCTCTTTTTGCATAAATGCATAATCAGGTCTTCACGGTCCAGCAGCATGCACAGAATAAGTATGTAACTGCACCTCCAGGGAGAGAGTTGACCCTGCATTAGCATTGCTATCAGAGCCATCAGCAGAGGTGAGGAAAAACCTCTGCATTTATTATCTGTAGTCCAGTTCAGAGGCTTCAGTAGCCGCAGGGCCTTTAGCTGTTATAGCCCTCAGCTTACATTACCACTGGGCACAAACTATCATGTACATCACTGTAGTACTCAGATATGAAACGGACATGTGGGTCGGTCATTTTGGCATTAGGAGTGGGAGTCCGTGCCGTTGCTGACTGGGTGAGCTAGGGCTAATTTCCACAGCAGTCAGGTCAGTTACAGCTCTAACGCCAAAACTACTCACACAAGAGCTCTCACAGACGAGTGTTAACCTGAGCTCTCGTAATGCCTGTAAGTACACAGAGAGAGAGACAGACAGATAGAAAATAATGAATCAACAGACAGATGAAGATTTAAAAAATAGAGAATAGACAGTTCAGATGAGAAATAAAATATCATGGGCCAAGTGTACATATGTGTACAGTAGCAGTGCAAAATGTGCCTTGATGTGAACATGTGCCTGAATTTATTGTTTAAAGTTCCAAAAAAATGCAAATTATCACACAAACTGTACATAGACCCTCTCATTAACTGCTCGCTCATGCAGCATATGGTTGAAGAGAGGCAGTGAAATAATGGTGATGTTATGGTAGACAGAAAAGAAAATGAAAAAATTTAATTAAGTTATCGATTTTATTAAATTAAGATCTTTCCCTCAAAGTGTATTCTACAGAGGTGTTCTTTAACTCCAGGTAAAGAAAATAGAGTTTGTGAAATGTTACCGTAGTCTGTGTGCACATATTGCAGCTGCATCACATTACATTTTTTGTCACATCTTCTCACATATACCTTGTACTGAGAGTTAAATAGTGTTATTCTGATGGTGATCATTTTTCAGCACATATTCAATGGTCAGGACTGTGTCTACTGCCATTGTTAACATGTTTTTAAAAGACTTTGTTTTTCAGACTGCTGCATGTGTAATATTTCCACTTTCTTCCCTTTTTTTTATTTTTTTTTTTACATGAAATGTGAACGCAAGAGGACGAAAAGCACATTTTGCATTTGCTATACACCTTGACCATATACTGTGTGATAAGGCTTGTGCAGCAGTCTTGTATGTAGCACGCAGACAGAATGTCCAATTTGTGCCTGAAACTGGTTTAAAAGGCCAGGTACATCGAACCCATAGTGTGTGAGAGAGAAAAAAATATCAGAAAGGTGCAGAGAGAGTGATATACAAAGAGATAAAAAGATGCAGAGAGAGATGGAGAAAGAGGATGAGAGACAGACACAAGTGACATAGTGAGAGAGCAAGGAAGACTGACAGAGAAATAGAGTGTCATAGAGATAGAGACAGAGTGAGAGAGAGTGATAGAGAAGGCAAAAAAGACACGATGCAGAGAATGAGAAATGCACAAAAACAGACAAAGAAGATGCAGAGAGAGACAGAAAAAAAATGACAGAGACAGGGGAGCAGTCAAAGAAAGACCAAAACTGAAAAAAAATACAAAATAGATACAGAGAGAGAAACGAGAAAGGGAGAGAATAAATGAGGCTGAAAGAATGAATAAGAGACAGAAGAAAATGTTGGAGAAATAGAGAGTGAGGGGGTAAAGGAATACAAAAACAAAAATAATGGACAGAAAATGTAGAGAGAGAGAAAGGGACAGAAAGGGCAAGAGACAGCCAAAACTAATGGAGAGAGAAACAGACAGATGGAGAGAGGAAGAATAAGAAAAGGAGACAGAAGGAGTGATGGAGAGGAAGAGAGGGGCAAGAGACAGACAGAATAAAGGAGCGGTTGTGCGGGCCTTTAAGGAGAAAGCGTGGTAAAGCAGAGAAGAGCCTGATTGCATGAGTTGATGTAGAAATTGCCATGAAGGTGGTGTTGCAGCAGTTTTTGAGTTTGGATGAATGGTGGTAATTGAGGAGAGAGGGAGAGAAGGTTGATTGAGGCTAGACTTGTAGCCAAAAACGGCCGCAATTAGTAATCCCCAGACGCGCATCCGTTTACTCGCTGGAGCTACGCCGTGTGTTCAAAGTCCTGTCGCCCCATTTCTAATAAATCCATCTGTCATCCCCTCTTTCTGGCACTACATTGACTGACGGCTGACTTCAGGACAGCCTTACGGTGCCGTTCATTTTTCTTAGCATATGTTAGTCTCTGCTTGGTTTTCCCCATCAGTTAGGAAGAAACTTCAATGCTGTTCCATTTCTCAAACTTAATTTCTGCTTCCCCATGTAGAACGTTCATGGTTTGCATAGCACCTTTATCCATAATTACCAAAGATAGGCTCAGATGTTTACTTGTTTTAAAGATGAACAGCTGGTTCCTTACTCAGTGCCTTAACTGCTGGAGATTTAAGCAAGTAGTTGTATCATGCCACTATCTTGTACTTAGTCTAAGGGTTGAATGCTGTAGTAGAATCTTTATTCAGGCTGCTGAGGCCAATTGTAGGTTTGACATTAGCTCTTGTATAAAAAGATAGAGAGACAGACAGATAGATAGACAGACTTCTCTCCTTATTCATAATAGCCTTGCATTGCCTAGAAGGTGATAGCATACTCAGTGGGCAGTACATTAATACAGTGGATAGTATTTTCCCTGATTCTTTGTGCCGATAAATCCTCTGGCTGGCCCTCCGTGATTACAGAGTGGAGGAAGCGGGGGACGCTGGGACCTCCATCTGTCATAACAGAGCCTGATAACAGGCCGATTCCCCATGCCGAGCCCAGTCCCATTACAGGCCCACAAATGCCCTCATATAGCTAGCTAGCTCTTCCAGATAAGTCCAGAAGCTCGAAGCCACAAACACTACTTCCACACCTGTGGACAAGAATGCGTGCCTTAACTTTCCAATGAAGAGTTCTATAGCAGACTCTGGCTGCAATGATGGTTTTGTTGAGAGGATGTGCTACCACACTTGTTGGTGTGGAAGCACATGCTCTTAGTTAATGGTTGGGTACGAGTCACTGGTTGTTGTATTAGTCAGGAATTACATTGTTGTGAGAATATGCTCGGCCTCAATTTACACGCAATGCAGAACTGTACATATATTGTTGTGTAGTAAGTGCTGGTGCCAGAAAAGCTGCAAGTGGCACAAGTAAAAACATTAAAGCACTGAGATAAAAGCAACATAATACTTATATACACTAAATATTTGAATCCCAGGTTGTGGAACAATTTGCCAATTTAACTGTGTCACAAATTTTTAAAACAGGAAGCATCTTACCTAAAGCCTAAAAGTTAAATCTCAGTATTATTAAATATGTGGTTCTTAATTAAATCAATTAATTTTAATAAAGAGTGTAGGCTCAATTGGGAGTTGCCTGTGAGTTGATTTATGTAAATATATATTTTTTTGTCATCAGAAAAATGAATAAACCCCCCAAACAATTGCTTCATACTTGACATTACAGTCCTAAACTGAACAATGTTTGGCCCTTTGTTTAATAAACTTTTGTCAGTGTTGTCACACGGTGTCTCATGCAGCTCAGAAGAGGATAGGTTCTTCTTTTGAATCTTGGTCTGTCTTGGTGGCTCTTCCTCGTGCTGTTAGGGAGGTTTTCATCTGGAATGTAAGTCTCTCTTAGTGGTTCTTACTCATAATCCTGTCACTCTCATCCTCAGAACCACATTTCTATAAGCCTATTTGAGACTGTATCTGTTGATAATAGTGATATTTAAGTAAAATTGAATTGAATTTCTCAAATTCCATCTCTTCAGCATGTATCCAGACCATCTTTTATACCACCCCACCGCTCTTTCTTGCCTTGTGCTGCCCTAGACCTCCCCAGAGATCATTAAACAGGGAAGGCGTTAAACCATCCAAATCATTTACACAAACCACAGCAAGATCAAGCACTGGGTCCTCCAGCTGGGTTTCCCGCCCCTCTCTCTCGCTCGCTCGTTCTCTCGTTCTCAGCCTGCTCTCTGCTTCCTCCTTTATTTTCTTTCTCTGCCCCTTCCTTGCACTGCGCGCTGTTTCCCATATCAAAAAACGAACGCCGTTACATCATTTTGATTTGCTCTGCCTGTTTTGGTTCCCCACGCCCGTGCCAACCCGTTCATCTGCTGATTGCTCTTGACATTTTAATAAGAAACATTCAGCTCTTGACCCAAAGGCTCCCACTATCAATTCAGAATCACAAATGAAACGTTAGAAAAGAGGGAATTGAAAGCACTGATCTGAACTGGTAACGTTTTACTGTTGATAATTGGATTCCCCCCTTCTTCGTTTTTGCTTAATTGCAGGCTTGTTTTCATCTGCCTTTGAACCGCAAAAAATAAGATAACAAATCAGATGGCTGGCGAGCAGTCAAAATTCAATTAATAACCTATAGTATTTGTGGTCATATTCAATCTAGTTATGTAATAGACACTAGTGCAGTGTGTGTGTGTGTGTGTGTGTGTGTGTGTGTGTGTGTGTGTGAGTAATCTTTACACATACAATTTTGCATTTAAAAGCAAATTTGCCAGACAGACTCTAATATCATTTTGAAGATCACATCATCCTCTGTAGTTTCGGTAGGCAGAGATATTTATCACTCAAGCTTAGTTAAATATACACACTCTTTTAATTATTCCTTTGTCTGTCTCCAAATTTGCTTTGAGTTTTGAGTTGCCGCTGCTGTGCCATCTGTTTGACAAATTTGGGCAAATTGGAGGAGAGAGGCAGAGATGAGGGAACAGGTAGCCTCACAAGACATCAAACTTTTTACTGCCTTTTTAAAGTCACTCAAAGCAATTTCAGGCAAAGCAGGGTCCCTCTCTCTCAGCCTATTCCAATTTTCATTTATTCTTTCTTTTTTGTCCATTTACCTGAGAGATTTCTTGACTTGAATTTTCCTCCTCTTAAAAAAAGACATTAGACATGAAGAGTCTTGGCACGTGCTGCGTGTTATTATTACCAGCAACACAATTTGAAACATTGTGTGCAAAAAAAAAAAAAAAAACAGTCAAAAAGTGTCACTCTTTGAACATCTAAGAGGGTGTTTGATTTTGAGTGTAATGTGTTTGATGGAGCCACTTTCCTGTGCTAGTCAGGCAACAATATGTGAACCTGTCTGAGTGTATGCACGCACTTGTCTGTGTGTTAGAATTTCTGGTTGTCACTGATACTAAAAAAGTGTGGTGTAATTTCACATTAAATATTTTTCACTTGTAGGTTTTTGAAACAAGCAATGAAAATCTGTCAAAGGCACAAATGCTAAACTTTGTCTATACCACATTCGTGTTTGTAAGTGGAAGAGGACATATATACAGTACCATGCAGTTGTCAAAGACATTTATTTATTTTCATTCAAAACGGCATGTCAGAAAAAAAAAAAACACAAAACACATTTAACACCAGCTGATTATAATATCAACTGTTTCTGTACTTAGTGTGTCCACCCAAATCTTCCATTCTTTTCAGGGGACTTTCGTTTGTTTTTGTTTTTTTTGTTTTTTTTGTTGTTTTTTTTAGGAAATCTGCAGGGCTGTTTTTTTAAACCTTCAAAGTTGGTTCTCTCTCAAAGATATCATTTAAATCAGTTTTTGTGCTGAAGGTTTGGAAACTCCTGGATTTTTTCTTTTCTCCTCAGAAATATTTCTTTGAGCCATTTTAGATGTACATGAAAAAGTTACTCATGAAAAGTTCTACTTAAATATTTAACTACAATATTTGAATAGTGTGGTGGTGATAGTAAATGTATACAGTTAAAAAGTTATTCACATGTAAAGCACATTTCAAGGCTCTGTTCAATAAATTCCTACTTGAGGTCAATGCAGGTGACAAACACAATTCATCTCACACCCAGCAAAATCTTCAAATGTTGATTTTTTAATAAAGGGATGCCTACTGCCTTCACAGCAATGACTGCTTTATAAAGCTGAACTGACCCTCAGCTCTGGTCCAGTGCATTATGAGAATATAATGACTGGAATAGGATTATTTAAATAGAGGGAGATGAAAACGATGATTGCACTCAATCTTCGTGAGAAGTGTAAAATGAAAATCTCTAAGGAAAGAAGGGATCAGCCTGGAGGGGAGCATGAAGAAGAAAGCCCAGGGCATGGCTTATGTGTGAACATACAGCAGTCAGCATGAAACACGACCCTTACAGACTAATCCACTAAGCAAGTACGAAAAAAGTATCCTACTACTTATCACATACCAGCCTATATGTTTGTTTTCCTGTGAAAGTCATTCTGCTCTCCTTTTGTTCCATCAAAAAGTGGGCTACAACTTCACATCCTTCACTGGAGTTTATTAGACAGGGTAACGGGCTTCATTAAAACATTTCAATTGAGTTATTGACATGCTGAGAGATGGATCATTACCTGTGTAGCGCGGTCTGTTTTCCAAATTTCATGCTCAGGTGACCAGGGACCCACCAATGAGCGCTGCACTTTGATTGAAATCCCGAGCTCCTACACCATGTAGACTTCCCCTAGCGTGCTGTTTGGGATAGTGACTCCTAACTGAACTTGCCTCAGGACCCACATTTGTCTTTGCTAGCCTGTCTCTTATACCTCACTATACAAAACACATTATGGTATCTTACCTAACTACTGTCATCGGTGTAAATAAAACATATTTTTAACATATTTGGGCATGTGGAAATAAAAGATAAATTTTAAAAGGACTGCGAGATTCAAGTAATATAACTGAACAATTAAAACGGAAGAAATTACTTTTTAAAACTTCTGTGAAGTTAAAAAAATGCAATTTCTGGTGAGCAATAAATTAGGACACCACCACATTTATTCCCATTTAAAATGGCTAAAATCACACATAGTTGTATCACATCACGTGCACATGTTTAGAGCATTGTTATTCAGCATTTTGAACAAGGCTTGCCTTATTTAAACCTCAGACATTTTGTTTGATGCATGACTTGCAATAGCAAAAAGAAGCGCTTTGTGCCACAATTAACCCACATAAAGCAATTATTCTTAAACTGTGTTCTACACTCTGACATCTGAACACTCTGAACAGTCAGCTCTTTATTGCTTTCTTTATGACCTTTGCTAACCCCATGGCTCTAATTATGACCTTAGAAACCCCAATATTATAAATTAGGACATCCTATGAAGGCCTGTGTGTTTTTTAACATATTTGGGCATGTGGAAATAAAAGATACATTTTAAAAGGACTGCGAGATTCAAGTAATATAACTGAACAATTAAAACGGAAGAAATTACTTTTTAAAACTTCTGTGAAGTTAAAAAAAATGCAATTTCTGGTGAGCAATAAATTAGGACACCCCCACATTTATTCCCATTTAAAATGGCTAAAATCACACGTAGTTGTATCACATCACGTGCACATGATTAGAACATTGTTATTCAGCATTTTGAACAAGGCTTGCCTTATTTAAACCTCAGACATTTAGTTTGATGTGCTCCTGACTGTTAAAGTGAGAAAGAACATCATGGTGAGATCAAAAGAGCTATCTGAGGCCATCAGAAAGAAGATTCTAGCAGCTTATAAGTCTAGTAAGGGATTTAAAAAAAAAGAAAAAGATCTCCAAATAATTTTAAATCTGCCATTCCACTGACTGGAAAATAGTCTAAAAGTGGAGGACATTCAAAACAACTGCTAGCATGCCCAAGTCTGGCCATCTAAGCAAGTTCACCCCAAGAGCAGATGGCAAGATGCTAAAAGAAGTCTCAAAAAATCCCTAAAATGTCATCACGGGACCTACAGCAGGCTCTTGCTACTGTCCATGTGAAAGTGTATGCCTCTATAGTCCAAAAGAGACTGCACAAGTTAAACTTTCATGGGAGGTGTGCAAGGAGGAAACCTTTGCTCTCTATGAGAAACATAAAGGCCAGACTGAAGTTTGCCAGAGAGAGCATAGACAAAGACCAGGACTTCTTTGGACAGATGAATCTAAAATTGAATTATTTGGACACCATAACAGAAGGCGTGTTTAGTGCAAAGCAAATACAGCATTCCAGGAAAAGATCCTCATACCAACTGTGAAACATGGAGGTGGAAGTCTCATGGATTGGGGATGCTTTGCTGCAGCAGGACATTGGCCAGCTCACAATCATGAAATCCACCATGAATTCTACCGTGTATCAGAGCGCGCTTGAGGAACAGGTGAACATGCACCATGACAATGACATACCAGTAAATCCACCAAGGATTGGCTGAAAACTAAGAAATGGAACAGCCATTGAGATTCTGTGGGTGACTTGAAACAGTTTGTCCATGCAAGAAACCCATCAGACATCTCACAGCTGAAAGAATTCTGCATTGAGGAGTTTGGCAAACTTTCCCTGACGCCAGAGACTGGTAGATGGCTACAAGAAGCGTCTCACTGAAGTTATTTCAGCCAAAGGAGGTAACACTAGCTATTAGGGGGTAGGGTGTCCTAACTTTTTCCTCAGTTAGAATACACATTTTTGTTACTATTTTTTGTTTAATGAGTAAAACCATGTTCATTTTTGTTGTTTGCCTGCAATTAAATCACTTTCTTTTCCAGAGATAAATAAAAGCAAGATTAGACATCAATATGTGAACATTCTTAATAAAGTACTGAATGTTAATTTTTTTTCTCATGACTGTAGGCTTCTTTAGTGTATTTCATTAGGGATGATCTATCATACAAAGAGCTGAGGGAATACTGGTAAGGAAATACAGGGCCTTGGGAATATAAGTATGCTCATCCAATAGCTAAGTTTATAGCAACTGGCATAAGCAAGTTGCAGGCTTAAATCATCATATACTCACCTTGAACTGTGTCAAATTATTACATAAATCTCAGATAGACCTGTTTGAGTGGTTTCTTATACTTACACTAGCTTCTAAAACGACTGTTAATACTGTTTTTAGCTATGCTACGTTTGTCATACCCTTTGAGAAACTGGCTAAGCAAGTCTATTTAAGATCACTTAAGAAATGCATGTGGATTAAGGTAAGTATATGATTTAGACACAGCAATAATTGTCGAGGCATAAGCTTTAGTTGCTTGGTAGTGTTTTTGTTTTGAGGTCATGCTGAGAAAAGCAGTACTAAACTGCTGTGTGTATGTATGTATTTTTATCAGGCTGATTTCATTTTCACTGTTGGCCTGTGTGTTACTGAGTAGTGACAGGTCTCAGATGTGGGTTGTTTCGAAACTAGATCTACTGGTTTGCGGTCATTCTATTCCCTGCATCGGCAGGCAGCTGGTGTCCACTCTCCTGGCCAGCCAGAGCTCCAGTTCAAAGCTGGTGATGAATTTAGCTTCTTGGTGAGCCATAATTCATCGTTACTGTCTCTCCTGCCCTGTCAGATTCTTCGTTCTCTTTAATTGGTTTGGGTACTGTATGCGTGCGCTTGAGTGGTTGATAATTATTGTTGGTTTGGAGCATTTGCCCTTGTCTATCAGAGGCCTGTCATCTTGCCTCCTCCCCTGTGAGAACGTTCTAGAATAATGTTTCCTCTGGCCGTGATTATGACTGATGCTGACCGCGCAAACTCTTCTAGCCCCTAATGCTAGCAGGGCCGTTTTATTAATCGTTGCATCACCTCCACTTCACTAACATTACTGCAAGATGCTACAAGAGCAATTTGTGGTTTTGTCACTCTGCAATGGTATCTAATAATCCAGCAAGTACTAGTAGTAAAATGTGTACATATATCTTGGGTTTTTGAGCCCTTGAGGGAAGGCCACCTTCGCTAACCTAAAATGCCTGGCTGGTGTTATTTTCTGCTAGCTCATAGCTCCAGTGGCATCAGCATAGCCGTAGAGCTTGTACAGAATGTCCCCAGTGCCCATTTAGCCGTGTTTGGGCCGAAAGCGCATCCGTAAACAAATCTATTATGACCCACAGCTCGCCCCTTGTAAAGCTTATATAGTTGATGACAGCTCATAACGGAGACTGTTTTATAGGAAGACAGCTTGTCTTGGGTCTGTGTACTGACGCCTGCTATGTTGTTCCCTGTCTCTCTCTCCTCCTTTGCAGCTGAGGAAGGCCGTGATGGACCACATTTCAGACTCCTTCCTGGAGACCAATGTGCCCCTGCTGGTGCTTATTGAGGCAGCCAAGAGTGGCAATGAGAAGGAGGTGAAGGAGTACGCGCAGGTCTTCCGTGAGCACGCTAACAAGCTAGTTGAGGTAAGTCCTAGGTTTATTCCCCAGCACAAGAAATACCTTCCAGCGTCCTTCCACCAAGTTTGCGTGTTTCCAGTTGTGGCATACAATACGATCAAGAGCTGTGTTTAAGTTTGGAAGGTTGTAGAACTCCTGAGTTAGCTTAAACAGCAAATGTATCTAGCTAGGGTAAAGAAAATCATACAAAATGCACATACTAAGCCTAGGTCCATTTACATGGACATCTTTGGACACTGAACAGTTGACAGTGAACTCAAGTGACCAGGATAAAATCAATGTGATTTCAAGTCATTTTGAGCCTGCATTCAGACATCTCTTGTTTTGCTTCTACAATCCTTTTTTCATACAACCAGACTCCGCATCAGACCTCAGCACAGACAACATGTCAGGGGTGAACTTTTCTTATGTCATCTTCTGACTGTTAGCTTGATAAATTAGTCTTATCAAGCAGGACTGTACAGTGTTCGCATTTGTGTTTGAAACATTCTAAACAAAGAGTTGTACATTACTATTACTGGGTTTTGTTAAAAGATTTTATGTTCAAGATTATGAATCCTCAGTATATAACAGCTCTAGTGTTAGCTCTGGATTATCTTAAGCATTAGCTCATCTGAAGGTTTGCATAGAGCCTCTCAAACCGGTCCTAAGGGATGCTTAGAGTCCAGAATTTTACTCCAACCCAACTTTCAACTCAGGACTGTCAGGGGGTTCTTGAGACTGATTTGAGAACCACTGGTGTAAGGAATCAGGTCAGGGTTGCTATTACTCCACACTATGAACAATGAATGCGGCATCCTCTGCCACAATGATTTGCCCTTTTTTCTTGTGAAAGATGATTAGTCCTTATGATGCAGAGGTAAAAATAAAGTAAAACCAGAAAACTCTGGAGACAGTAAGTGTACTACATTTTTCACCTTGCTAGTTACCTAAAGAGTGCCAGAACACTGTTCTGGATCTCTCCGGCTCCATTTTGCTCCTGAGCATGACTCCTGAGCTTGTTTCATTAATGACAAATTTGCATTTAGACTCATGGCAGGGTATCACGTAAGGAAATGTCTCAGGCGGTTCATGACACCCCTTGTTCCGTGACCTCCGAGTCACCGCCTGGATCTGTTCTTCAAGAGATATGGTGGTCGGCTAAGCAGCTTAAGGAGAGACGCGATGCTTATCCGCAACTTGTGTGGCTGATATGTCAACCATGTAAAAGGCTCGCCGATAATGTATACCCTACTGAGACATGCTCTACACCTCGACCGCCTCTTTTATTCCGCGTAGCAAAGCGGTGTTGGATAAATGTATGTATTTCTGCTCTCAGCTTCTCTATCACTCTATCTCCCTCCATCTGAGACACAAATACACGTACATACTCATCAAGTCTAGAGGACAGATTCAGAGCTGAGCTTCTAGACTTATAATATAAAATAAAATGTTCCTCCAGCAATATGATCTCAGAATAGAAAGCCATGCGGGTAGCTGGCTGCTGGCTGCCCCACTGCTTGATTGCAGAGGGATCGATATGAGCCACTGTTCTAGACTGAGGTCAAGGAGCTCCAAGGGTCTGAAGCTGCTGGCTCTGCTTCTGATGCAATGTCTATAATGTAACTTCACTAGACAAATGCACTACATATACTCTTTATAATGCTCATTATATTAATCATTATAACAGTCTTCATAATGTTCTTCATCATGCTCATTATAGTACTCTTTATAATAATATTTTAGATACTCATTATAATACCCACTATAATATTCTTAGAATATGTATAATAGTACTCTTTAATACTGTATAATACTCTAAGAATTCTCATGATATTACTATTTGGCATACTCTGTATAATACTTAGTAATTATAAAGTGGATCACCGCTGTTACTACACATTAATACTCACTCACTATAACTAACTTGCTATCTAACTGTTCCCCTGTACAGCTTTCTCATTCCCTCTCTCTCTCTCATTCTGTCTCTCTCTCTCTCTCTCTCTCTCTCTCTCTCTGTGTGTGTGTGTGTGTGGTAGAGAGATTATTTACACATCAGTGTTGTAAAGGAGTTTATTCTGTGATTTACATATACAGAGGAACATTCAGCACGCACAAATGAACATGAACATTTTGTTGGTCTGGCCATGCTAGAGTCTCTAACAGGTTACTCCTGAGGCTGTCTGCATGTCTTTTTTAGTCATTTTATTTCCTCACCTGCTCTGTGTGTTTACATTTGCTCCTGTGTTCTGTAGCTCATCCTCCTCCAGGACACACTCTTTCTTTTATCTCCATAGCTCTGTGTTCCTTGCTCCTATAATGCCTTAATGGCTGCTGCTGTCTGTGTAAGAGCTTGTTAAATTATTTGCAGTGCCGTGGCACTGTGAGGATGAAGGCTATTAGGGTAAGGCTAGTGACACACATACACACACTAGGCCTGTTCACAGAAGACCGTCAGTGGGGAACTGGCTTACCCTCTAAGCTCTGTTGTTGCTTAAAGCTCTGAGACCTCTGAACTTTTATGTCTCACACTAATTGAACCACTGCTTTGGCAGCTGTACACTGACAAATTAAGTTATACCATTGCTCAACCTGTACTCATTTTTTAAAGTTATTGTATAATTTTTAGATTTAGATTTTTAGATTTAGGTTTATGAGGTTAATTTGGTAACACATTCAGTTTACATTACTTTTTTTTTATTATAATTTGGTCATTCTACCATTGCATTTGCAGATGGCTAAGCCATGTTAATGCACAATTCAAGTGTACTACACTCTGTTATATTGAATGACATCAGTCAATATGTAACACCACACACAAAATATCTGGGCTTTTCAAAAATATTGTGCACTGCCATTTACATTTTCAAGTCAAATTATATGTGCAAAAATGACAAATATTGCATTTTATGGTGTTATTTTATTTCCATTTTTAAAATCACCTAATATTGCATGATTAACACCACTAGCACAATCTGGTGACAGTCACAGACACGTGAACCTCTCAGTATTATAGACCAATTTAACTGTGGACCTCTCAGAGTTAATCTTTCTTGTTTTGATTTATACATACAAAAGTGATTCAAAAAGACTTTCCTGATTCCTGACATTTCCTGAATATGTCTTTAACATTAATGACAGAAAGTCTTGGGACAATATTTATTATCAGAATAAAATTATATTTATACATCTAACATTTGACAGATATTTTAATGCATTTTTACAAATTAAACTAAAAAAAACAAGCACAATTGTTGTTCCATATAAAAATAATCTGTGCCTGTGAAATCACTGCTGTGATATGTTGTTTTTCATGAGCAGCATGTCAACATGGAAACAAAAAAATAAAAAGAAGAATTATGTATATTTTTTAATGGTTAATGTAAGGATAGAACAGATAATACATAGAAATCTATGCTGTGGTTTATTCTTATTTTGAACTGATTTTAATGGGCTCAGATTTGTGGGACTCCATTAGAGTTGTGGGACATGAGTTTAGAGTCTAGAAGTTTAAAATCTGCACTTCCAGCAGAATGTCTCTAGTTGTATCAGTGAGCTGTGAGTGAGAAGAAATCAGTTTCCTAACACATTCCATCATCATTTATCATTCCAGCAATAATAGTGGCTTTCAAGAGGTAAAAGCTGTTTGGGCTGAGTTGCGCTAAGTTTTGGCAAGGGCAGAAGGAGTAGGGAGACTTGGTCCTTCCGGAGAGCTACCAAAAGTAGGTTTGGCTCCGAAAGCCCCAGTTTTAGTGTCTTAAGTGGGACATTGTGATCTCTTGAGGATGGGGGGGGTCACAGGCGCTAAAGTTTTTGACTGAAATGCAGCGTGATGTCAGTCTTAATACTGCCGTATCCGGACATGCTTAGTGTTTAAATTCTGATCAGGCTGTAAATACCTCTTTTCTTATTTACTGTTATTTTTTAATCTAATGGGGACCATACATGCTTAATAATATCATTGTTTTATGTTGAAAATGCACCAGATTTAGCCAAATGCCTATTTTTATTAAGATTGTATGAGATGTAACACATTGAAACAGAGAAAAAATGTCAGGAGAGAGGATTCTTAACTTTTAACCTGTACTGCATTAGTAGAAGAGGAAATTATCATTGTATAAAAAAAGACTACAATATGATGATAGTCCTGTTTTACAGAAATAGTTTTGCTATTGCTTAATATTGGGGAAAACAAAGCTAATTAAAATAGGACCACCAGCTTTAATGCAGTACATTAATAAAACCTTTTATTTCCAACCATACGCATGTTGCTTTCCCTGTCATTTTTACTACAGTCATGCTTCAATGCTGCATGTGGTGTGGTGTGACATTCAGCATGGCTTCAAATAACAAGCTTTTCATTAAAGAAATTTCAGTCTGAAGCACAATATTCCTACCCAATGGTTTTCAGTTGTTTTGCACCATACGTACTGCGTGTCGCACTTCAGATGATCTTTCTATGTATGAAGGCCTGTTATTTGAAGCCTTGTTAACACTGATAGGTTTTTAAGTAGGAGTTTCCTCTTTGTACAGCATGACACCTGCAGCTAAAAATGAAACCAACTTAACATTCTCTGCTCAAGGCTCAAGACTTGAGACCTGGGACTCGAACTTGCACACCAAGAGACTCAAGACTGGACTCTGCCTCACATGAACTGAGCTGTGAAAATCTCTGCTGAGGCCTGTTGATGCAAAATATAAATCAAATGTAATGCATTATACACATCACTACTTAACTAAACAGCTTAATTACACTGGAATATGACAGGAAAACTCTCTAAGGATTAAACAAGTAGAGTAAAAATCTCTTAAAATACAGTGTAGCACAGAGCTGTAATAGTCGAAAGTTAGCCAGATCAGTGGTCTGAAAAAGGAGGAGGTAGTTAAATAACAGGCTGATTGCTGTGTGTAATGTAATTTTTTTTTTGTCACTGAGCTTGTTTTGGTGGTGAATAGGCTTTGTCTGTCTTTTCATTAGCATGTGCAGGAGTGTGTGAGCTCTTCCTAATCTCATCTCTCTCCATCTCCTTCTGATCAAGCTGAGGATAACACTAATTAACAGATGTGTGCACTTATTGGCAGAGAAAGAGAGAGACAGACAAGAGAGAGTGTCCAGCAGCCAGAGTGAGCAGACCTTGTGTGTTATTTATGATGCAGATTATGCGACCTTAATTAGCCAAGATTGCGCTGGAGGTTGGAGATGTGTTAATAAAATGAAGGGGGTTTGCAGGGTGAGGGGCTCATCTCTCTCTTCCTCTCTCCCCTTCTTTCACCTGTGACATCACATTATTTATCTGTCATTTTAAAATCTTATGAAACTCTGATAAACCAGTTATGGTTGAGGTAAGGATTAGGGACCCACATCGCAAACTAATGGGGCAAAATGCTTTATTGTAGCAGCATTGAAAACTGTTAACGTTTCTACTAACTATACATACACACATAAAAGAGAGACTGCATTGCATGCAGTCAGTTAGAAGGTCTATAATAGATGGTATAACTATGTTTTGTGGTTTTACTGTTAATGGTAATTTATTAAAGACATCTTAACACACCAGTCATGCCACTGTTGCTAACTACACATGTAATCTCCTCTTTTTTTACTGCAACACAGTGTGCAGCACTATGTTTTTAAAGTATATAATTACCTGGTATATTTATGTTGACTCCCCTGCGATGGACTGGCGACCTGTCCAGGGTGTATCCTGCCTTCCGCCCGATGACCGCTGGGATAGGCTCCAGCACCCCCCGCGACCCTGAGGGAGAAGCAGCTTAGAAAATGGATGGATGGATTTATGTTGACTTTCATGTTTTTCATATTTATGGTTAGCAGGTTAGCTCACTTGTTAACTGCGCCTAACTGGAAATGTCTAGTGTGCCTACAGCTTCAGGGTTAGGTTCTGCACTGAGATTAAGAGTAAGTTGGGTTAGGTTTAGAGTAGTGTAAGTTGAGTGAGGTTAATGAGTTAGGTTTTGGTTTGTGAATAATTAAGGACAGAGGTAGAATTCATACTGAACCAGGCTTGAGTTAGGATTAGTTTTGGGGTTTCATTTTAGGATTAAAATAACTATTACATTTACAATAATTGAAAAGTTGAATTTAGGTGTATTTAAACTACATGTTTGAATGTAAATTTAAATGTACAACAAAAAATGTAAAGACAAGATGTAGTCTATGCATCTGCACTAGACTATCAATAACACAGGACAGTATGTGGACCTGAAAAAGATACTTGTTGCTCATCACACTTTGCCTTTTCATCATTTACCTCTATAGCTACTGAAACACACAAAGTGTCCTCCAAACCCCTGGCTATTTAAATTTCATCCCACCCATGTCCTTGTGTGCACTGGAATCCTAAGCTACCAGACCAGCTCTTGCTGATCGCTGCTATCTTTTTTTTTTTTTTTTTCCCCTACTGTTCTTGGATCAGCTCTTCTGCCCTGACTCTCACCCTCAAGCACCATGAAGGAAACCACAGAGCTGACCACAGATCATAAGTGAAGGGCAGATTCTTGCTCATTAAACGTGAGCAGTGGATAATGATAAGAGCCTCTCTCTGACCTGCCCGTGCTCTCCTGAGGCCACACTCTTCAAAGTGTTTGCTGCCCATGACGGCCCGCTGCGTCTGAGCCTCTCTTAATTGACGCTCTCCCCTATTTATCTTTTGCTCATTAACACCATTCCACCGTCTGGTAATTGCATTACCACTGACCAAAACCTTGACATGCTTTCATTAATTGAAACACACAGGCTATAGAGGATATTCATCCCAGTTGATACAAGGAATTTTCTCTTTTTTTTTCAATTTTTTTCTTCTTTGAGGTGAAGTAATCATAGCCATTGCGTCGTGAGGGCCTAGCACTGTTGAAATATTGGAGGGGCTTTGCATAGGGTCAACAATAATCCAATTTTTTTTCTCATTGAGTTCCCCTTCACTCTACTGAACATTGCATAAACATTACACATACATAGTACATTAGTAGAGTACTACTACCACTGAAATATGGGCTGTAGTAAGTATAAAAATTGAATATACTATCCCCCTGGAATGCTATGCAGCTAACTTAACTATGGTTAATTAGAAACAAGCTACACTTGGCTTACTAGTACACTGCTCTTCAATCGGAATAAGATAAGCTAGTATTAATTAATGTTGGTTGCATTATTTTTAGGTTTATTTTTACATCACCTTTTTATATAAGTTACACACGTAACATGAGTGCTCATTTGCTGAAAAAAGCTAAACTAAACTTAATAAAAGTCAGTCTGCACTTGATAATTGGTTAGGCTATCTAACCCGATACCAGGTAAGGTAAGGTAGCATCAGTTGATGATCAGTAATGTCACTTTTGCAGTTTACTTTTGCAGTGTGTCACCCAGTGACGACAGAAGAGGCTAACCCTCTCAAATGATTGCAAACAGGAGATCAGACCAGGTTGTCCAGTCTGCAGTTTGCATGCTAGGAAGCAAAAGTGGCCACTGCACTGTCCACTCTGCTGTAATTTAATTGCTAGAAAGGAAATATGACGACTGTCCTGTCGGTAATTTAAGCAACATTAGTATTAGTGTTTACTTTTGTCGTTGACTGAAAACCATTTGCAGTCAGCACACACAGGCAATAAGAAATATTGTTATTGTGTTAGTTCTCTGAAAGTATATATCAAGTTTAATGACTCACTATAGGCTTGGGAACTCCATCACTTGCAGAAAGTCTATCTTGGAATATGGCACTACAAGTAAAATCAAAGGTTTGAGGGGCTGCTGGCAGAAACTTCTTAACACTTTTGAGAACTGGAGTACCCTTCAAGGAGGTGAAAGATATCCCTCCAGGCAGAAGGTGGTCTGGGAATGCATTTCTTTTTGGGAATCAGAAAGCAGTACCTTTTTTTGGTCCATTTAGAGAAGTAATTGATTCCACGCTGATATTTAATGGTCTGCCTAATGAGTCACAAGATAGCACATAAGATCTCATGACCTCTGTGCTTTTATGGCAAAATCTATTATTATCATTTTTGCTTGAGAATACTGTGGTTTCAAAAGTGGCGCACACACATCTCTGATAGGGCTTCCAGCCCCCCCACCCCAAAAAATAAGCCTACTCCCAGAGCGTGCCACATGCAGTCTTTGCTTTTCCTCATTAATTTAAGGTCTCAATAGCCCTTGTTTTATGTGTAATCTGTTTGTACAGCATCCCTTGGTAACATTTTATCCTCTTGTAAGGCTTTTGTTTGCATATATTTGAATACTTTTATAGACCTCCCCTCCTTTTCCTTTTCATGTTGTTTTTTGTGAACTTTGGGTTTGTTTTCTGTATTTTTTTTTTATTATTTTTGCATTTTTTATTGCTATTTAAATGCCTTATTAATATTACAACGTGTTGATCTTTGCTCATCTGTGGAGAGTTTTTGTCTTTGTGCTGAACGAAACCTAGTAGTGCTGCATACATAAGCTGGATTTCTCATTAATGCAAATAGTACGATTTCAAGTGTTGTTATTATTAGCTCACAGATGCTTTCACAGCAGGGCTACCGAAGTTTTCCAACTTATTGTTCATCAATTAAGTATAGCCTTAAAGCTTTTAGAAGACTCAATAGCCTGCTATATCTAGTGATTTGTCTCATTTCCAGCCATAATATACAAAGGTCCTTGAAAAATACTACAGACACTTCATTATTGTTCATTAGTAAATGCCAGTGTGTTTAGAAAATTAACATTGTATGGATAGCAGTGCTGTAGAGAGATTGGCCAGTTATACAGTGCCGTAAAAAGTATTTGCCCCTAACCCACTGTCTTCTATTTTTGTTAAATTGTCACATTTAATTGTGTGAGATCATCCAACTAATTTTAGTTTAATATAAAAACAACATGAGTAAACACAAAATGTTCTTTTTGAGGAGAAAATTGTTGTAGTTCAGCTACATTGGAGGGTTTTTGAGCATTAACTGCCAGTTTAAGGTCTTGCCATTTCATCTCAGTGTGATTCAAGTCAGCACTTAAACAGCCTTTATTGTTGACTACAAAACCTTTATTTTGTCTCTTTTGATCCATTCAGAGGTGGACTTACTTGTTTGGTTCGGTTCATTGCTACTTAGCCCGACTGTTGCTATGGAGAAGTGCAGTGTTAGCTTTATGCCAGATTTAACAATACACATGACTTTCAAAAGTTATACCTTTGACTCATCCGTCCATAGAATATTATCCCTAAAAGTTTTTTGGCAAATGTAAGACAAGCCTTTGGGTTGTTTTTTGGTCAGAAGTAGTTTGCACCTTGCAGCTCTCCTATGGATTCCATTTTTGCCTGTTGTCTTTGTTATTGTTGTCTTTGGGGTTGGGATAGTGTAGTGGTTAATGCCTCTGCCTTCTACACTGCAGACTGGGGTTCAATCCCCACCTGGGTAAAACACCCTACACTATACCAATAAGAGTCCTTGGGCAAGACTCCTAACACCACCTTGGCCTACCTGTGTAAAATGATCAAATTGTAAGTCGCTCTGGATAAGAGCGTCAGCCAAATGCCGTAAATGTAAATGTAAATGTTATTGTGGAATATTATACACTGACCATAACTGAGAAAAGTGAGGCCTACAGTTGTTTATGGGCTGGAGGTTAGGGAACCAGCCTCATGACCGGAAGGTCACTGGCTCGATCCCCAGAGCCGACAGCACATGACTGAGGTGTCCTTAAGAAAGACACCTAACCCCCAACTGTGCCCCCGGGCGCTGCGGATTGGGCTGCCCACCGCTCTGGGCAAGTGTGCTCACTGCCCTCTAGTGTGTGTGTGCTCACTAGAGTGTATGTGGTGTTTCAATTCACAGATGGGTTAAATGCGGAGGTGAAATTTCCCCGTTGTGGGACTAATAAGGGTCACTTAATCTTAATCTTTAGATCTTTGTCTGGATTCTTTTGTGACGTCCTGGATGAGTTGTCAATGCACTCTTGGTGAAATTTTGGCAGGCTGGCCACTCCTAGGAAGGTTCACCACTGTTTCAAGTTCCCTCCTTTTGAGGATAATGATCTCACTGTGGTTTGCTGGAGTCCCAGAGCCTCAGCAGTAAGTTTGTAACCTTTTCCAGAGTGGTGTTTTTTTGTCACTTTTTTTCCATCAGTACTTAAATCTCTTTAGAACGTGTCAGTTCAAGGTGTCAAGAAGTGCTGCTTCTTGAGACCTTCTAGTCTGCTTCACATTTCCAGACAGGTTCTATAAGTGATGTTATAAGTGATGTTTAGATTCAAACAGGTCTGGCAGTGTTTGGGTGTAGCTAGTGAAATTGAACCCAGTAGTCAATTGAATTTTGTTAAATTGTTAATGTAGTAGCTAAATGGGCAATTACGGCCAAACAGCATTTTCCCTTCGGTAAATGAAATCAACATTTAAAACATTGGTTTTTGTATCTCTTTTAAATGTATTCTTATCTATATGCAGTACAAATCAAAAGTTTGAACACACCTAGAAGAATATGGTTATAATATCTTTACAATATTTTGATCCAAAGGCTAATGCTTTAAGGGGGCTAGTCAGCCATTAAGAAGGTCTTAATCAATTGTCCAATCCACTAAATAAACACTGGGAAAATAAATCCTATCATTTTACTGCTCTAGAAATATCCTGAAATATTCAAAACCTAAAATGCAGTATTTCTACATCTTTCATAGTTCATTTGTACTCACCGCATGGACATGGCCATGACCCACTTCAAGCAAAACAGAAGGAGGCACTAGAATCTCATCCAACCCAACTCACTAGTGTAGCATTGCTATTCTGATAAAGATATACACTTTCAAAGGTCTTTGCTATGAGTTAGTCAATGTGCTCACTTTTGCTGTTGTGGTAGATGCTATGTAGAGGCTCGTCTCGTCCTTAACTGACATTTAACTTAACATATTTTGAATGCACTATTAAATGGTACTCTATGAAGCAGCTTAGTGACTCTTCTCACCAACACAGTCCCACCTGTCCTTCTCATGGAACTGCGACAGACAAAGCTCTGCTTCATAAAGTCAGCAAACCTTAAATTTAAAGCACTGACCTTCCCTGGGTAGACAGTGAGTGAGGGAGGGGTAGGACAAAAAAGTCCTTCCTTAATGATTATGCAGAATCAATATCAACCTGAAGGTAACCGATATTGAATCGGCCTTCAGACTTGGTGGCCTGAGACGCACTGCCACAAGCAGTAAATATTATCCCACAGGGGACCAAGAGCATTAAACGATGTCCCGGTAGCGATGGATGGCTATTGGAACAAGTCTATTTGCGCTGACCCAGGCCTGCAGGTCGACGCAGTGCCCTTTTCCAGCTAGAGTTATTAGCCTCTGAGGGAATCTAGCAGCCGAGGTACCTCAGCTTTTTGTGAGGGGAGGCCCAGGAGCCATTAAATTATCAAAGGGCTTACACTGCCCATCAAAATTTTAAAAGCACCTAGCTTTTATTAAAATGTTCTTAAAAACGGTTTTAATCTGTATTTTTTAATTTGCAAAAAAAATATAGACTAACTGAAGGAACAACTGACAAAACCACATTGAGAATAGTTTAATTCTTCTCTCGTTTTTTGTCTTTGTTGTGATGTCAGCACAAATCAGCACCCACACCTTTCAGCCTTAAATTGAATTTGGAAAAGAAAACTGTCAGTTTGATCTAATGAAGAGAAGCTGAGGATTTCTAGGTATATCCAAAAGATTAGATTTTATCCAAAAGACAGAGTCAACATTTATGGCAAAAATGCAGTCATAGGACCAGCAGGCCTCCCTGAAGAGTGCATAGACACACAGGGATTGGGTTCAGCTTTGAATATACTATGATATTATAGTCTGCTTTCACTGTGCCAAACAGGTGTTTGTAATCATAGTGGAAGCCTGCTGTCTTTGTTGCTTTTGTAGGTTTGTTGAGTAAGCAGGTGGAAGATTCTTTCCTGATATGCCTGAGAAGTGATGATTAGATGTTGATAAGTTCTTTTGTTGAGGATCTTCCAGAATGAGCAGTACTGAAGGCATCTCCCTTTGATGCAAGAGAGTTTCAGAAGAGACTGTAGAGAAGCCTTTCATTTTGCCCACACACATTGTCTCAAACAAATCAAGAAATCTTGCAGTGTGATCAGTTTTTTGGCCAAAAACAAATTAACATTAATTCATGTGGCATACTACAAACATTTTGTCTCATTTCTAAATGTTGGCCTCTGAGTGTTGGCTCTTACATTTTGGCTTTGGCAACACTTCACATCCACACATACAATGTTGCAAATGACTATGACTTTCTAATTTCCTGACCATGCCGTGTTGTAGCGTATCTGTACCACTTGCTGGGAACATCCATTATCTTCTAAACACTTCTGATTGTGGTAATATATGGTTTCATTAAAATGCACCACAGTGTAAGGGGATCAATAGTTTGCCTGGATCAGTGGATAACCGGCACTTCAAGGCAACAACCAACCATTTTACAAGAGTCTTTATAGCGGTAATCAATCAAAGTTATAGTTATATCATGCCAAACCTGCCGCTTAAACTGCCGATACCAGGGGCTGACAGCCAATTGCAGAATTGACAGCTGCTTCACCTCAATCAGCCAGGCACATACTGTGCAGAGCAGATGCTGACAAAGAGTTATTTTTGATGATTCCGTAGTCATCTGTGTGTGATGAGCAAGCACAATGGAGCACGACTGAGCTCACTCATCCTAATCTCAACCCCTTCTACTGCATCAGTGCATGAAAATAAAATATATTCTGTCATATTTTCATGTTTTGTTTGTCACTTACCTAACAGACTGTGCCATAGATTTGCATTTGTGGAGTTTGTCATGCAGTAGGTCATTTCAAACTGAGCGATGTACACTGTTGTACTATGACATGGACATCCTCTATTTGAGATTCTATTACTTTAATAATAAATAATAATTCATAAAAATGCAATTTGAATAATTGTGTAAATGATATACATACTTACAAAGCATACATATATAGCAATAGATGTGTGTATAAACATTATGACAGAATATTATACATAAAAACAGTTAAAGCATTATGTTTTATTTTATAGCTTTGGTATTTCTCAAGCAAAAAAGGATAAGCAATTCTTAGGTGGGGGGTGGTTTGAAGGGGGCGGCTTACTGAAAAATGAGTTGAAGTTAAAGGTTACTAGGGACTCAGCCTGTACTTTAAAAGGTTCAAAAGAGTTGAGAGTTCATAGAAAGGGGTTTCCAAAACGTTGCCATGTCCCAAATGTTACTCATAAAAGCGTTTCCGTGCTGTGCTACAAGGCAAGAATGTATGTTACCTCTGTGACTCCAGCTTTTGTGGCTGCAGTGTGTTAGATCATGTCTGATGTTTAATTTAACTGATTGCTCTGTGCTCTCTCAGCCCGATTCACAGCAGCTGCCGGCATACACATTTCCTTTGGCGTTCACACACTTGTTTAGCCTGCAGTGCTTGATTTACAGACATAACTAAAATAATTATGACACAGCCACTTCATTCTCTGCAGACTCTCTGTTGCTACTGTTTTTGTGTGTGTGTGTGTGTGTGTGTGTGTGTGTGTGTGTGTGTGTGTGTGTGTGTGGGCGTGCATTTCTTATCTAACTGCAATAACACTTTGAATAGTGAGGCCCATTAAGCATTGAACCAGACAGTTAATTTCTATTTCATAGTCCACAGATTTCGAGTTGTTCCATTTCAGCCTGGCCCACCCTCCTTCATCCAACCCCCCTCTTCCCCATGCCAATAAAAGCCCAATGTCTTGCCTCGTATCATTATCGTCTGTGGCGATGGCGCCGATTGCATTTGTTTGTACCAGTTAATATCCGGTAATTGAATATCTGAATCTAGCGATCTAAAGCTGGCCAAATTGAAAGGCCACTGCTCGGGGGCGGCTTGGCCAACTATGTTAAGGGCTATTAGAGGAGATCGGAAAGCTGGCCCTTGGAATTAGCCCTTTCGTATCTAATTGAGAATGCAGTAAATGCTGTTTAGCTGGCCATTATGTAAGGCCCTGTTCCCTGGTGAGCGGTTAGTAGGATAGAGCAAAGGGAGGGCAGGAGAGGCCAGCAGCTCTATTGTTAGCGCCCCAGATGTCAGTGTGGGCGAACAAGAGCCAGAAGAGGTTTTGTCCAGCCAGGAACAGAGTCAGGGAAATGTAATGGAACTGCCTGTCACCATAACAGCATAGATGTTGTCTTTAGTGCCAAGCCAAACTCTTTACAACCTGGAGAGAAAGAAAAAGACAATAACCAAACAAAGAAAGCAACTCTTCAAGGACATAAAAAGTGTAAATATGTAAAAAAAAAAAAGTTTATCTGTTGTAAAAAGCTTTTCAAAATCCTCTTGCACTGTCTGTAATAAGATGCATAAAGGGCAGCTGCTGATTTTACATGAAAGAATAATAATAATAATAATAATAATAATAATAATAATAATAATAATGATAAATAAATAGTTATACCAGTGGAGTTATGAGATTTTCCTATGACAGCTGACTGACAGCAAACTCTTCCAATTCAGTTCATGTTCACACCGTAGTAGTCCTGAGCATTAAACAAATAATTATGTAATACTTTAAATGATCTATTCAAACATTTTCTTCTGGATACTGATAATGATGATGATGATGTTGTTCTGTTCTTCAGTCTGATATAACTGCAAAGGTGCAAACTTTGAGCAGTTATTGATGTGATACATTGTTTTGTTACACTCTAGATGACGAGGGAGAAGTCTACCAGTTCATTCACAGCAACACAAACCAAGATAAGAGTGTTTACTTGCTGGCTTTTTTAGTGGTGAAACTGTAGAGAGCTAAAAAAGGCTATAAGTTAAAAAAAATGCCTTGGGGGAAGAAGAAAATGTGGCAAAACAGCCACATTTTATTGGGCTATTTGGATTTATAACTGAGTCTTAGGGAATGCAGTTCTATAAATATTTGCAGTAATATTCGATATGTATCATATGAAAAAAAATCTGTATGTGATAAAATTTTGCACAAGCCTAAGCTGCAGTAACTCAAACATTTACATCAGCAACCTGTAAATGCTGGCTGCAGTTAGGTACAGCCATTTTCCTCCTCACTGTTGCACAAAAAGACACCCACATGAAGACACAAACAACTGTCATGGCAAAAGACAACAGATATACCCTACAGTCTAGAGCCCAGAATGCATATGCCAGTATTTCGCATTGTGACCCCACCGCTGATTACAGTCTTAATTATTGCACCTAAGCACCTAACCGACCAACACCTTCCTGGCATCATACCAACAGAAGGATTATGTCCTGTTTTGAAGATATGACTCTAAAGTAGATTAAGGAAGATTATGAATGTCTAGGAGAAAGGGTCGAAAAGAAAGACTCATATTGCAGTAGGGTTCTGTTCTTTGAACAGGTGCATGTTCTGTGGAAATATAATGTGAAGGCTTGCATTAAAACGTGATTGTCTCGCCCCCATGAGAGCAGAGGAGTTTGACTTAGGCTTGTATGTGTACAAGCTTTGTGTCGACTTTATTCTTTTTCTTTCCTTATTCCTTTGCTGCTGTTTTCATTTCACTCGAATCTGACCTTCTGTACTCTTCTTAAGTGCTCTTAAGCTCACTTAAAAGCCGCTCTTTTGCGCTCCTTTTTTCTTTTCTTTTCTTTTTTTTAAATTTGGTTTTCTATAATATGCTTTGTGTTTGTAACAAATGGCTTAAATAATGAGTTCCTATGTCAAAGCTAGGCCATTTTCCTAATGGGATGGAGAATTCACCGATATGATATCTCCAAGTCAGCATGGGGATGTTTTGTATTTTACAGTGTTTGAATCTTATGCTCAAAAACTTAAAGTAAGGTTTTCTTAACGTAGCATGCCTAGTTGAAGTTTAAACACAACAGGTCCAATGTATGTTTTTTTTGTAAGACAGTTTGTTAAAAAGGCTTAAGTGACATTATCCATTTGCTGTGCACAACACATCTTGTTGCAAAAAAGCTCAAGGAATAAAAATTCCATTTAGATAGAGGTAGCGTTCTAGCTGTAAAGGTTATTGTGCTTAAAATGAAGAAACTGATTGGCAAGCATGCTTGGTAACTTGCAAACCATTAAGAGTAAAAACATCAAATAAAGACATTTCTATCATCTAATCCATCTAATCGAATTACTTATATGCTTTAATCTAGAATGGGGGTGTGAAGAATGACATAAAATGTTGTACCCAAACACTGAACACTGAAATTAGTGAATCAAAGTCTTGAACATTTTTGTTTGTTGGTTTGTTTGTTTTTTTCCCAAATGGGAGTCCAAGATGTGAAATGGGCCTTTATGGCTAATTATTTTAAAACTGATATCAAAGATTTAATTTATTCCCAGAACAAAAAAAATGTATATGAGGAACTAAAGGCCTGCTGGACAAGCATGTCTTGTGGCTCCTCATGAAGCTGCTTGAGAGAACATCAGAACTGTGTTTGAAGCCGCATTAAGGCAAAAGGGATGCTACTTTGAAGAACCTAAAGACTTAGAAGACCATTTTAATTTGTTTTTAGGTGTTAGTTGCATAATTTTATATGTATTTTTCCATAGTGTTGTCTTCACCAGTTTTCAGAAATATGGACAATAATAAAATAAAGAAAACCCTTCTATGAATCATTGTGCCCTATTGGTACTGTATGTCAATAACGGAAAGTCAGATGCAAAACTAAATGCACATAACGCTGAGTGCATATTCAACAACCACTTTGTTCAGTTTCCATTCATCTTCATTCATATGTAGATTTCAGCACATTTTGTTTAGCATTATTAATTTCACACTTTTTTTTTTGTAGATGTGATTGTAGATGAGCATGAACGTTCATTTGCATCTGACCTTTAGTACACCCAGGCTGGAGATGGAAGGTTTGAATGTAGATTTTAGTTCCAAATGGATCTTCTCAGCAAAAATGTTTTTAACTCGCAAAGAGAGAAAGCCAAGCTACGGTGTGTGTGTGTGTGTGTGTGTGTGTGTGTGTGTGTGTGTGTGTGTGGAAAGTGAATGAGTGCAGGTGAACATGCGGAGGGGAGGTGAAATGTGTGGAGTTTATTGGTGGGCATGTGCCTGCAGCTCAAGTGTGTCTGCCCCCAAGTCGCCATTTCCCCTGTGCCATCACACTCAAATTAAAGTCCATCTACACTTCCTCTACCTCTTTGTGTCTATTTCTCTCTCTCTCTCTCTCTCTCTCTCTCTCTCTCTCTCTCTCTCTCTCTCTCTCTCTCTCTCTCTCTCTGTCTCCCTCCCTCTGTCTCTCTCTCTCTCTCTCAACATCCATTTCCTCCACTTCTTTCTCTCCTGCTCTCTCTCTATCCTACGCCATCACACTGAAATTAAAATCTATCTCCATTTCTTCTACTTTCTGCCTCTCTCTCTCTACCTATGCCCTGAAAGTCCACCTCCATTTCCTCTACTTCTCTCCTCTCTCTCTGTCTTCCTGTACATGTGCTATCACAGTCTAAACTAAAATCCATCTTCATTTCCTTTACTTCTCTCTCTCCCTCTCTGTGCCATTACAGTCCCTCGAAAGTCCATCTCTGTTTCTTCTGCCTCTGCCTGTCTCACTGTCTCTCTTTACCTGTTCACTTGCAGTCAAATTAAAGTCCTTCTCCATTTCTCTCTCTCTCTCTCTCTGTTTTACCTGCGTTGTCATGTCATCTTCATGTGTTGTCACCTTCATATTAACATCTATCTGTAGATCTATCCTCTACCTCTACCTCTCTTTTTCTCTGTCTCCTTCACCTTCTGTTTCCTATGTGTCTCTTTGTTTATTTCCTGTTTCTTCATCTTATGCCCACCCTCTTTCTCCTCTAACTTCTTCATGCTTTCTTCTGTGTCACTGCCCAATTTTCACCCCTCTCTCTACAAACTCCCTCTCCCAACATTCTGTGCTACACAGAAGGTCCTTTTTGGACAAGCTAATTACTACAAAGACACAGCAGATTGTTTGTACTTGATAGAGTAGCATGATCCAACTCAATAACCAGCACATCACGGTGGTAATTTTATACCACATCCCACACATTATTGATAGAGGAGATCCAATGCAGGCAGCCCCACAATTCTTTGTCTATCAAAATTAATTTGCCCACCGTGGCCCGGTGAGATGTATACTGATGAAAGCTCTTAGTCTCCTGGAGTGGTCATATCAAACGAAAAATGACTTCTTTGTAATCGATAAGCGGGTTTTCCTCTGAGAGCATGGTGAATAGGGTCAGGCTGAGGTGACAGACAATGAAGGAATAATAAACGTGGATAGCTGAAATATGGAAAAGACAGATGGAAATATATTAGTCTTGAAAGAACCAGCTACAACAGTAGGCTTAAAGGTGCAGAGGGCAGGAAAGTGTCTAAAATGGTGCAATTGAGTTATTAAACTTAAGAGCATAGCAACAAGAACGGGTATGATGAAGAATATACATTATTCTCAGAGATTTGTCAGAAAATCTTCATTGTTTTATTTATGACCTATCCAGGCTCCACCCACAACTACAAAAAATCCCATTCAGCCTTATAGCTCTGTTCAGGTCATGCAGTACGTAACAGTAACTACAAAAATAGTTGTTTGCAGAGCTTAGATGTATTATTTGTATATACTTCAGAGGTCTATTGCTTTTGAAGACTTGAATTTGAAGACTTGGAAAGCTGGCCTAAGAAAACAGCATGCTCTTATTCATTACACGGCCCATGTCTCACATTTTTCTTGTTTTATTTTCCCCAAAGGTCCACTGATTTTTCTGCTGGTCTCTGTTGTAATTCATTTCTACATGACCATTTTCCAACCTCAATTCATCCTTTATAATTAAGCTATCTGTTTAATAAATAATGAATTTAGAACAGGCTATTTTCACAGCTTAGGGGTAATGCTTTACTTTAACTCTGCTACATTACATTGGCATAACCATACTATAAACATATTCTGTTTAGTAATACAACAGTGTTATTATCATTGGTTATTGTCTTGATGTACATCATAATATGTGATGTCATGACAGCTAACTAGAGTATATTTAGCAAATGTGTGTAATGACAATTAATGGTAATCCTGCCACTGCAACTGGTATGTGGTCAAACAATAATAAGACATTTTCTTAATTATTCTTCGAGCTAACACTCATATTTTTTATTTGTTGCCAAGTTGGCCAAAGTGGTTTGCCATTCACAATCATACTTCCCCTCCAGTGCAATGTACCTCTGTGTTGGCACATACACATACAATCTTCATTTTTCACTCTCAAGTATTGAGATGTACACATCTCTCAGTGCAGAACAGAGAATGAATAGATCATTAATGAGAAGTTGAAACTGTAGAGGTTATCCTGGGTGCATAAAGCAGATGGATCCCCTGGACTTTGATGGAGGTTAAATGAAGCCACTGGCTAATGAAGAGTCCCTCTCAAACCCTCTACTGCAGCTGCATCACCCCAAAGCGAAACGAAGGGAACAGGATCCTCAGGTGTTAGCCCAGGTGCTAATCACTAACAGTGCTAAGCTCACACCCCATGTCCCTGAGGAGGAGTGAAGGAGAGACATGCCAGATGGTAGAAAGGAAATGAGCCAGTCAATGAAGGGTTTTAATGGTGGTCTGTCTCTCTTTCTCTCTAATCCCATCTCCTTTGTGAATTAGCCTACCTCTTTTCTCCTCCCCATTCAGCACCTAATAATGCTTCTTATTAAGTCAAACCAAGTGCATTACTATGGAAAAGCTGCATTGTTTTCTCAAATGTTTTCCTATAAAGCACCACCCACCACATGTCCACATACCTACAAAACTAAATACAGGCTACTGACAAACACTTGAAATTCAAGCCATTCCGTGTTGAGGTGTATAATTGATATCATCAGGGCAGCCTTGATTTGCAGGGATTTGTCATGAACAGCAAATCGTAGTCAGCCCTGCAGTACTGGAAGCATAGTGGCTTGCTTTGTTTCTTTAGCAAACACTGACTTTACTTTGACTTGTACTCAATACACTAGTGATATCTCAGTTCCTTCAGCCTTGGGCCTTTACACCAAGCACAGTAGGAAGCACATTTTCACCAAGGCCTTTGATGCAGGCGCTTGTTTTAGTAACTTTGTAACTTTTATCCCTACCCGTAACAATTTTAGGCTACCATTAAAAGATCCTTTCAGAAATATTTGGTGTGGGCCAGCAACATGACAGTAAAATGGAAAATTGTGTGACAGACTTTCATAAGTGGCATTTCTAATTCCAGTGATAGTACTCCCTGGAGTAGGATGTAGTGATATATGATATCATGATACTTTTTTGGCCGTGATACTGATACTGCAAAAGGCTTCAATATGCAAACAGGTCCTCTGACCATTTATAATACATTTAGACAAAATAACAATATTTATAAACGTAAAGGTTGTCTGTACTTCTGGTTAGATAACTTTGGTCCTGGAAGTGGTGGAAGCAGCTCAGGCTGGACCAAAGTATTGGCAATAATAGTGACTATTCTATAGTGAATAGAATCTTGCTGAGACTATAATGTCAAACATACTCAAGTACATAATGGTTAAGATAATTTTATTTTTCCCATTTTGCAGCTTTCAAAAACAGGTAAATGGAAAGTGAATGCCCAGCTTTTAGCTTGTTGCTTAGTTGACATTGAAAACTTTCAGTGCTACAGAAATTAGTGTTGAATTCATAAGTGAATGAATATAATAATAATAATGAATATAAAGCAAAACATTGCATTCTTCATTTCTTCATTCCTCAGTAAACACAGCACAGAAATGTGTAGCGGGTGCATGTTTGTGATTATGACAAAATATCAACAGTTTGCAGAGCATGTCAGACTGTGGATATTTAGAGAATAGCACTCTCAGAGTATTTTGATACTTCACAATAAGATCACTGAAAGCTGTTTTTCCAGTATCTTGGTTAAATATCCATCAGAATTAATTAAAACTACCATTGAAGTGCTACCACTCTTATCTACCTAGAAGTAGGTTCTTTGCTGTTGTGACGTAATGCTGATTTGTCATCATGACAAGTCAGAGACTTTCTTGTTGAGTATTTGTGTGAATGAATGTAGTTACATCATCTAGCAGGAAGAAATACATTTGGTCACCTTAATTCAAAGCAATCTAAGGTTCACCCTTGTAAAGCATATTGCACATTGCAATAACCTAATTCCTACTTCACTCTTTACTTCACTCCTAGCTTTCATTCTTTTGTTAGCCTGATCTTTAGGCAGCAAATTTTGAAGCACTTGTTACCTTCAAATAGTGCTTGATTGCACAAAAAGAATCTGAAGGCTGAAAGAATCGCTATTGATGGAGCATTATCATTGGGGTCAGCGTTTGAATTATAAAGATTCATCCATAAATAGTCTGCATAGTGGCTTTGAATAGCAAGAAGCTTGCACTCTCACTTGAGCATGATGGGAAATTTTCATATCTTCTTCCCTTTCTTTTTTGTCACTCTAAAACCTTCCAAGCACCCTAAATATACCAATCATCTCTCATTTTCCTTTCTACTTCTTTGCCCCATCTCTTATTCTATCAGTAGTATTGTTTGTGAAATTACATGGAGAAAGAAAGAAGAAGAACACAGCCTTGCCATTGATGGCACCAATAAAGAGGAGACAGGATCAAAGTCCAGGAAAAGGCGCTACTCTTGCCTTGAGGGAAGAAGGGGAGTCTCTTGGGGAAAGCCCTAGTTTCATTGTGGTTTACATCATCAAAGCTGCTCATCTCATGTAATATTAAGCAGGGTTAAATCAGTTTTTTGTCCCCAGCATTGGAGGCAGTGTTTACCCAGTCGTTCAGCATGGTAGCTGTTTCTGTGTGGTTGAATTACAAGAGCCAGTCCTCTGGATTTCTGATTTCCCTATCGGTGAAGAAGCACTGATTACTGACTACTTTTAATGTTTTTATACAATCTTAGGACCAACCTCCACACCACAAACCTAAAAACCTAAAAGTCATACCTGAAAGGAAATAATGTGAAAATCTTTTTGTGATGTGAAGTTCTTTTTGCCTTCTCTGCACCTTGGCGATGACACATTTTGAAAGAATGCACCACTCATTAATGCTATTGCAGCTAATAACAAACAAAAGCAAATTGGACCTTTTAGCATGACCACCTTGTAATGGCTATACTTTATCTATTTTTTCATTGTTAACAAAGACAGGTGAAGAAAAGTGATGATTTGGCCAAGAAAAACACATTTTCCCTTACCCCGAATATAGTCAAACAATGAAGACTTGTTTAGTTTAGACAAAAGTACATTGCATTGTTTAAAACACTGTAAAGCCTTCCTTAAAACGTCTGTTATGTTGCTTTATGTCAATTTCTATGGAGATTATTATGTCATTAAGTTTCAGAAATCATATAAATAAGTCTGTTTGAGATTAGGACGGCACGGTGTCACCTCACAGCAAGAAGGGCCTGGGTTCGATTCCCGTTCAGACAACAAGGATCTTCTCTGTGGAGTTTGCATGTTCTCCCCGTGTCTGCGTGAGTTTCCTCCTGGTGCTCCGGTTTCCTCCCGCAGTCCACAGACAAGCAGTCAGGCCAATTGCACCTGGTAAATTGCCCCTAGGTGTGAGTAAGTGTGGGTGTGTGTGAATGTATATGTCTGTCTGCCCTGTGATGGATTGGCGACCTGTCCAGGGTGTATCCTGCCTTCTGGCCAATGACTGCTGGGATAGTCTCCAGCTCCCCCCGCAACCCAGAGGGATAAGCAGCTTAGAAAGTGTGTGTGTGTGTTTGAGATTTTTTTAACTTGATGCATTTTGAGAAAGTGCATGCATGACGCCAATGTGCGGGTATAAGCATCCATTATATATTAGTTTAGCCTTGTTGCTCCAGTGCAAAACTATAGAAGCAAATGTCAATTACCAAAGGTGTATAAGTTGACTGACTATATTTGGAGTAAAACTGTGTAAATCTGACTTATGCAAGGTAAGCTTGCTAACCCCTCCTATTTGCTTTTATCCAATATTAGCCATATTAGCATTTATGGGTGTTTTAAGTTTTAAGGACTCCCTTGAGTTTTCAAGAAAGTTGTAAAAGTTGATTCAGAGGCTAAGAGATAAAGAGTGTGTCAAGAAAGGAGTAGAGGGGACACTCGTCTCTGAGCCGTTTGACTTTTTGACACAGTCTAAATCTAATAATCAGAAAGCTTTGGAGGTGAAGTAGGCTATCATGGTAGAGTCAAATCCTTCGCAAATTAAGCCCATTAATCAAACTCACTGCCTCATTTGTAGATTTTATAGAAGTGGCTGATTTGCACTTGGGTTAGGGTGGAGACATACTGCAGGAAGTGGGGGGGTGGTTGAGGATAGAGAGAATGCTTCATGGAGCAGAAGAAAATCCATCAATTCTCATTATGGAAAATAGATCATCTCTCCTAATTAGAGCATGGCTTTTTACCACGGTACAAATATGGAATAAAGCAAGCTGCCGCCGCGCTGCCATCATCACTGATTAATTAGGTGAATGGATGGAAGCTAGCGAGTCTGTGATATTGGCCCAAGATAGCTTATTAAATGTGTGGCATAATTTATTGGAGGTCGAGTCCTCTGGGAAAATATTATTACCATTTCCAGAGGGGATAATCTACTCTGATTCACCCTTCTATTGCAATATTTGTCCATTCTCTTCTTCGCCTTTTATTCAATGCAGCACCAGACAAAGATGTTTTGGTGCACGCCACTGGAAATATAGACCCTATTGTCCTGTAATTTACTTTAATATTGCAGTTTAGTCAGTGTATAGTGGCATCTCAGCCTTGAGGTATCTTCTTGAAAATGGTTCTATAAGCTCCAATGGGTTCTTCTGTTGTAACAATGTCAACCTAGTAACAATAAATGAGTGCTTTTGGTGGTATATAGAACCAATTTCAAAAAGAATCTATGTAGAAATGCAGCGTAAATAAAAACTCATTCTCCATAAATCGGAAGAACTGTTTCACCCTGCAAAGAACCACTTAAGCATTAAATGATTTTATGTAGAACTCATAGTTCTAAATAGAACTATTCTCTTTACCAAAGAACCCACAGAAAACCATATTTTTCAAGCGTGTTGGTTTTCAGAGAAACCTTATGATTTCTACGTGGTAAAAAGTAATTCTCAGTAAATCTTATTTATTAGAGTCATCGTACTTGTTGTCTTTCTGCAAGTACTGGAGTAATAATATTAATATATGTATTAATAATAATACTTCATTATTACGTTTTTGGTACTAAACATAGTAAACTCTTTGGCCATTACATGACTGCCAAGATAATATTATCATCAATATCCAAAACAATCCTTTCTGCGTTTGTTTTGCAAGAAGAGCTTCCATCATCTTAGATCTGATTGAGTGGCCTAGCCATGTTAAATTTGTGTGTTTTTATGATCTGCTAAATAGCCAGCTTCTATGCCAAGGTGCAACTCTGCAGCTGTATGCTAATTGGCGCAAACATGCTCACCTTACCAACAGAAACATACGCAGAGGCTGCTGAGTGAAGCAAATTCAGGACCAAGGAAGACAAAAGATGTTAAATGGCAGGCAAAGTGTGGAATGCTAAGATATGACATAAAAGTGAAAGCTGAAGTGATTGCAAAGGTTTAGTATAAGTAGCAGTTGGAACTAACTGTGATTGTTTGATTTGTGTTAACTTGTTAAAAGGGAGTGAGGAAAGAAGAGGGAGGAGAGGGAGAAGAAGAGTGGAGAGGTGGGAAGATGGGAGTTGTTGAGAGAGAGAAGAAAGGGCACAGGGCAGGGCTCTTCAGAGTTGGCTGTCTGGGCCAGTGATTTGAGAGGTGTCAGAGAGCGCTGGCTCGGAGACTAAGGGAACAGAACACAGCCTCTCTCTCCTCCACCCCATCGAGCACTATAGCTAATTGGTGGTCACCGTTTTAGGATAATAAAACTTTTCCTCGTCTGGGTTTTAGAGTGGAGCTGGGAGGACGTCTGATTAAAATTTCCTCTTCTTCACTTTCATCCACAGCCTGGGATCTGAGGCAGCTTTAAATCCCTCTCTATTGCTTTGGCAGAGACATTAGTCTCCAGTGCTTTTGCAAATTTATGGCTGTGAACATATAATGTGCATGATCCAATTTTTGTCTATTGCTATTGGGGTTAAATTAGGAATTGTTACGACGTATTGAATCTTCAGATTTATTCAGATCATTTTCAGACTTATTATCCAGCAGCTAGTGTAAAGGCTCTTGGTATGCTTTGGTAGTTCTTACTTGGATTTAGGTTTAATAACACTTACTTTAATTGCCTCTTGTTAAAATAGCAAAATATTGTTGGATTCATATGTTTTTAATTTTTTGACATAATTTGAAATCTGTTTCATGATGAAGAGAGCAATAGTGGTTCACAATTACTTGGAATAAATTATTTTTCCATTAATGGCCATTAAACATTTGCATCCTTCCGTCCATTAAATATTTTACATCTCCTATTACTTTACCATTTTGAAGATTTAAGATTTTGTTTAGACAGCAACAATAAGCTAAACTGCTTACTGTGTTAAGTTAGGCTTTTATTATTAGGCTATTAATAAGAGCTCAACTTCAAAATCATTTAAACTCGAATGAAAATATTTTTGTGTGAAAGGCAAGATCATGTGTAACAACGTGTAGCAAGGCAAGACAACACCTGTACAATTGTTTGTTAGCCTGTTCTCAAGACAGATTAGATATTAGGACAGGTCATAGACTGTAATATAAAAAATTCACAGATTACAAGGCAAATATGAAGTGTTTAATAATAGTTCCTGAGTTTAATGCACTGTGCAAACATTGCTATAGTTTTAAATCTGTTCACTCTCCACTCCATACGGTCCATATAAGGCACTGTGCAAACGTTTTACAGAAATTATTACAGTAACATCTTAACCCTGAAATCTGCTTAGTAATGCATAATGACATAATGACATCTTCAGTTAGGACAGTAGCTATTACAGAAAAACAGTTCCTAACCTCATAATATTATCTCAACTCCAGATAAGAGAACAGTATTACAGAAACATCTTAACTAGACTAAATTTACTAAAAAGTGTCTTAACTTTAGGACAAATCCCTAATAGTGCCCTAACTTCTGTTTTAACTGCTATTTCTTTCATTTTTTTCAGGCAACTGTGACAGGTACATATATGGACCACACTGCAGGCACAAAGTGTGTTAGCATTGATGAGAACTCATAAGATAAATTATTGCAGTGAAGGTGAGGACTCAGATTTGAGTGTGTGTATTAGGCGTAATATGTTAACGTAGTTGGCTAAAGTGTCTGGAAAATGGAAATTGAAACTGGGGAGTAGGGATGCCCTCATCACTAGTAACGGGGAACATTCACAATATTAATAATTTCCGGTTTATGGCTTTTTTTTTTTGGTTATGTGTTTGTTTCATCTGTACGAGTATTGTCCTTGGTCACAGTCATGACAGTTGATGGTCGACTTGGATCAAATAAGTTTGCTAACTTGAGATGAGATAAAATTTGTAAATTAGGATCCTATCCTAAAATCCTAAATTAGGATTTACTTCTATAATACAATTTTGTGAAATATCTTATCTTGACCTGTCAGATCTTAAGACAAAAAGATGACGTTTTGGAATAAGGTGTCAGCTTTTTGTTCATCAGTTTATCAGAAACATATTTAACAGAATATCAAATCTGTCAGTATTTAATTCATCAACTTTCTACTTCCATGTACTCCGCTGCTACTTTAATTCTTGCTTTTGCTTTCTACTTTCCTTGAAAATAAGCAGTGACTATCTTCTACCTAATGGAAAGAAAATCAATGATACAATACCCAGCCTACCCATTCAGTTGTCCATTTACGATGCTACTGTCAGCCTGGCCTGATATGTGTGTTTTACTGCTAAGGAGAGTAAAGAGCTCAAAGTGTTGGCCTACATACAGACCCTTTCAGTTTAAGGGGTTAACTACATATAGGTGTACTCACAGTGAGAAAGGACTCCTGCTGTGTGTGTGAGTGTCAGATGGAGTATGGTATTTGATGAGTATTTGGAGGTTAGCGGACTGTGCTGGAGTCGTCTCTGTGTTGTGTTTTGAGAGAAGGACTCGGGGGCTATTACTCTTGGCTGAAGGTGTATTAAATGTATATAGTGCAGAGATGGACTGTATGTGTGCTGCTCATGTGCAGTGTACTTGAAGGGTGGGGGGGGTACTGTCAATGCAACGGGGTGATGTAGCACCTCATGCTTGAGGTTCTAAAAGCCTTCACACACATACACTCACACACACACACAAGTAGACCAACACTTTTCACACTCACATATATATCATATGAACTGTCACTACAATTCCATGCTTCACTGCACTTCTTCACACACACACACACACACATACACACCCGATCCATCTTGATCATGTTCCAAGTCCTGTGAGGCAAGACAATTCAGGTGAATAGGGCGATTAAAATAAATAATAAAAATGCTTATTTCATTGTGAAGACACAACCCAGAGATAGGATTTTATTGTACAAACTCTAGCATGAATCTAGCTGTGAGCAATGTGTGAGGAAATCCTCCTGATCTGATCCTAAATCCGATTACATTCCATGAATGTAAGTATTTTAGAAACAAACTTTTAGTTCTGAAAATAGAGAAGAGCTGATTTTGGGGGGGGAATAGTTTTAAAATTGGACCTCAGAACTGCATTACCCACTGAGATCTCAGAAAACCTGCAACATTTGTGGGAACATTGTCATTAGTACACAGGAAATAGACAAATTAGATTCTAATTGAATTAACTAAGCCTTAAAGTTCATAATCTTTGGAAAACACAGATAGATGTGTGTTGGAGCAAATTGACAACACACCCAGATATAAACATATTTCTGTGGAGCTTTGACATTTTTATGACTGCAGTTTAAGTGAAGATATTATAGATGCAATTCATCCAAAAATGATAAAAAATTAATGAAGGGACCAAAGTTTCTGCCTGTTGTGTCTTGTTGTGTATTTTCTGATATTGTGATTTAGCTCATATATTTGCATTTTCATCCAAGTTTTTTTGTTAATATCAGCCCAGTACTTTATATCAGATTGTTGCCATCTCTAATTATTTTTCAGGTCACTCTGATGTGTATGTTGTACTTCTATCTCTCATCTTTGAAAGCACCTGTACTAACTATGCATTAAAAGACAGCTAGGTAAGTCACAGTCTAAGCACTGTCATATTCTCCTGGCATATATTACTAAAACAATCTGTTAGGCTGTTTTCACTTTATGCATAAAAACAACGCTGAAGACATTTGAACCACTTGTACGTTGTGGATATTTGTTTAGTCACTAGCCCTATCTAACAGTAACATTAACTGTTATTCATAGGTAGTTACTTTATATATACACTACAGTAAAAAGTCAAAGACCAGTCAAAGTGGCCATTAAGTACAAGTCATTTACAGGAAAAAAAAGAAAACATATATTTCACAGAAAATCACACAGAAGCCTCAACAACTAAACATATCTCTTTTTTATGTAATGTGTCCAAGCCTTGCCTTTATTACAGTTTTAATTTTTTTAGGAGACTTCTTTTATGGAAATTTTTATTTTTATTTTTAAGAAATCTGCAAGGAAATTACCAAACACATTCAGTGATTTTGAGGTCTGGATGGATAGTATGTTATTCTGAGATGACATGTTTATCTGTTGTTTATCCACGAACTTAGATTTTACCAGTGTGCTCTCAGAGAACACACTGGATGCATTGTGCTGCTATACATGATAATACACTCGCCCCTCATTCCTAACTTGACTGCATTACAGCTGTGGCCTTGTGCATCTTCTGAAACAATTAATTACATTCTTACATAACAGGAACTGCTGATTGATTTCCACATTTAGGGTGTTTTAGGGGCTCATTCAGTGTGTGAAGGAGCACATTAGTGTCTGTTAAGGCATCGTCCCTTGTGTCTGAGTGATGATCACCTGGTTTGACCATGTGATGGATTTCATATGCCTTGTCTTTGCCGCTTAATTGCACAATATTCGCCTTACCTTAAATGTTGTATCAGACAAGACATGTAGGGTATGTAGATTACTAATGGAGACTTATGTAGCTAACCAGTAATGAATGTTTATACTTCGCAAATAAGCATAATGCTTGTCTAAATCATTGCACATTTGCCTCATAGTATATCAAGTTGTTAGGCAATCTCAAATAAAACTACATGATTTCTGGTGCTATATGACATACTGTTATCTATAAAAATGGACAAAAGTTCATAGCAAAGATAAAAACTGTGAGCTCTCAAAAAAAAAAGGAACTAAACTGTTTTTTAAAGTTGCATTGACTCGATACACCCTCTTCACTCCAGGGTCAAAATGTTATAAAAGGGTACAAAATTGCCTCTTTCTCCTGGGAAAGTGGAAGTTGTGCACCTTGAAATGTATTAGATACACATTTGGGCCCTGAATCCATTGTTATACTTTTATGGTACATTTACACTGTTTGTATCTTGATGAACTTGCAATCATCTTGAAGGCTGAATTATGTCTGTAATTGTTTCTATTTTTATAGCCATTCATTGTTTGAAACCACATAAGCAAATGTGTTTAAGATTACTTATGCCTTTTGAGGCAAGTATGTGATGGTGTAGGCTACGTTAGCCTCTGGTTCCCAAACTAAAGAAGTAAATCTCAGAAAGCGAACATATCTTGGCTGATCTACTACATTTGGGGAAAGGGGAATACTGTGAATTAGATTTTTTTTTGGTCGAGTGCATAGCACATTTTGGATGAAGTTTTCAAGTTAAGATTAGCCCTTGTGTGCTAAAGCATGAGGGAATGTGTTAAACATGAAAGTGTAAACAAGCTCAATCTTCTGCAAGCTCTTCTTTTATTGTGACTGTCTGTCGTTTCTGCGGCCTAAAGAAGTTGAGGCTCATCATGACTCCAAACTGCTCTCTCAGCTTCAAACCAGCAGAAACAAATCTGCAGCAGTAACAAGTCTATTTTTTCCTTAACTATAGCGTTCGTCCCTTACCTGCATTGTCAGATTTAGCACTAACCTCTTATAGAGACGTCATGTAACATTCTCACCCATCTAGGAAACAGGGAAAAAGGTGTAAATCATAGTGTATTCTTTGAGGTCTATTTGTAGAGGTGGAAATTTAAGCCATTTGAATCTTGCGGATAGAGGGTTTTGGCTAAAATTGAAGTTGCTGGGGACAGTATAGCATTATTATAGGGTGGCTGCAAAGAGAGGCCACTGCGTAAAGCTAGCATTTATTTCCCTTTTTCTTCATGCGCTCACATTGCATTTCATAAGCTTTCTTACAGCCTTTTCCTTTCCTCAGTTGTGAAAAGCGGCCCTGTTGCTAGGTAGCGAGGCAACGCTGTTTGGCAACAGCAGAAATATCATGCATTAGAGGCGGCTGTGCGCCCAACAACATCAATTACCGTGTTTGTTTTGCCTTTGTCCTTGAGTGTCAGGTCTCAAGGATTCAGCCAAAGCCTGTGACGCACACACATGTCCAAGTTAGCACACCTTACGTTTTGCAATGCGCAGTGCGAATTGTGTTAGCGAAAAGTTTGAGTGAGTGTGGGTGCCACTGTCTAGGCTGTATGTCCTGCAGAACCAGGGTGAACCATCTCTAGAACTTAACAGGCAGGACAGCGCCACTTAATCCAAAATCACTTTTTCTTAGGCCCTCTTTCGCTGATGCACTCTAGAAAGCCTATAAGGACTGACTTCTGATAGCATCAGCCTCCTATGGGCGGCTTCAAATGTCGCTAAAAAGTGTTTTTCTTAAAGGAATATGCAAATGAGAATGTTTTTCTCCAAATGTAGTCGAACAGCCAAGACATATTTAGGGCAGATATACTGAATGAGGCACTAATTGCCAACAGACTACTGAGACTTTGTGCTGGTTGGGGTCACCAGTTTAGCAAGAAAGGTCTGACTGCAGAGCCACAGAGCTGCAGATTTACCCCCGCAGTTTCACTCCAGCGGTTTCAGGCCAGTGGAACACATGCGCAGCAGGACTACGCGATTGTGCCATCAGAGAACATGTGCCATGTAAACAATATTGTTCTGGGGAAGTCTAGCATTACGAGCTTCCCATTCCCATGAAATTAAGAATGGGAAGCTCGTAATGCTAGACTTCCCGTTCTTAATTTCAACCCGTTTATGGTCTCCTCATTTGTAACATTTCTGCTGTAAACAGCAACTGTTTGTGCTACTTGTATGTGTTGCCATGCACATTATCATTCAGGAAAGGATATCGTTGTCAGTATAAAAATTAACCATTGATAACTGGTTAAACCATAAGCCAAAACACATTACAAAACCATCAGAAGCAGAAAGAAATACTCAGTGGTATCTGTGGGTTTTTCAGCAGGAATACATTCAAAAACTAAAGTTTGTTTTAAGCTTAATATTATGCTCAGTTTAAACATGCTTTAAAGTTTTTAGCCTAAAATTCACTAAGAAAAACCTAAATATGTAACAGCACATGCCCTGAATGGCACTGGCATGAACCTGCTGGAGTGAAATTGCTGGCATGAAACTGTAGCTCTGCGGCTCTGCAGACATATTATTTTAGTGGTTTATCTTCTATGAACATCCATGCAAATGAACACATTTTCGAAACACGTTTGTTTTTAGCTGGTGGGATGAGCTGAACTTCCATCCATCCATCCATCCATCCATCCATCATCTTCCGCTTCTCCGGGGTTCGGGTCGCGGGGGCAGCATCCTGAGCAATGAAGCCCAGACCTCCCTTTCCCCAGCCACTTCCACTAGCTCCCTGGGAGGGATTCCGAGGCGCTCCCAGGCCAGCTGGGCGATATAGTCACGCCAGCGTGTCCTGGGTCTTCCCCGGGGTCTCCTCCCCGGTGGACTTGCCTGTGACACCTCCCAAGGGAGGCGTCCAGGAGGCATCCTAACAAGATGCCCGAACCACCTCAACTGGCTCCTCTCGACGTGAAGAAGCAGCGGCTCTACTCCGAGTCCCTCCCGGATGACCGAACTTCTCACCCTATCTCTAAGGGCGAGTCCAGACACCCTGCGGAGGAAACTCATTTCAGCCGCTTGTATTCGCGATCTCGTTCTTTCGGTCATTACCCAAAGCTCATGACCATAGGTGAGGGTGGGAACATAGATCGACCAGTAAATCGAGAGCCTTGCCTTATGGCTCAGCTCTTTCTTTACCACAACAGACCGGTAAAGAGCCCGCATCACTGCTGACCCAGCACCAATCCGCCTGTCAATCTCCCGCTCCCTTGTACCATCACTCGTGAACAAGACCCCAAGATACTTAAACTCCTCCACTTGAGGCAAGAGCTCATCCCCGACCCAGAGAGGGCTCTCCACCCTTTCCCGCGTGAGAACCATGGCCTCGGATTTGGAGGTACTGATCCTCATCCCGGCCGCTTCACACTCGGCTGCAAACCGATCCAGTGAAAGCTGAAGTTCACGGCCTGATGTCCCCAATAGGACCACATCATCTGCAAACAGCAGCGATGTGACCCTGAGGTCACCAAACCGGACACCCTCCATCCCCTGACTGCGCCTAGAAATTCTATCCATAAAAATTATGAATAGAATCGGTGACAAAGGGCAGCCCTGACGGAGTCCAACTCTCACTGGGAAAAAGTCTGACTTACTGCCGGCCATGCGAACCAAGCTCCTGCTTTGTTTGTACAGGGCCTGAATGGCTCGTAGCAAAGAGCCATGTACCCCATACTCCCGAAGCACCTCCCACAGAATACCCCAGAGAACACAGTCGAATGCCTTCTCCAAATCCACAAAGCACATGTGGACTGGTTGGGCAAACTCCCATGAACCCTCGAGAATCCTGGAGAGGGTAAAGAGTTGGTCCAGTGTTCCACGACCAGGGCGGAACCCGCACTGCTCCTCCTGAATCCGAGGTTCGACTATAAGCCGGACTCTCTTCTCCAGTACCCTTGCATAGACCTTACCAGGGAGGCTGAGGAGTGTGATTCCCCTGTAGTTGGAACACACCCTCCGGTCCCCCTTTTTAAAAAGAGGCACCACCACCCCAGTCTGCCAATCAAGTGGCACCACCCCTGATGTCCATGCAATGTTGAAAAGGCGTGTCAGCCAAGACAGCCCCACAACATCCAGAGCCTTGAGGAACTCGGGACGGATCTCATCCACCCCTGCAGCCCTGCCGCCAAGGAGCTTTTTAACTACCTTAGCGACTTCGGCCTCAGTAATGGACAAGCCTATTCCCGTGTCCCCAGACTCTGCCTCCTCACTGGAGAACATGTTGGTGGGATTGAGAAGGTCCTCAAAGTATTCCTTCCACCGCCCAATGACGTCTTCAGTCGAAGTCAGCAGCACACCATCTCCACTATATACAGTGCTAGTGGCACACTGCTTTCCCCTTCTGAGTCGCCTGACGGTTTGCCAGAATCTTTTCGGAGCCGACTTAAAGTCACTTTCCAAGGCCTCACCGAACTCTTCCCACACCCGGGTTTTTGCCTTGGCAACGACTGAAGCCGCAGATCGCTTGGCCTCTCGATACCTGCCAGCTGCCTCTGGTGTCCTACAGGCCAACCATGTCTGGTAGGACTCCTTCTTCAGCTTGACGGCATCTCTCACCTGGGGTGTCCACCACCGGGTTCGAGGATTACCGCCCCGACAGGCACCAACTACCTTGCGACCACAGCTACAGTCAGCCGCTTCAACAATGGAGGAGCGGAACATGGCCCATTCTGAGTCAATGTCCCCCACCTCCCCCGATATCTGGTCAAAGTTCTGACGGAGGTGTGAGTTGAAGATCAATCTGACAGGTTCTTCTGCCAGACGTTCCCAGCAAACCCTCACTATACGTTTGGGTTTGCCTGGTCTGACTGGCATCTTCCCCCACCACCTGATCCAACTCACCACCAGGTGGTGATCAGTTGACAGCTCAGCTCCTCTCTTTACCCGAGTGTCCAGTACACATGGCCGCAAGTCCGCTGACACGACTACAAAGTCAATCATTGAACTGCGGCCTAGGGTGTCCTGGTGCCATGTGCACTTATGGACATCCTTGTGTTCAAACATGGTGTTCGTTATGGACAAACTGTGGTTTGCACAGAAGTCCAAAAACTGAACACCACTCGGGTTCAGATCAGAGAGGCCATTCCTCCCAATCACACCCCTCCAGGTCTTACTGTCGTTGCCCACGTGAGCGTTGAAGTCCCCCAGTAGGACAATCGAGTCTCCAGGAGGAGCACTTTCAAGCACCCCTTCCAAGGACTCTATGAAGGCTGGGTATTCTGAACTGCTGTTCGGTGCATAAGCACAGACAACAGTCAGGACCCGTTCCCCAACCCGAAGGCGTAGGGAAGCTACCCTCTCGTCCACCGGGGAAAACCCCAACATACAGGCGCCGAGTCGAGGGGCTATGAGAAAGCCCACACCTGCCCGCCGCCTCTCACCATGGGCAACTCCAGAAAAGAAAAAAGTCCAGCCCCTCTCAAGGAGATTGGACCCAGAGCCCAAGCTGTGTGTTGAGGTGAGCCCGACTATATCTAGCCGGTATCTCTCGACCTCGCGCACCAACTCAGGCTCCTTCCCCGCCAGTGAGGTAACGTTCCAAGTTCCAAAAGCCAGTTTCAGCAACCGAGGATCAGAACGCCAAGGCCCACGCCTTCGGACACTGCCCGATCCACAATGCACCGCACCCCTACTACTGCCCCTCCCATCGGTGGTGGGTCGATGGGAGGGGGGACTCATGTAGCTCCTTCGGGCTGGGCCCGGTCGGGCACCATGAGTGAATGCCCGGCCACCAGACGCTCGCTGGCGAGCCCCTCCCCCAGGCCTGGCTCCAGGGTGGGGCCCCGGTAACCCTGATCCGGGCAGGGTACACGAGTCCTGCTTTGTTGTCCTCATAGGGGTGGTTATGGATCACACTTTGTCTGGCCTGTCACCTAGGACCAGTTTGCCATGGGAGACCCTACCAGGAGCTTTTGCTCCAGACAACATAGCTCCTAGGGTCCTTCAAGCACACAAACCTCTCCACCACGATAAGGTGGTGATCCATGGAGAGGTGAGCTGAACTTGACTGTCAGAATTTCAATATTTACTCTTATCCTTAGTAAATCCCAGTTGATGCTTCCTTATAATAATCTCCTTACATTATTCTGCACTTTCAGGAGGAAATTCCTATAAATGTATATGCATTAAGCCAAAAGCACGAAAGAACAGCAACCACTTTTTTGATCTTATTATGGATAGTAAAAGGTAAATATACTTCACACACATGATTTAACATGCTGTCATCTGTAGAATTGGACAAAAGAATGTTGAAAACCTAAAACAGTAGGAGCAACCATCTTAAAGTCTGTTTTTACTGTGTAAGGAAATGACTGCGTACATTGGACATTTCCTTTAAGGCAGGTGACACAATTGGCATTTTTTTAGAGTAGTTTAGAACCACGAGTTTATATATAGAACCATTTTATGCTGAAATGTTCCTTGCATGATTGTTCTTCAGATTGATAGTAAATATGTTGTATATAGCTCTGTACAGACCCTATTTGAAAGCTGTTCTATGTAGCGCCAAAAAGGGTTATCCTGTTGTTACAACATCAGGCTTGTTGAACAGTTTTCAAAAAGGGTCTGTACAGAGCCACACAAACACATCCCCTATTAATCTGAAGAACTAAGTTCTAAATTAGTTCTAAATTAATTAGGAAATTAGTTCTATATAGAACTCATGTTTCTAAATAGAGCCATTACCTTTACAAAAAGTCTTTAAATAACCATCACACCAGTGTGAAGGTTTTCTTACTAAGCCTCCTTCAAATGCTTTTAAAGGAGGGTAGAGCTATAATGCGTCCTATAGGTCGATCTTACACCAAGAACTTTATTCACCTAGACATGCTTGAAACAAGAGCATGTGTGTATATGTGCATATATGTGTGTGTGTGCGTGTGTGTGTGGGCTTGCCTCTGGGTTCACAGCGTTCCCCTTGTCATGCAAATAGCTCTCATCTCCTGGCAGAGGTTAGCTGTCGCCATGGGAATGGTTGTCCATTTCAAAGTGATTCTTGTATCTGTCACTGTTTGATAATCAGCAGGAGAGGTGTGTGGGCCTCTTGTCCATGACGCTCCTGCTCTTGCGAGAGAGAGAGAGTGCGTGTGTGTGTGTGTGTGTGTGTGTGTGTGTGTGTGTGTGTGTGTGTGTGTGTGTGTGTGTGTGTGTGTGTGTGTGTGTGTGTGTTTGTGTTTGTGACGTTCATACAGCTACAGTGCAGAGACAGGACAGTGTGGACTTACATAAAGTCACATTGGGTGGAAATTTAAGGCAGTTACACTTTGGTCAGTGTTTTTGGTACTTAGGTTTTCAAGGAACAGTGAAGAGTGAACAACTCCTTCAGTTGATCAGCCAAGACATGTTTATTTGTTTGGTTAGTTTTGCATTTTGTTTGGCCACTGAAATCTTAGGATCACACAATACACACCTGAACTGTTGAACAAAACCAAACACACAAATTCACATACACAGACGCTGTTACTAAGAGACGTAGATGCCAAAATGAACAAAACACATTAAACAAATTTTAAATGAAGTCATGGGAGTTAGCCATAATCAGAATGTGGTAGTTTTAATGTGGTAACTCAGTTATTACTGTAGTTATTCATACACAACAATGGCCTTTTTCTTTATTTACTTGCTGTATTTACTGTATTTACTTTTTTGCCTACCTGGTTTTCATTGGCTTTGGGGGTGAGTCTGAGAGTCTTAAACTCGCGGCTGAAATCAGAGTAGAAATCCGTGTATCCCTGGCTTAAATTGCTGTATTTCCCACTACATTGAGTTGTTAAGTAATTTCACATAGATCTGCTTACTTGGTTCCTGACACTATGTGACATATAATGTATTCACATATGATATGACATATTGGTATGTATAAAAATAGAAAGAAGTATGTCCCAGAGCTAAAAGTATCGTTATCCTGAATTATGTGTCTATCTTTATATATTTATGTGTCTTACAGTGTCACAAAGCACATAAACAACTCTGTATGAGACTACTTGTGGTTTGAATCTGTGATGTTTTAGTTATGCGGTTTACAAGATGCTTACATTACTTGATGGCTGCATTAGGCTTATGGCACCCGTGCAAAACTTTAGACAACAAACATGTCTTGGCTGATCAATTACATTTTGGCAAAGCTAGAAATTAGGTTTAGAATGCTAACGCCGATTTTCCAATATGCTAAATTATTCCATTCATTTGTGTGAAATTGCTTTCACTAATTATCACGCCCCCAAAGTCTTTGCTCGACAGTTAGCCAGGAGCACTTGCTGTTCTTTACAACTAACAAAAGTTCTTCCTAAACTTGAAGAACATAATTGGAGTTGCTTCTGTTTTGATTTGTAAGTCCTCACAGGTTCAGGCAATACTGGGCAGCCGCCATTTGGGCCCCACACCTTTGGGACCCGATTTTGCCAGAGGGAGCTGAGCCCACTCTCATTGCGCTCCTATTAGATTAATGAAGCAGAAGGGAGGGGATGAAGTCCTGCCTGCTTGTTGAAGCTTCCACAGGGATGCTATTGGCTTGCTTCTGCCTACTTTCCTCATTTCGCACATATCTCTCTTAGTCAGTCTCTCTATCTCTCTCTCTTTTAACCCCACCATCCACCCAACCCCCCCACCCCCCACACACATTTCCACTCACTATTTTGGCACTGTAATGCTCCTTCTCTGATAAAGTCCAGGACTAAGAATGTCTACCAAAAGAGAAATGAAGTTGTAAATCACACAAAAAGGAGGGGGAAAAAGAAGTGAGAGGGAAGAGAATGCATTGCCATGGTTTCCATGGAGAATAATCCTAATACGATGTGCATTGCTGCTCACAGCCAATTACCCAAACTTCCATCTTGGGCCCTCAGTGCATGGTGCCACTCGGATAAAGCTGGAAGCTGTGATTGGGAAGAGTCTTTAAAAGGATAAACTCTTTGACCCCTGGGCTCTGAAAGCAGGCCTGGTTGTGTTTTTATTTGTTTGTTTGTTTGTTTGTTTGTTTTTCTTTTCTTTTGAAGAGGGTGGATGTGTACAGGTGTGTTAGTCCTAGTGCACTGTTCCATTATCCATGACCTTCTGAGCTGTAGCTCAAGAGTTTAGATTTCCATTACATTCCTACTCTGAAGTTCCTGAACTCATAAATAGCTTTCAGTATGAGCTTCAGCTGCTGAATGGAAAGGCCTTTGTACAAGTTGATAAAGGAGAGGGAAGATGGACAGTCCTGGTTTAGATACTTTTAGACTTTTGAACTTTTGTTGTCGGTCATTTTTTATTTCATATCAAAACAGCAGCTGGCCTTTATATTGTGCAAAATATTCCTGAAGAATGGACCAATAGAAATGGTCTATTTGGAAAAACATGGTTTTGCTATGACAAGCAATAGGCATTTGTTTGTTCAGAAAAAGAGACATTAGAATACATACAAATATGATGACAGTAATTAGTGATTTCATACATGTTATGTTTTCACTTAACTGTATCCATACTATTCCATACTATTTCCTCTTTTTCTCTCCTTGTTGCAGCTCAGGACTAATTGTACTAATCACTAAATTCTACACTTGGAAATATGCAGCTCGAAAGATATAAAGTACTTTTTTGAAAATAAGTCAATCTTGTTACTTTTTACTGCATTAATGTATGTGCTTATTCTAAAGTTTACAAGGAAAAACACCATTAATGCCCAGACAAACAGCTTGCACAGTACTGTATATTTATAAATGCAGAATGAATGAAAGGTTTAGGTTGAGTTTAGTACTTCTGGTAGAGAGAATAGTGCTATTAAAATTATCTCTGTGCTGGTGTGGTCTGTGAATTCTAAGTGTACCCAAACATGCACCTGCTGTGCTCGTCCTTTTGGTATTTTTATCAGGTAGAAGCTGTATGTGCATTACGGTATACTGCGTATTTTGCCTGCTTCTCCCTACGTGTTCTAATCACCCCATTAGCTGAAGCCTGCCACTCTCTTATGTTCATCTTCAGCTGCTGGCGGCAGAAGCAACAGGAACGTTTCTGTTTTACATTTCACAAAAGGCATCTCTATAGACCTCTAAGCCATTTTGTCTGTGGGAAAAATTAATCTCGCTTTTGAAAATTGCTCCAGTATACTACAAGTTACAAAGTCTATACATTTTATTCTGCAGCCTACACTCTGTTTCCCCGTGAATTTCACAGTATGATTTGAAATGCAAGGTTGTTAAGTAGTCAAAATAAGAATACTCTTACATGGTACATTCAACATGCATGCTAAGATACCAACATTATAACACTGGCAACATCACTAAAACACCCCATGCAAACCAGTAGTTGGATCCAGATCGAGTAACTTGTGTTGCTATTGTATTATTGATTTGGCGTATAATCTTGTAGTAGCTTTACTTTTGTGTAACTTGGTAAAGTCAATTAAATGTATAGGAATTTAGGTTGCAGATAGCTTTAACGTTTCCATACATGTATTTCAGTGATTCAGAAGATCCAAATTCATTCAGAGAAAAATCTACATGGGACCAAACATTCTGACTTAAGAACAGTTTACCACAGGGTAGTTTTTGAAGCAGCATTCATTGTTCTCAGGGGCAAAAATGGCTTAGATCATACAATACTGCACACACACCCCCCCCCCCCCCCCCCCCCCCCCCCTTTACTCAATTTCTAGTCAGTCAAAATAGCTATTAACTCAAGTTATTCATTTTTAAAATATATTTCTAAGGTGATTACATTTCTAAAGTTGAACAAAGAAGGTGCTGGAAGTCAGAACAATGGACTTATTGAATATGTTTGGGGTTACTGGGATTGTGAGAACCAGAAGCAGCAAACTTCTTTCACTGCACTTTGGAGGTGTGGAAAAACAAAAACCTGCAGATTTCTTTGAAAGACGTGAAAGAATAGAAACTGTAATAAAGGATATTGGATATTGGAAAATCTGTTATCATATTTTGTTATTGAGGCTTCTACATAATCTTCTGTCCAGTGTATGTTTTCTGCTTATTTTCACGTATAGAAAATAAATAACTTTTGACTCGAAGTTAAATAAGTAAAAGTGTGGTTCTAACTGCCTCAGTACTGCATCCGCGAGGTCTTAAGAGAATGGAAATCTTACTGGCATCATGTAAAAACTAACTTTAAAATTCAGTGGCTTCCTGGCCAGTCCACTGAGACTGTATCCAATCAGGTGCTTCCACTTTAATAGCATTCTTGTGTTTCCTTCACTTCAAAGAAAAATGACAAAATCAAAACATTATTGAATAATAAATAATTATGTTAAAGGAGAACCATAACCAACATTAATCTGAGTTTGCTTTTAAGCAGCATGAATCAAGTTTTTAGAATAAGCAGAAAATGGTATTTATGCCTAAGTTCATACTGTTTGCCATTGAAAAAGAATTACATGGCAGCTTTAAAAAGGAAGTACTGCAATCAGGGGGGATTTATTGTCATATAGTGTGATGAATAAGTAGAGACATGGATGGATATGCACTCAGATTTTGATCCATTTGTGCTAGTTTGAGCTCACAGATGTAGAAGTTTTGGCCAAACTATCTCTTTAGCTTGCGCTGAGTCATTTGGCCATTTGTTTCTATTGCTTTATATTCTACTGAGTCATTTGCCCTTGCAAATATGTTTCCATTAAATGGACTTAAATGTAATTACTTGATCCTCTAGAAGATTAGAATATTGCTAAAGAAAACTGGAAGATTGCTTTAAAGGAAAAGTTTGATTTCCAGCTCTACTCTTCCTCTAGGCCATATTGACCTCAGTTTATTTTGAGTGAATTAATCCATTTTTCTGCACAGACTTATTTTACTTATCTTCAAACTTGCATTGGCTGCTAGTTTAGTTGATCACCACAATGTCTGGCACCTAACTTGAAAAAAATGTGTTGATATTCATTCAGCACACTCTCAACATGTTGTCACTGCTACATTCAACACCTTCATCATCTATGTTTAGTACCCCTCAGAATTATGGGCAGAATTATTAAAAATGTTTAACAACTTGATATTGTTACAGAACATAAGATATCACATTAAGAAAATTTTGGCTCCTATTAATTTTTTGTGTCTCAATGCTTTGACGTCTTCCTTCAGCTTGAGGAAATTGCTTGTATTTCTTCTCTTTTTCTTAAATGCAAACAGAATTTTGATTTAGGAGCACCTTTGTGAGAGCAAGTTTTGACCCAAGTCGCATTGTGTGTATTCATCATGCACAAATACAAGATCTGGTAGAAAACCACTAGAAAAATGGAATATTACTATTTTGACAGGGCCTGACAAGAAAATTAGCCTTCTTTGCTTGTCACAACTAACCAACCTGCAAAATAAAAACTTGCATTACTGTCAAGTGTCACAGTTTAGTTCAGAAATGCTAGTTAGAGACTAATATATTTTTGCCTTTGCTGTGGTCTCACAGCTTGAAACATAAATATCATGGGTTTCAGAAATCTCAAAAAGTTTGTCTCACCACAGAAACAAGTAGTCAAAATAGGAATACGGTTACATGCTACATTCTACATGCATGCTAAGACACCTCTGTATTTAAATGACATCATAAGACTGAAAACATCACTAAAACACCCCATGCAAACCAGTGTTACTCTGTAGTGTAACTGGTGTTGTTATTATAGTACTGAATTAATGTATATTTCTTGTAGTAGCTGTGAAGTGTCACAATTTGGTAAAGAACTGCTAGACTAAATATTTTTGCTTTTGCTGCTGGTATCACAGTATCAAACGTAAATCCACTGGGTTTTCATACTTTCAAAAAGTTAGTTTCACCACATAAACAGAAACCGAGCTCAGCTGGGAGATTGCAGCTCATTGCCCAGCAGTATTAGCCAACACATCTCCAGTGATTTTGTGCACTATATTTAAATGGGCTGCCAAACCATTACACAACAGGAAAACTCCCAAATAGAGTGTTTAATTTTATTGCATTGTGAGTTTAAAACTAAAGCAAAGTCATATTTTTTTGGTTTGTAGGATTCTGTAAAGACTGCGGCACAGAAACGTCTTGCATTAAAATGCAGCAGAAACAGCCTGCGCATTCACATTCAGCTCTTTTCAGTAAGTTAGATGAATTGGCTCAACTCACCAGCAAGAGTTCAGTCCTCCCAAGTGCCTTTTCATTCAGGAGCATTAACTGTTTTTTTAAATCTGAAATTAGCTTAGTAGATTACTAATTAAGTTATAAATATTGTTTGTCATAAAATGATCGTTTTACGTTCTTGTTAATTAACATGCACGTTATTAAAGAAGATCCATAAATGTGAAACTATTAGGAAGTTATAGTATAAAAGCCGTACTCAGTATACATGCTTACACCCCAAAGTGCTGGTACAAAAACATACTTTATGTTGGTTGCATAAAAGACAGGAACACAGATTAAATCAAAGAAAATGCAATAAAGACACTATGTGGAAGATCAAACTGATTAACAAAGGTGTCAATGACTGTGGCTGGTATGGTGTATATTTCATTATGTTTCAGAAGTGCTTACAAACAAAAATCCTCCTTACAGGTCTGTGAAGGTTTAAGTGATGTTATAAATAGCTAAGGTTTTTTATAATGAAACATAGCAGTGTGTGGACATGAAGCATACAATAAACAATTCTGTTAATTGCACTCAAAAAATAACAGTATTTTAAGGAAATTCCTTAGTTTCAAAAGGTGGTTCCTAATATCCATCTGAAAAGTGCTATACTCGAAGAATGAAAGACTGCAGACTGAAACAACCTGGTAGTAGCTCACTTTCTGCAATAAATGTCTAAATGCTTTAATTAAACCAATTAAGAATATAAATTGTATGCACAGCTTATAGGTTATTATTGTGCTGCAAATGAAAAAAAATCACCTATTAAGCATTTGCCTGGAAGGGTTTTATTAATTGGCAAACCTCGGGTAACTGTTCTGTCTGTCCACTTAATAGGCTAATTGGATAAAACTATAGTGGGGCCACGTCTCACGGCAGGTTGGACTGGCTTCTCAAAGAAAAAGAAGGAATTAGTTTGGTCTTATTTTGGCTGCTGTGCATTGAAATCCATTGAGGAAACAAAGTAATAAATAGTGGTGCATAAGCAAAGCAAGATCTGGCTCTTTATGTTTCTGTCATTGGTTGGCATTCTTCATGGATGCATTAGCTTGCATAATCCATAGATTTTCTCTCTAGCTCTCTTTCTGACCTTTCATGCTCTCTTGCCCACCTTTTCCTTCACACAGTCTGCTGACAAACAGCATGCTAACAAAGCACACTCATTGACATGTAGCACTGGCATTTTGAACTGCATTTACTTTCCCACTTAGCTTAAAGATAATGGCTCCTAATCAGCCAGTGCTCTCTGCTCAAGACCCAAAACAGCCAGCAGTGGCTTAAAATGTCTGCTGGTTAAAAACGGCAGCCTGAAGTGTTGTGCTAATGCTCTGCTTGTGTGATTAAATTAATGGCTTATTCATATCACTAGTGCCTAAAGGACAAATAACTTGTAACTGGTTATGGGAGTAAATAAAAGCTCTGGGTCATTATTTGCCCATTTTATTTGACCTTGTTTCGTTTTGTTGTGTGAGTGGTCTAGCAGTGTGACAGGCCTAGCAAAATGCTAACCGTGCTGACAAGTCAAGCCAGTAAATTTACAATCATTCTTGCAAGTCAGGTTTTTTGGTTGTTTAACCGTAAGTTTAACTCTAGGGTACTACATGACTCGTGATTTTTTAAGGTTTGGCAGTTTTTGGCAGACTTGTGAGCCAGTAAATATTCCGAAATGTAGCTGAAATCTGTTCCAAGTGGATTTGGTTCAGTTTTTTTTTTCTTCTTCTTTTTTCTTTCAGTTTTATCCAAAATATCTGTTTTCTACAGAGGCAGACTTTAAACAGAATAACTAGTTGCATATATGTCACTACAGCATAATAAGGCACTTAATTGTTTAATGATGGAAGACCTTTGAATTATAGTGTCCACTGTCCAATCCTGCATACAAGGATCTTGAAACTTGACAGTTTTGATTCTAACAGCATTGCATTATTTAGCTCGCTAGATTAGATTTGTGTGCAAATAACTAACTGCTGAATTTAGCCATAGCAAGTACTGTTAGCAAACTGATAATACCTTAAATTTGCTGCCAGATGCTAGATACAGTCACTTAGTATAAATCTCAGCATTTATGGAGATTTCCTCAGATGTAGATCGTGTTTTGTCAGTTTTGACTAACTTCCTAGACAAAATTCTGTTATACATATCATAATGTCAGAAGAGATCAGGAGAGTAGTATGAGTAGTAGTATTACATTCTTTATCAACTTGTTAGATTAACATTAACAAAGACAGTGATAGCTAGTTACATTCACTTCACTGGTGGCTAAACAATACTGAAATTGTTTGTGACTGAAACAAATAAAACGTGAGAGAGCAAATGTATATGGAGTCTTGCAGATGCTCCACTTGCTCCATTGTTCAAGCAACATTGTTCAAGCTCCATTGTTCAAGACAACTCTATTGCAGTTGTCCTTTCAAAAGCATGGGAAGTGAAGTAACCAGCTTGGTGGTCCAAATGATTCGGCCTGTTCATAAATCAAGAGCAGAAACAGTGCCTAGTGTGACAGTGTGGAAGATCGAAAGGCTTCAACAAAAGGCAGTGGCTGGCGTAGGCAGAGATGGATTGGGCAAGCCAATTTCACATTTACTACAAAAGGGCCTCGAGTGATCAATATATTAGGCTGATCACTGCCTCTACAAGCAAGCTGCACTAAAAGCACCTTCTCTTTCTTTTAGAATACAGAGTAAGTGAGGTTGATGTAGGAAATGTTATTTCATGTTAGGCTAGTCCAGAAATAAACGTCATAAAGTGCTGTCACAGTTACTTGAATAAACTTGATTACTGAACTAATATTCATGTTCCAGATGAATCTTCAACAAATTATTTGGCCTTTTGCATGATGATATTGCATATTTATATTCTGCTACTGCTCTCTATAGTAAGAAAATCTTTAAAAAAACATTGAATAGTATATATTGAAGCATTTTGGAATCTTTAAAAGATTTTTAATCGCTTGATTACTTGTATATTCCAGATTGTCACCTTCTGGAATTGACCACAGTGACTAATATCTTTTGTGCCCTCAGGATTTCTCTCTGTCTGTCTAGCTGTCACCTCTGCTCCTTGGGAAGCGCTAAAGGTTAATTAAAGGTTAATACATTAAGTGTTGACATGTCCTGGAGCACAGTAATGTATTTTAGATGTCTGTTGTGTATATACATGAGTATATATACATGAAAACAACAGACAGAGAGTCAGCATCACTGTGAGCACTAATGGAAAATGTGCCCTTCCCAAAAGGCACTGAAAGGTGGCACATATTTCATTTTGGCAATGGAAAGTTTTCACTGACAGAGCATAACACCTTTATGTGTATGTAAATGTATGTTATGATGTACTGGACATTGTAGTTACCTTAGCAATCAGTTAGGTAAAGTAGATTCATCCATGCAGTAATGAGTTTGTAACTTGGTCTCTAAAGCTAAGTTTCTGATGAAGAAGGCCTCCTGAGTTCTTTGGTCTTATGTTACATTGGACAGTAAGAGAGAGACATTGCTAGACTACAACCTGCAATAGAAAACAGTGAGGAACAGCTTTGAGCCATCTAGGTCTTCAGAGAAGGCCTAATGATTTCTGTGATATGAAAAAAATACATCCCTGAAATTGTTGTATATACTTTTTGAAATTATTTGGAAACAAAAAGGTTAAAGTCTTAAAATGCCCAAGAGAAAATGATCCGTTCTTTTTTTTCCGCCACTATTTATTTTCCAACCAAGCTAGCTTTACCATTGGATATAACTTCAGGAGCTGAACTAAAGGCCTAAAATGTCAGATTAGCCACTAACATAATTAAAAAGTGACAGTGGCATCAACCAATTGCTGTGACTTCATCTAAAATGTCCTAGATACTTTACTAACTACCAGTACAAGTGGCAGCTTGAATAATGCATTTCAGTCAGTGGTAAACAGCAACTGCTCTGTGCTATAGCTCATTTTTTGTCACTTCAGGAGTAATTTAAGCAGTCACTGTAAAGCATGCATTGACTTTTACAAGCTATATAACATGCTGCTAGAATCCAGTGTCAGAAATTAGCTTTATCAGAGACAGTTCTATGAAGAGAAAAAGAGAGGTTTTTCTAATGATCTTGGGTTCCAATTCTGATAGACGCTGGAGATACTAAGATGTTCCACTGCAGTTCTGTAGGGACCTCAGTACTTGAGAAGTTGTTGACCTGATACTTTTTTATTTAGGTTATTTTTGCTAAGCTACTTTAATTTCTACATGACAAAGACTTCAGCTTGAGTATAATTTTAGGATACTCTACCCACCTCTGCTTCCATCACAATCACTTGTAATTCATTATAAAAAGCTCACTGTATACTAAACCTTCCACAGTCTATGAGTATCCAGATCAGTGTAAATTTGTAAACTGCAGATGGCTCGTTTGAGCCCAGATATTGGAATTTATTTGTTTACTCCTTCATTTATTTGTGAGACTGGAACATTCTGTGGTTAACAGGATGCCCTCCTAAGCCTGCTGAGGGTGAGCAGATCAGTAATCGCCTTTTGTCAATACAAATACACACACAAACACACTCACTGCATCCAGACAGAGCTGTTGAACGAAAGCCAATCCTTGACTGGCAGCATCTTCGACTTGGGCCTATATTTTCCCACTCAAGCAAGAACCTTCCACACTGCACCAGTCCACCAATGACAAAGAACAAAGGATCTCTCTTTCCTTTTCTCTTTTCAATATCCCTGCCCCTCAGATCTGCCTCCGAAAAAGCATACATCCTTCCAAGCAAGAAAGGCAGTCCATCACAAAAGGCAGCTTTCTCATTGGAGTCAGGACTCGTACAGTAGTCCTCTGCCTGGATTAACTCAGAATTAAACATATCTAAATGCATTGTTTTTTCCTGAGCATTTTTTAACTGGTTGGCTCTTGGGCATTGTTACATATGCAGATAAATTAAAAAAAAAAAAAAAAACCTTCCAGTCCATTTTCATAATTGTGCTTCACTGCCAAGCACAAGTGCTTGGCTTGCACCCTTTCAAGAACTGATCAATATGCCGGTAGGACTTGGCCATGCCATTTCTTTCCTTACAGTTTTTCTTAAATAATTGAAATACTTTTCATGTTGAATTCTAATCATTGGTGTAGAAAGGGAGGGGGGGTTGGGCAGGTTGCACAAAAGATGAACTAAATTTGAGCACAGCACAGCCACATTTTAATAAAAAAAAGTTCCCATCAGCTCCCAATCTCTCACACAACTAGTCTTCTTATAGCACAGACATAGTAAACATGCAGTAAACGCTGCTGCAGCATCTGCCACAGGCCTCTTGCCTCTACGCCGACACTACAGTATTAAATCAGAGGTGTATAGTACAACTAGCCAACTAGCTAGCTTAGTTAGTTAACTAGCCTACAGCATCACAGTTCCTGCTCACATTTTAGCAAAATGGATAAGAGGATTACAGGTCATTCTTTAGCCTCTGCTACTCACCTGATCTCTCTGGTTAGCTAGCTGCTACTGCTGTAGACTGTTTACCTTTTTCAGGAAATATCACAATCAACCACTGACTGAGATGATCTCTGTTATTGTTGTTCCGAGTGAACTGAGTTCATTAACAATGGCATATTCACCGTTTACTTATAAAGATAGTGAACATATGGCTTCCTAACATACCCAACTTATATCTGATTACAAATAGGGCCCAACAAAACTTTAATCACAGATTGGACCCTTTTTTTACATTTGTAGTTTCTACTCAGGCCATTTTATAGAGTTTCATTTTTAAATTCATATTTTAAGACACATTACAGAGAACTTAGGCTTAGGAAACATCATCCATTCAGCATTTCAGACCCTTAAAACACAAAAGTGATCCCAGAAAACCTCAAAAATTGTTACTAACATAACAATTCATTCTGAATTAACTTCTAAATGCAACAAGGATAATTGTTATCAGTCTAATAACAATGCTGATGCTTAATACTTACTTAATACAGTTTTTGCTATTGCCATCGCAACATTTACATGGCTGCATGCCACTCCTAAATAGCTAATACTGAAAAAAAATCAATCAAATAAAAAAAATGAATAAATAAGACTGTGGTTAATTAGCATTTACCCTTCCCCATGCTTTGACCACAGTTATCTGAAATGAAATGCTGGTTGTGCCACAGCTTTGTACATCATCCTTCAAACAGATGAAAATGATGTCTCAGTTTAAGTTCTGTGTTCTTTTAAGTGGAAATAACAATGAACCCCTTAGAACACTCCTTAGTTAGTACTTTTTCTGTAGAAGCTTTAAAGAACCACCTATTGATATATTTATTTTGAAGAAAATAGATAGTACAGTATAAAGTGTGTAGTGTAAGAATGTAGAGTGTAGTGTCCAAATTGAGACAAGGCATATTTCCTTAGAATCAGCCAGTACTGATTTCATGCTCATTTGATATTTTGGACAGTAATCCCCAGTAAGCTGCTCTGACTGGGCAGTCCAACTGGCCTTTCTTTAGCCAATACGGATCGCCGCTTCCCCTTGCTGCCTTGTGCCCTCAAAGTCAAGCATGTCCATCCAGCTTTATGGATGGTTTATATTGTTTTCAATTACCTTTCCATGTCCTGTGTTTGGGTCAGTAAAGTTTTATACACTAGAAATGAGTCCCTGGGTGCCCATACAAGCCACGGGTGCCTGCTCACAGACATAAGCACTCTACCACAGACAATGAATCATATTTAGAATTCATCAAAATAACTTCAATGTTATTAACATTTATATGCCAATCTGAGCAGAGCTTTGAGCCTTGACTTTTTACTCCTATGTCATTTGTTAAACAACATCATTGGACTTTAGACCATGTTTTTAAATACTTTACAAGCGTTGGTGTTCTGTTATGATTTAAATGACCTCCGTTGCCTTTTTACCATTTTGGAATGTGTGAGAAATGAATTAAACCAATAAGCCACTGTTTTGAATGAAACTACTCTTGTTGTGGATGCAGCAATCAATATTCAATTTACTGCAAATCTAAGACGGTAGAGCAAAATGCTAATACAACATGGACTAGTGCTAAAAGAGGCCTTAATGGTGTACAGTATGTATGCATGTGTTTTTTTTTCCTGCAGATCAGCCTTGGGCCTTTTGCATTAAGCATTTATGATGGGCTTGGCGTGAGTCAAAAGATCTGTTACATCTCCCAACCTTAGTGTTGTTGTTTTGGCCTCTTTAAGCCAGCACTGGCAATAAATACAGGTGGATTTGCCTAAAGAAGAGGCAACGTAAACAGCATGGCTTTGGACCCAGTTTTCTCTTTTCATTTGTTTGGCTGGCTTTGACTCACTTTAGCTTCCGCTTTGTTTATCGGCCGCTTGATTGGGAGGCACTTAATTATACCACACTCCAAACTGCAGGTTTCCCAGGCAATAAGCTTCTTGGCAGAGGAACTAGGTGGAGGAAAGTGGGAGAGACGCTCCCTGACTTCTTAAGCAACTCCCTATGACTTGTATGATTAAGACTCAGGACTCCAAAGGCTGGAAGAAGATTCTGTGCTTGTGTGGAGTGAAGCACAGATGTATGAATGAAAGAAGGTGCAGCACAAAATGTGCCTCGATGCAGCCACAGTATGCAATCTGAAATGAATGTACACTTTACTGAGGCTGAATCTAATCAAGCTGTGCATAGAACGGATTACTAATTATGCAGGTTTTAAAAGCACAGTGAAATGGTATAAACGTCAGGACGTGATCATTTTCTCACAAAAATATGTTTTGGGGTACAATTCTAATCTGGCTTACATTTAGGTAAACAATAACATACATTGCCAATGCGTATTGTGTCTTCTTTATCTTTGCTATAGAAAGGAAGATATCTGCCTAACAGTATATTTCTATAGAATTATATAACAATATCTACATAGGGGGATTGTTCTGACACCAACATCATAATAACTATTTTTCAACATCATTTACTCATTTAGATTTAGAAATTGTTCATTGTAGAGAAACTTGTGATCCAAGGTCACACTATGTAAATATAGCCAATTTAATTACTATTCAAAACCACCAGTCAACCCATGCGTGTCTTCTGAGTTTTTATATGTAATATTATTAATAGTAAAATAGCAATAAATCTGAAAAATGTTTTCTTTGGACACTATTTTGCCTCACAGCACCATGCATGTGCCCCTCCGCTATGAATGGGTTTTAAAAATACATTTTAAGCAAAATGTTTATATCAAAACTATAATGAAGTAGTGTCTTCAGCATTGTGCAACGTATTTGTAATGATTTCATGTAATTACTTGGCAGATGTCTGGTTCCTATTACCACCACTCTGAACATTTCTGACTGGTAGTTCAGACTTTAGTTTCTCTAAGATAGAGCATTTCACATGAAACTACTCTGATTTACTTGTTTTCAATTCAAGCATTTAATTATACAGAATCTATTTATTTTGTTATTTACTTTTTAAATCAGTGGAATTCCCCTTTAAAACAGCCATGATCTTATCCTTAACCTTCAAGTTACGACAATCAGTCAGAGCAAGTTTTTGTGATCCTGACCCTGATATTACCACAATTAGCATTTATTAATGTATAGGTTGACTAGACTAGTCAGGTTTACCCAGTACAGCCCAAGTTTCATAGCACATAACTATGTTTTGCCATAACGTAATGTTCCAGTGTCAACACAGGCACTGCAGTGTCTACTAAATATTCTAGAGCATTCTTAAATGTAAAAACATCCTGATTTTGAGCGTTTATAGCAACTTGATGTATTAGGTGATGTAACAGTGTGTATTCTGTACCTTGTTACAGTTGTGGTATCACGGTACAAGTAAACTGTTACAAAAGTGTTTACGTTCCTGCAACATGCTCTGACCTGACCTCACACAGAGAAGCTAAAGAGTAAACCCACAACATACTTGACATTTAGAAGCAAAATGGTATATTTCTGGACAAACAACATTGTGGTTTGAGTGTGGTACAGTGTGTGCTACTTGGTAAACAGAGCTCCTGACCACCACTTTCTTTGTCCTCTGACCTTCCCCCTATTGTGATTGGTCCACTGCACAGTGTAGGCTTCTAACAGTGCTATGACAGAGGGTTTTTTTTTTAAGTATACTTAAAACAGCATGACTGGCAGTAGTTTGATTCCATGTAGTTCTTTTATGATTTGTTCATGATATAGAGATGATTTCAATGAAGAATCTTTCAAAAAAAAAAAGTCTTTCCATTTCTAAATGGTAAACTGAAACAGTATTCAAGCTTACTGCTATCATTGCAAAAAAGCTTTTTTTTGTAGCACACAATGAGAAATTGGTCATCACATGTGAAGGCCATCTGAAGACTGAAAAGCAGTACAAATGGCTAGAAGTGGGAAAGCGTTAATTAATAGATGTTTGTGTATACACTTCAATATAACAGATCCCAAATGGTTCATGGTTTGGACATAAGGTTCTAGGAAAAACCTTTGTGTAGAACCTTTGTTATGTGAAAACTACATGATATGAAGAATCTCCCTTGTACATCCCATTTACAAAAACTGTTCTTTGAAGAACCATCCATTAAAAGCTTCTTTAGGGAGCAGAAAGTGTTTTTTCTATGTTATTGCTCCAGAGAACACCTTTTGGAAGCTTAATCTTTTTAAGTGTAAATAATAGAGTCTCTGGTTTCAACACAGTGTGCTAGACACAAATCTCATCACTCTAAAAGAGACTCTTCACTGTCTCAACACAGCAGTGAGAGGAGAAGAGGCGGTCTGAAGGAGCAGAAGAGAGGTAGACTCAGACATAAGTCCTTAGGGCTATAAACAGCCAGGTTCCAGAGCAGAACCCTGTGACCCAGCTTAGCATGCTAGTCACCGGTCTTAGCAAGCCATACCACTCTTCTATCACTCTCTCTCTCAAGGGAGGCTGAGGACAGGTAGACTCTAATAATAACACCAGTTCAGGAAAGGGATGTAGGGTCCCATGGCCATGACAAATCCCAAGCACAGAATCAATTCCACTCTCCTCTACACTTGACTGAAGTGTCTATTCTAAGAAAGTGTGAAAGACTAATGCACTGCTGCTTAATGTCAAATGAGCAGATGGGCAGTGATAGGAGAGCAATGTGCAGCCATAGTCTGGCTTTTAAGGGGTGAGTGAACATCTGTATTGATCTGTTTGTTTCCTACAGTATTTTCTCCTTACATACCTAAAACATGATGAAACATCAACAGCATTCTGTGGTTAAAACAGCTTAAACCTGCTGGATCCCCCATGGCATTTATGTGTTGAAACAACTTATTAAGCAATTTAATTGTTTCACTTACAGCTCACTGAAACATCCTGAGAAATTCTGTCCAAAATGCAAATCCTAAACTTTCAATTAATAACACATTAGTACAAGAAGAGATATTTTACTGTGATTTGAATTTGATAAACAGCTATTGCATATGTACTTGTTTAATGGACAGACATCCTTTAAATTTTCGCTTTACATTTTAGGTTTTTGTCATTTTAAACCCTGAAAGAAATTCAAAACTGTCAATACAGCATGTGAAATGAGTTAATATGTGATTATAATTGATATAGTATAGTGGATAATATCATTGTTCTCTGTGTAGCAGACTGGGGTTCAGTTCCATGTCTAGGAAAGCTCACCACACTATACCAGTAATCCCTGCGCCATACTATTAACGCTAGAGTTGTCTTTCTCTATTACATGTAAATTGTAAGTTACTCTGTATAAGTGCATCTACCAAATACCATAATATATGAAATATTATTTATTGTAAATTAAATGCATAGCAAAATGACTGGTTAAAACTGACATGGAATAAAAGGGCTCATGGGTTATTATTTTTATATTATTTATTTAGGGTTTCAAAGACTCAGTAAGAAACTTTTAGAAAGTACCAAAATCATTTCAGAAAAGTTCACAAATGTTTCCTCTCTGTTTCTGTCTCATCTCTACTATCTGCTCTGTCGTCCTTTATTAAATGCTCTCTCAAAAAGCTCTTAAAAATAAAGTTTACTGAAGGTTCTTGACTTAGTTTAGTTCTACAAAAAAACGTCGATATAAAACGTTTTTTTTATTTTAACTTTAAGCAGCTTTCATTGTATCAAACAACTGTGTACAATTGCCACAATAAAAATTGTTTAAACATAATAATTCAGTAAAAACACTTCATAATTGACTTGCTAGCTTGACAATGAATACAGTAATCCAATTTGCCTCCAGTTTTTGAACAGCAATGCATGGTTCAACTGAGGGACCTCCAGAACAGGTGGGAATTACACTTCATTGCTACTGTGAAAAGGGGTTAAGACCTATGCATTGAAAAAGATCTTCAGTAAACCAAGTAATTTCTCTATGGCATTACTCCAAAGGAATCTTTCTGGCACCTTTATTTTTAAGAGTATGCTCCTCTTAGAATTAACCTCTAAATCTGAGTAGATGTGAGCCACCCTCCCTGTTTACAGCAGAGGCCTTTTGGATTTGTACTTGTGGGACCACACAGTGGGGATTTGTAGGGAACTGCTTGCATGGATGCGCTTAGCGGCATGTGTCTGCACCTCCCCGGTGAACTGCTCTCCTCCGTCCTGGACGTGCTGACAGGCTGATTTATTTAAGCTCGGTCTAGGGCCAGCATAGGGAATAGATGAAACCAGTTAGGCAAACATCTTAGCCTATTTCTTTCCCCAGACTCTTCTTCTGAGAGTTCCTGCAGTGGAAGTAGAATGTCTATGCAAGTGCTGATGACATCCTTTAGCCACTTAGGCCCATTTAGCTTTCCTGTTGAAAAGCAGCTACAGTTGAACCGTGCAATGTTTTTGGACCAAAATAAAAGCTCAGAAGTGTATTTCTAAGTGTAAGAAAATGGCTAATAAAGTCTTTACAGTATTTACCTTAAGAAAAGGAATATGTTTTTGAGAATGCTTGAAGAAAGGACATACATAATAAGTAGTAAATAAAGGAGAATTCAAAACCTCCAAGGCCCAATATAAATAGCTTGGTTCCACCTTAAATGGTACAGCATCATCAGGTACCAGAACGTATCTGCTGCACCATTTAAGGTAGGACGGGAAATTTCGCCAGGTAGCGACCAAGACCATCAGCGTATTACTGGTGATTTTTATGCGTGTCATGAAGGAAATGACCATAAAAAGCCATTACAATGGTTCTCTTACAATACAAGGGCTTTATAACAGAGAAAATACTTACATTTATGTGTCTCTTTGGCTGCTTGTTCGGCCTTCTTCCCGATGATTTGCATGGTATTCTGGGAATTTTCTCACTCAATTTTCAACACTCCGTTTGTAGTGCGCCTCTGGAAAATCTCAGTTTGAAGGGCCAAATAGCCCTAACACTTCACCCTACCCCTCCATATTCAACAACAATCGGGACAACCCTACCCCTAGACGCAAATGCGCAGAACGGATGGGTAGGGCTAAGTGTTAGGGGCAAGGGGTGAAATGGGATTGGGCCCAAGTGTTTTTTTAAGATATATCTTTCTCCAATCTTTAGCCATCACCAGTTTTCCCCTGTAATATACCACAAATCTTGCAATCTTGCAGACACATGAAGCCAGTTAGTATGTCTTTTTGAAAAGTGGTGATTTTTATAACATCACTGGGCAGCTGAACACACTAACTGACAAAAGTGTGACAGGTGAAAATTGTTGCGAGTGTACGTTTGAGGCTTGCTTAATCAGCTTTACCTGTCTGGCCAAACTCCTCATGACAATTAAAATTAGCATTGTCACACATCAGGGAATTTGTTAGTAGAAGCCTGCCAGCTAGGACTCAAAAAGTCAATAAGGCGCTTTTGATTAAACTTCCTCATTGATGAAAAAGTAAATGATTTTTATGTAGTTATATCATTTTGAGCATGTTGATCATTTATGCTGTACGTCTTAGCAAGGGCACTCTCATTATTCACAAGTGTCTTTTTGATTGACAACCAGATTATTTGTTCTGTACTCACCACAGCACAAAGAACTATATTTCACTGAAAAGAAGAGAAATATGCCTTTTTTAATGTTTATAGCAATAACAAATATCCTTAAATGAAATTTAAACGTTTTCACATATTATCTCGAAAGGAAAAGCCATTTAAAATCGTTCTGCAGCTGTGAGAGCAGTGTACTGGTGCAGATTCCTTAGTGAACACTTTTACCATCTTGAACAGGTTTATACTACTTTGCAGTGTGAACATGCTTTCTTTTAGAGCCCTGTTGATTATTAGAAAGATGGATAAAAAGCTTTCCTGATTCTGTCTCTACATTAGCACTCTACATTAGAATGTGAGCTCAAATGAAAAGCTTGTGAAAGGCCAAAAACAAATCACATTAGTGCGGAGTTCGCACTCTCCCTCTTTCGTTTTCTCTCTCTCTCCCCCACTCTAGATCTCAGCCTTACTTGCAACATTTAACATCTCTGGGCAGAAACTCATGAATATTAGCCTGGCAGTGAGGCCAGTATCGTCTTTGGACAGCAAAGAAAATGCGGGCAACAGAGGAGCGCTTTTTTAGATAATTGCAATTACTCGTTTTGGCTGAATGCTGCTACTTTGGCCTGTTCCCAGGGCAGACTATCGAGCGCTGGAATACTGGGCAGCCCTGGCTCTGTTCCAGCATGCGTGCAGGTGGATGGCATTCAGGCTGGAGGATAGAGAGGAGAACAGGGCTGAATTTAGCAACAGGGAGAGTCCAACCACTTTCCCCCAAGAAAACTACACAAGGAATACCATTACCTGCAACCACTCCAGAAAATCTGCCTGTGATAAATTTCCATCTGAACAGATGGTCCTGCATTTGTCCTCATCTGGTGGGCCATATTTAGCCATATTTTTGGTTATTTCTCTTAAAGTCAAGCTGAAATCAAAATGATAAGGTTTATCTAGTTCATAGTTATGGCAAAGGCTAGCACAGGCTTCCTCCGAGACCTGTGAAGCCAGCAATCTCATCTTTTCAAACTGCCGCTCATGCAACCTCATTGGACAGTTAACAGACACCTGTGCTGACTAACGCCCTGAGTGATGGAGGAGAAGGTGGGGCCATTCTACCCACCCAGCGAGGCCAGTTGTGCTTACTTCGATTCTCAGACAGGGATGGCTGTCGCATCATCAGGGATCAAACTTGCAATCTCCTGATGATAGAGCCAACGCTTAGACGTTTGTGCCACTCGGGAGCCCCGAGTTTGCATTATTTGTCATATAATTACTGAATGATAATGCTTAGGATGGAGTTTGACAGGTAAAAAAATACATTCAAATGTATGAGAACTTGACTGGCAAGTGAGGAAGAAGAAAATCACTTGGCCTTTTAGATTTGTGACGTATTTTGGTGGTCTAAATGTATGGAGTAAGAAGTATACTTTTCTCTTGGAAATGTAATTGAGTACAGCTTCAGTATTGCTTGAGTGAATTACAAATGCTATTTGAAATATGTATTAAAATTAGTAAGTCTAAAATAATAAGTACAATTACAAATTTTCCAACCCTGCTCAAAGATGCTCCATAATGTCATTTTACTCAGAAATACATCATGCTACGGAAGTAAAGCATGTGACAGTTACAAGTTGATGTTAACTTTTAGACTTTTTACTCCATATCAATTTTTTAGGAGCTATGAAAAATCTAACATGCAAGTTGTGAGTGAGAGAGAAGAATTGAAACTTTGGAATTTAAGGGGTTTAAAGCCTATCATCTGTTAGTTTTGTCTTGCATTTTGAATGCTTGCCTAGTGTTCTTAGACATAACCACTAAATGTAGTATTTTTTTATGGTTAAGCATTTATGTCATGTTGTCCTGTTGTTTATATTAAAATGTAAAATATATTCAGCAGTCATTGACTAGTGATATGTTAAATGTAGATCACCAGCTTGTGCATTGCCTTTTGAGTGTGCATGTACAAACACACATACATATGCTTTTGCGTCGTCTCCATGCCTCAATCACACTCTTTCTCACGTCTCCTTTCTTCCTCTTTCACTCTGACAGACATACAAGATTTGTGCACACCCCCCTCTCTTTCTTACACACAGACACACACATACACTTAAGACCAGACAATCCATCAAGCCATTCAAAGCTGTCAGGAGTAAAAAGGCAGAAGAGGGCCGTAAGCAGGGATCCTCTAATGCAGATTCGATTTACCTCCATTCACCTCTCAAACAAGTGACACACGAACAGCAAAAGATGCCTGCCGATATGCCTCTGCTTCAGTGGCATCTGCCAACAGGCATGTTTCAGTTTACCCCATCACTAACCCCCTCCACTTGGCAGTGATCCCATTCGTTCCTGTCTAAAAAAAGGAAAGAAAAACAGTTGCTTGCAATTCCACTTCCATATTGTTAGCAAACAGGATTGACGTGCTTATTAGAGACTTTTTTATACTGCTGCCTGTCATGTTGGCAAATTCTAAATAAACTTTCAGAACAGTTTACTGCTGTGCGTCACTGGATGTCATGAGAGAGGATGATGTGGATGATTGAATGGCATGAGAAAGGGGAGGTTGCTTTACCTTCAAGTAGTTAGTGAGGGAGAGTCACTTTAACATTAAATAGGCTGTGTTTTCCTTCAAGAAGCTTTCCCATGAAGTAAGTTTTTGCGCTCTTTGTCTGTGCTTCTTTACTTAGTGTTTTTCTGATCATTAACTCACCTAGAAAAACACTTAGTTATGTATTCATTTTATTCAACGGTTGGTTTCAAAATCTGTTGGGTCGCCGATACATTCTAAAAAATAATTCTAAAAATAATTCTGAACAGTTTTAAACAGAACACCTCAAAATGCCTAATATTGTGATCAGCTCTCAAATCAGATGATTTGGCAAGAGAGTATTGTTAATACACAATTACAGAATATTATTTACTGTTTAACTTTTTCCCAGAAATTCTTGAAATATTAAATAAAACACATAAAACTAAGTAAATCTATAGTACAGTATATAATATTTAGTATTATGTATGAAATAATGTTCAATATTAAAATGACAAGTGATTCCAAACTTTTGAACAGCAGTCTTATTTCTCTCTCTTGTACATGCCAAGCTGTGTGCTAATCTCAGGACGGAGGGTCTCTGTCGATGGTCTGGTGTAAATTAGGCAGTGAGGCGTTGTGTTTTAGCTGGGCCATCTGCTACTTTAATTACACAATGAGACGCTGCCTGTGCATCGATACGTGGCACTAATGGCTCAGCCACACACTGCCACTCCTGTAATGAACCTTTGCCCAGTCCAGATATTTAGCCCTAACGAGGATGACTCCCCTGCAACACCGCCGCACAGCCAGCCAATCAGCAATGACTAACTCAACGGCCTCCAATTAGCCGCCCGCTGACATTTCGGGGTAATTGTGTTTTCGCGACTTCTGACTTAAATTATTCAGAGCAGAGTGTAGCCCTGCTTTCACCTGTATGACATGCCTCCAAAGAGGGGAAGAGACAGGGACAGGGCCCATTACCATTCTCTGTGTCGCTCAGTGCATATATAAATTAGAGTGGAATCATTGTTTTCAGTAACATGAAACCAAATTTGGTTGCAGACAAATATTTAAAATGAACACTGCTTCAACTCCGTTGCATAACATTGACATAACCATACCATAAATATGCCATGGTAGATATTATATGCTGTCACAAGCTGTCTTGATAGATTATATCTAGCAATGTCACAGTATCATCTTACCATTATTGTTAAATGTCTTGACAGATGTCATAATCTTTGATGTCCTTAGCAAAAAAGCATAAGCTGTCATGGCAACATGTGCAGTGATGTGTGCATAGCATGGTTATGCCAGTGTTATTTAGAAGGGTTAAATTAAAGTGTTACCGTGATTTTAATATAACGCTAGTACTCTATAACTTCTTAGATATAGTATACATAATTTGTAGGAAGCAGTAAAACATTTAAGCCATTTTCATATTTTATTTTTATATATTTGTTAGGCCAGCTTGCATGTGCCTACAGTTCTTGGTTTCTTTTTACTTTCATCTTGTAATTGTGTTCTCCCTAGAATGAGGAACAAAAGATAGAATTAATGAGAAATTAAGTCCTGTTGAATACAAGGAAACTTAAATAAATATTGAATACAGCAACACCTTTTGGTGTGTAGTTTATAATAATAACTTATAATAATAACCTATAATAATTACTGCTGAGAAAAAAAAAACAGCAGTGGTCAAGAAGTGAGAAGTGGACAATAATAAAAACATGTAATTTGATATATATATATATATAATTTTATTTTTTTTCAGAAAGTGCAGGTTCTAACAATTTAGTTCTTACCACATTTGTGTAGAAGAGGAGATATTTTATTATATTTTCAATCTTAACTTATGGTTGTGTGTGCAGTCATGTTCTGTAGAAAGAAAACAGAAAATCCAATTTATGTTCTTTCTTTTTTTTCACAATACAATATCACTTTTGGCTTGATGTAAACTTACACCAAAACTTACACCGTAGATGTAACCTACATTAATTAACATTTAATTATGCAGTTATACCTTAAAGAGTATAAAGGTTATAGCTTAAAAGTAATAGAAAGGAAAACAGGAAAGTGAGTAAGTTTGGGCATGTTGGGGGTCTAAAATAATCTTTTTCACACTACGAAATAACAAATAGCAATCTAACACTCGAACGGGCCCTAACCCTCTGTACATATTTTGCACTGACATTGCTTTCTCAAGTCAACCATGAAATCCCCCACCAGCGCTGATAGCTGAAGACATGAATGGCAGAGGGGGAGAGGATTTGTTTGTGTGTGTGTGTGTGTGTGTGTGTGTAAGTGTGTGTGTCTAAGTGTGTGGATGGTGTGTGATTCAGCAGTTTTATTTGCTCATGTCCAAATGCCAGGATTTGCACAAGCACAAGCCGAGACTGCCTCGTTGTTCATGTAAGGTCAGGCAGGATTTGAACCAGCCTGATGAGCCAATATCTCACCAATATCTCTCACTCACTCTTTGTCTCCCACCCAGGTGGCCAATCTCGCCTGCTCTATCTCCAACAATGAAGAAGGAGTGAAGCTGGTGCGCATGGCTGCGACACAGATAGACAGCCTGTGTCCTCAGGTAAAAGCTCCAAAGCTTTATTCCCCCTCTCCACTTTCCTTTTCTTCTGCTATCAGATCAGTTTTTCAGTTTCTCTCATAGCTGTTACATCTAGACTAGAGATAGGACGGTTTCTGCTTTTAGTAATGTACTATGGTATCAAGCCCAATGACGATCAAGCCATTTCATATTTATTCATTTTGATAACAATGTATAATGCATAATTTCAGTAAGGTGTTACAGTTACAGTAGCGGTGCTGGTGATAAATTGTTTTTTTAAAATAGTAATTGATTATTTTGGTATGAAGAAATACACATTTCAGTAATATCAATATAATCTATTTTAGTGTATTTTAATATTTTCAGTATTTTTTTAACAATTACCATAATAATAACACAAATTGTGATGGTTTGGTCATTATCGTCTTTTTCCTAGTGTACTATTATCATTGGTCTTGAACACAGTTTGAACACAAAAAGTAGCCGGACACAAGCCTCTTTTCCTCAAAATTATATTTGTCCAGGCCTTTTCTAGCTTTACTGTTTTCTCCCTGTAATCAGTCAAAAAAGCAACACCCAATTATTTGGAACTCAGTAGGGGTAGAATAGAAGCAAGTCAAGTTATTAAACCTTTTCACCTTCCCTTAATTTCTGTTGTTACAATGTCAGGCTTGTTTACAATACCAGAACCCTTTGTTGATGCTATATATAACACTTCGAAAAGGTTCCATACAGAACCATCTATGGCACATACTCCATCAATCTGAAGAGCTCTATGATGATGCAAAGAACCCTTTTATAATGCAAAGTGCTCTTTGAATGTTCATGATTCAAAATAAAAGCACTTTCTTTACTAAAGAACCCTTAAATAACCATAATTTATGTGTAGTTCTGCATATAACAGCTCATCTGCTGCACAGTTTGCCTTGGTCATCCAACACAAGCTGTGTTCTTCATCAGTGGTCACAGGATAATGTCCACAGGACACTGTTGGCTGGATATTTTTGGTTGGTGGACTATTCTTAGTCCAGCAGAGACACTGGGGTGTTTAAAAGCTCCAGTAACACTAACACACCACCATCACAACAGTGTCACTGCAGTGCTGTGAATGATCCACCATTCAATACGTAACTGCTCTGTGGTGGAACATTGTAAAAGTGGGCTAAAAAAGTATGCAGATTAACAGATGAATAGGAGTCTGTACAACAAAGTGCATCTACATGGTGAGCTGATAAAATAGACAATGAGTGTAGATAGGAGGTGTACTTAAAATCACCAGGCATCGTATATCAACATTTCACAATGTTGTTAGGAAATGACTAATAATCTCCAAACTGTATTGACGGTATTTTACAAAGTAAGGACTTGTTTGGTTCACATTATTAAACATAAAGGTGCCAGAGAGGTTTTGAGGGATGATGCCATAGAACTACTACTTTTGGTTCCCTAAAGCAGTGGTTCTCAAACCAGTCCTCAGGGTCTCCACCCATTCCATTCCTTTGCTCTATAGCTATGTGCTCTGAATTGGGATTAAATAAAAATGTGGACCACTTGGGGGTCCCTGAAGACCGGTTTGAAAACCACTGCCCTAATAAGCCTTATACTGGATGAGCTGTTCAAAAGCTTTGAGGGAAAATATATGATGCAGAACCTGTACATTATATGGATTTTTTTAATGGTAAAGCTTTTTCACACACACACATCTCATCCATTGAAAAGTTCTTTAGGGAACCAAAAGTAGTTCTTCTGTAGAATCTTCTTAAACCACTGCTTTGGCCCTTTTATTATTTTACACCTAAAGGGTTTTTCCTAAAACCCTAACATTATGTGGAGGCTTGTTAAATCTTCTTCACACTTGCACATCCATCTCATTAAGAAAACCAGTTCTTTAAAGAAGCATCCATTAAAAGATTCCATAGGGATGCAAAAGATGTGTTACATTGAAAGGTTCTTCATGGGCGTTTCTTCTATGGCATTATTTTAAATGGACCCTTTTGGCCTCTTTTTTTTTATTTTAAGAATTCAACACAAATCTCACTTCACTGTCCAGTTACATACGAGCTGCACTGTAGGAGATTGTGAGGTGTGATCATATTCAAGCAGCAGGTCTGGGCACCTATAGAGATTCGCTTTTTTAATAAAAATGAAAAAAGCCTGGTCAGGTCTGCCCTTAGAAAAGTGCTCCCTCTCAGCAACAAAAAGCAGGACAGAGACAACAGATGCTACAATGGAGGAAAAGAAGGAAGATGCTTTTGACAGTTTTTCACCAAAAAACTGGAATGAAAGAAAGGCCAAGGAAAATTTTCTGATGTAGCAAATCTTCAACCACCTCAACACCTGTCAGATGCCTGTTTTATTTATTTTTTTTATTTGTTTTTTGTTTATTTTTAGACAAAACATGATGGTAGTGTTTAAAAGCAGACATACCAAGACACTTTAGTGAGAAATGACAGAAGAGCACATTGTGAAATGTGTAAAACTTTGAAATGTAATTTTTTTTGCCATTTTTATTCATTTTTGATTCACAGCCATTGATTCCACTCAATACTGTATGTAGCAATGTGAATTTAATAGAAGACAGTTTGAATTTATGACAGTGATTGTAAAAACAGCAGTGAAGCATGTCCAAGGAAGCTAATTGGGCTGATAGTAATTTAATATGTATTGCTCCTGTTAATAAACAAAGTAACAAAGTAAAGCATTTAGTGATCATCGTTTCCTCTAGCAGATATTGACGCTTGCTTCCTAGTGTTAGCATTGTTGTTTTTTTTTTTCTTTGGCAGAAATAATATTTATAATCTATTGTCAAAAGTAAAAATGTGCTCAGTTCAGATCCCAAGTCCAGGCAATGTGTGGCACAGGTGTTGTGCAGGAGGAGCAGTGTCTTACTTTGCGCTAGCTTTCAGGCATCTAGACACAGTGGGCTATAATCACTGTAGTTCTAATTCTGCAGAGAGGCATCGTTGTGGAAAAAAATATTTCTCAGCTTTAATTTACATTTGAACAAAAAGTGGCATGTCCAAAATTATTCATTCCCTTCTCAGTAATCAGTAGAAAAGTCTTTATTGGCTATTACAGCAATCAAACGCTTCCTATAATTGCTGACCAGCTTTTTGCATGTCTCCACTGGTATTTTTGCTTATTCATCTTTAGCGATGAGCTCCAGCTCTTTCAGGTTGGAGGGTCTCCTTGCCATCACCCTGATCTGTAGCTCCCTCCACAGATTCTCAGTTGGATTTTTTTCTCAGTTTGGCTGTTTTTGTCCGCTAACCATTTCCTCACCACTTTTGCTGCGTGTTTTGGGTTGTTATCGTGCTGAAATGTCCACTGGTGCCCAAGGCCAAGTTTCTCTGCAGACTGCCTGATGTTGTCGAGAATCTTGATGTATTGCTCTTTTTTCATGGTGCCGTTTACTGTGATTAGGTTTCCTGGTCCATCGGCTGAAAAACACCCCCAAATCATTAGGTTCCCACCACCATGTTTGACAGTGGGGATGGTGTCCTTTGCGTTGAAGGCTTCACTTTTTTCTCTTCTCTTCTTCTTTTTTACACTAAATGAAGGATACATCATTGTGGCCAAACAATTAAATTTTTGTTTCTTCTGACCACAAAACAGAAGACCAGAAGTTGTTTGTCCAGCTGAGCATTTACAAAGGCCAAGCGGCTTTTGTGTGCCTTTTCTGGAGAAGTGGCGTCCTCCTTGGTCTGCATCCGTGGAACCCAGCAGTGTCCGTTGGACTGTCTGCCTTGAGACATTGCCACCAGCAAAGCCCTGGTTCACCAGGATGGCCTTGGTGGTAATCCTTGGATTCTTTTTCCCCTCTCTCACTATCCTCCTGACCAGCACGGGTGTCACTTTTGGCTTCCGACCACGTCCTCTGAGATTTTCCACAGCGAGGACATGCCATTTTTTGTTCAAATGTAAATTAAAGCTGAGAATTTTTTTTCCACAATGATGCTTGTTGTACATCACACATCTTCTGGGAGATGCCTGTGTCGTTTCAAGTAAAAAAAAAATTGATGGTTGAATAAAAGTAACTTTAACCGGGGGTATGAATAATTTTGGGCTACTTTCAAGTAAAAAAAAAATTGATGGTTGAATAAAAGTAACTTTAACCGGGGGTATGAATAATTTTGGGCTACTGTGATATATATATATATATATATATATATATATATATATATATATATATATATATATATGGAAAGTATAATTTGAGATGTGTATCAATAGTACTTCAACCCAATGTATTTGACACCACATATGCACAACATCACCGGTATGTTTGAAGGGTCACTGGTATCTTTGAATTCAATACAGTTTTGTCTTTCATTTTTGCGATAGCAGTATTGAGGTAATATACTGTATTTGGTCATTTCAGTGTAGATGATATAATTTGAAAGTTCTGTCTCAGACATCAAACAAAGGTTTTCACATTGTTTATGGTCACCTTGACGTGTTATCACATCTGTACAGGTGATCAACGCTGCCCTGACGCTGGCCGCACGCCCCCAGAGCAAAGTGGCCCAGGATAACATGGATGTGTTCAAAGATCAGTGGGAGAAGCAGGTGCGCATTCTGACTGAGGCCGTGGATGACATCACTTCCGTCGATGACTTCCTGTCTGTTTCAGGTAAACTGAAACGTCTCTTACAAGTTGCAGTTATTGCCATTGACAATGTGTTACAGTTATTATTAAACATTTCTCACTTGTAGCAACCTGGGATGGACACACCTTTCATGGAAAAGTATAAGAGGAGACCATTTATTATGATTCCAGTTTAATGATAAGTTACTGTTGTGTCTGAAAACGCAAAACATAATTTACATTTTTGCCATGCCATGTTTTTGTCAATGTTGCTTGACATTGAAACAAATGAAAGTATTTTTACGGTTGAAAATTGCACTTACAATTCACAGTTCTGAGCATAGGTACTTCTCATTTATTATTCTCATTTATTTATTTATTAGCATTTTGTTATCATGAGTTTTTAAGTGGTACATTAGAGCATAATCTTCTCAGGATTTTGGAGATAAGTGTGGAGTGGACTTAAAGTATGATAGTTTGACGGCACAGCATTGAGCAGTAGGTACCAAATTGGTCGTAAATCCCCCTTCTCTTAAATGTGAAAATTGCTTTAATCCATTATAAGATAAGCGTGCAGTCTACCTGACCACTTGAATAATCTGGTAACTAGCTAAATCAGATACATGTAATATTTAATTATATTATTAGTGTTCATTTAAACGCACTTAATCTAATGTGATTTAGTTTGCTTCAAAATGTAATGATTGTAAATATAATACACTGGAGCATTTGCGCCAAGCATCACCTCCATACTGAGTCACATGACATATTTACAGTATTTACCATAGTAATAATTATGTTAATCTAAAGCTTTCTGCTTCTTACTTATAAGAAAATCCTTGCAGCTCCACTATGCAGGTGTACAGACTGTAATCCATCTGTTGATGGATCAGACCCTTCATCAGTGGTCAGTTTCTGACCACAGAGCTGCTCTTGGCTGAATAGTTTTGGGTGCTACATACTTCTAAGCCACTACCATCTTAGTGTCACTGATGTACTGAGAATGGTCCACCCTCCAAATAATATTTGGTCAGCTGTGGCCCTGAGCTCAGACTGGCCCACAATGAGTGGAGTAATGTACCACATATAAAATAATATATGTGAATAGGTGACTAATAAATAAAAAGTTACACATTTGTATATTTAAAAGTGAATCTATGAGGCAGGGTTTGCATATTTTATTGCAAGCATAAAAGCAACCATTATGCACAAAGATGCAAAATATTTAATGTATTTTTTCTTCATCTTTAGCTATGAAGTTTCAATTTTCTTCTGTTTATTTGTTTTTGCTTTGTGCAAAGTGTCCCATTTTGTCTTAAAATATTCAAAAGGCCTGTCTTGCATCAACTCTGTTGATTAAATCAAACATAATTAAAAGACGCATTTCAGGCTATATGCAGTTGAAATGTTTGCAGCCGCATACAACAATGGCTGGCAAAATGAGCTCCTTTTAAGTGATGGCTCCAGCTTCCATTGCTAATGAGCGCCATGCAAAAGCCTCTTTGTGATGTGGGCTCGCGGGGCTTAATGAGGTCTGCTTTTGTGTGCATCTTTAAAGAGGCTATGTTTTTCACCTACAGATCCACTCGCTTTACCGTCTCAAACCTCTCCGCTCCTGGGGACGCATCTGTTTCTCCATGAGCTCTAATCATCAGCAACCACGTCGGCTTCTACTCTGCTTTTCTTTTCTTTTTCACTCTTCTTCTATCTGTTCTTTTCTGTCTTATTCCCTTCTCTTTTTTTCTCTATTGCTCTTACTGTTTAAATTTTTTCTTTCTCGCTTTGAATCTGTCCCTTCTATTTTTTTTTTTGTTTTTCGCTCTCTTCTTCTTTTTGTTTTATCTTTATTTCAGTCTCTTTCTCTTTGTCTTTCTTCTATTTCCTTCTTTTTCACTTTGTTTCTCTTTCTCCCTGTTGTTCTTCTCAATATAGTTCAGAGTGCTTTCTCTGTGTGGCAATAATGCTAAATTTGTAAATATACCCCTCTCTCTCCCCCTTGTTCTTTCTCTATCTCTCTCTCACAGAGAATCATATCCTGGAGGATGTGAATAAGTGTGTGATTGCACTGCAGGAGGGTGATGTTGACACTCTGGACAGGACGGCGGGGGCTATTCGAGGCCGAGCGGCACGTGTAGTTCACATCATTAACGCTGAGATGGAGAACTATGAGCCAGGCGTTTACACTGAGCGCGTGCTGGAGTCCATCAAGCTGCTCTCTGAAACCGGTGAGACATGAACACCCTGACCAAAACACAGCTATGCCCCAGTAGTGTCTGACATTTCTTAGGCTACGTTTACACAGCAGGTACAAGTGGCCCAAATCTGATCTTTTTCCTCATATGTGACACAGATATGTCATTTGTGTAGCAGTGTGAACAGCAAAAACCACACTGAATCTGACATATTGATCGGCAGATCGGAATTTATGCGACTTTTATATCAGTATGACTCGACATTCGTCATAATTTCATAAATGACTGTTTACCTCTGGACGTGCATGCGGGTCAGTTCAGGAGCACGATCTGTTCAGACTAATGTTGCATACATTTAAAACATAGTGTGAACAGGCAAAAAATATCAGATTTATTGAGAAAATCAGATTTGGGCCACTTTTACCTGCTGTGTAAACCTAGCCTTTGTGCTTACTGAAACAGTGGAGAACATCCAGATTCAGAGTAAAATTCCAGACCTTCTCTGTTTCATCAACTCTCTCTCACCATCTCTGGTGTACCCATTCTGCTTATGTGAGCAGTTGTTTGTTACTGAGCTGATTAATTGGCTCTGAGCAGGTAAACACCAAAATGTGCAGGGCAGGATGTTGCACTGCACTTTTGTGTGTAGCTTTAGGGCTGGTGTAGAGGTAAGTTGTGAGATAATGCTTTTCTCAGTTGCAGAGATGGTGCTCACTGAATACCAAACACTCCTGTGGAATCTGATCCATAGCAAAAGAAAAATGGGGCATGAAATCAGCAGGCCTGTAGCAAAATATTGTGAAATTATGCAGCAGAATAGTAGAAGAAAGTATGGTATACTACACTCAGAGCACAAGCTCATGTTCAATTCATTGCAATAAATAACATTATCATTCATCACCCACTCCCAAACACGCACTATTCATCTTAACCCTGAACTGAGAGAAGAGAGAGATAGAAAGAAAAAAGCAGGAGATACAGTGAGATAGTGAGAAACATGGTGAGGGTAAGATAGAAATGGTGGCAGAAATATGTATAAACCGAGAAAGATGTATCTCTATTTATGAAGCTATATAGAGGTATATTCTCTCTATATTAAGTGCAGTTTGTTAACACTTTATAGTTTTGTGAATCAGATCTTCATTTAACTCGTAAAAATAGATATGGAGATAATGAACATTATTAACATAATTAACAAGGTCTGTGTTGGAAAAAGTATCTGCTTTCACAAACTGTTGTGACCCCCTTGGGCGGCAACGACTTCAACCAAATGGTTCCTATTGCTGTTAATTGGCCCTGCACATTGACTTGCAGCAATCTTAGCCCATTTCTTACATGCCTGCTTTAACTCTCGTATGCTGGTGGGCTTTCTTAAATGCCACACCTTAGGTTCTGCCTCAGCACACAACCTTTCTATTGTATTACGGTCTGGACTTTGACTAATTCCAAAATTCAACATTGCCTTTGCTTTTGCCATTCTTTGTAAACTAGTGTTTTTAAGGTTGTCTTTGTTCAGGACCCATCTTCTTTTGACGTTCAGTTCACATACATATGCCCTAACATTCTCCTCAAGAATTTTTTTAATCCATAGCTCCATCAAATCAGGGTAAGCTGTCCTGGTCCAGCAATAAAACAGCTGCAAATCGTGATACTGCCACCACTATGTTTCAAAGTTGGAATTAACCTTTTACGCTGGGATGCAGTGTTCGGTTTTGCCAAATTCAAGCCATGAGAATTCATCTTTGCCTTATCCCTCCATAACATTATTTCAGTAGTTTTCTGACTCATGCAGGTGGTCATTAGCAAACATTAAACTGGCAGAAACATTCTTCCTGTAGAGAAGTGGCTTTCTCCATGCTGTCATTCCATACATATTATTCTTATTCAGTGTGTGCCTGATAGCAGGCTCATGAAACTGAAAATTCCAGAAGGTCACATACTTTTGACCAAATTCACATTTAAGGTTAGATCATTTAATTCATAAATGGATCAACAATTATGTACTCGTTTGTTTTATTATCTTGTTGGGTTCTCTTTATCTCTTGTTTTTATTTAAATGAAGATCTGGTCACATTTATGTAGAAATTATAACGGTTTAACAAGCTTTCATGCAGAATTGTATGTTGTATTGTATATATACTCTCTCATATATATATTTATATATATTTCTGCCACCTTTTCTCGTTATTTGTCTCTGCATTTCTCTCTCTGTTGCTCTATCTTTCTGTTTCTCTGGGAGAGGTGTGTAGAAAGACAGAGATGGGGATGGTAGGACAATGAGAGGCAGGAGATGTGGTCAAAGAGAGAAAAGGAGTGATAGAAAATCAAAGAGGAAAGAGAAATAGTGAGAGAAGGAAATAAGGTGAAAGAGAGGGAGCGAGATGGTGAAAAAGTGAGATACCTAAAGACAAAGAGAGAAATATGTTGAAAGAACGATGCAGAAAGAGAATGAGGAATAGAGAGAGATGACATTTGTTCCCTCCTCATTGTCCTCATTGCTCATTGTCCACTCATTTGTTTTTTGTTGTTTTTTTTTTCTTTTTTCCACTTCACCCGCTCACACTGCATTGCCATTTTTGAGGACAGTGATTTAGGCAGTTACAAAAACCAGCACTGCCTGCCAAAAGACACCACTCACACACACACACACACACACTTCTGCAGCTAGCGCTTTCAAACCACACACTCGAACGTTACCTCATACTGATGAGAGAAAAAGAGCAAAGAAAAAAGAAAAAGCTTTTATGTCAGGCACTGTGGTGTAGCGAACGACAAGGAAAAAATGCTGGAGCTGACAGTTTTGTCTTCTGATGTAGCTGTTGTGTCTAAGCACCGTTCCGCTATTGTTTGAAATCAACAAGTGCGGATTCTGGCTGGAAAATGAGTGCCACGCTGTTTGACAGCACGCTTTACAGTAAATCGGAAGCATTAGACAAGGCTGTGCCATGCTGTCTGTTTGGAAACACTGAGCAGAACAAAAGAGGCAAATTAGATGGCTTTGGGTTAACAAAAGTGTTATTATATGCATAATTACAGCTATTATATGTTTATTACATATTTATTATATGGCTACTATAATGATTAAGCCACTTGTGTTGCTGTAATCAGTGAAACATTGTAATTAGTGAAGGAAAGAAGGCACAGGTGTTTCCCTGGTGTTCTGAAGTGGGTTGGAGTCTACTGAAGGCATGTAGATTAAAAAAGAAAAAAAAAAGCATTTCTCCATCCTACTCATCTTTTATCACACCTGCTATTGCTGTTCTCTCTCTTAGTAGTTGCAAAAGATACACAGTAAGTCATCTGTTTCAAAGAATTGTGGATATGACAGGATAAAGCAGCATTTCAAACTATGAAGGGTTTAAACTACATGTATACATACATGTGTGTGTAAATGTATGTTACATATATGACTAAATATCATGTATGACTGAGTAACCTTTAGCAGTTATTGTGTAATTAGTTCATAACATAATAAAATAATAAGCCTTAAATAATGAAGAGTATGTTTGTTGTACAGTCTTATATTGGGTTTATGTATTTATGTATAGGGAGTTTTCTATTTCATTTTTTTAATCCATTTATTTGTTTTTTGCTTCTGTAAGTACAGCAATGATGAACTGCAGGAAACATTTCTCAACACTGAAACAAGTAGACAAGGAAAGCAGTGAGATGAATCTATTTAATATCATTCAAGCTATTCTGTACTCTTCATAAGTCAGTATGTGAAATCACAGTAATTTGCAGGAAGTCACTTGTATTTTTCAAGCTGGTAACTGCTTTAAAGTGATGACTGGCAAAAAAAAATGATTTACAAGATTTCCCCTTACAAATGTGTAGTTGTTTAGCTAAGACAAGTTTGCTTCTATAAAAATGAACCAAAATACATGCAAAATGTAGGTTTCCAGGTGGTGCTTTGGCATGATGCATTTAGCAGGCATGTGCGCAGATTTGACCCTGGGGGCCTGCCCTTTTGCCCTCAGACTGTACAACAGCCCTTCTAAACAGCAAGTATAATAATTGTATTTTAAATTTTCTCCACCATTATGTGGTGTGGAGTTTAGCGTCACCGCAGGATTGGAGCTTATTGGACGTCTCAGGTTGTATGAGCTTCATCGCTGAAGTAGTGTCAGCCGCCCACAGAATTTTTATTTTAGGCAACTTGTCACAGATGCGCACATCACCACGACACTGGAGATCCTGCCAAAAAAGCAATGAAAATATTATTATAATGTGATCATTTTGAACAGTCAATAATCTCAATAGTAAGGGGCACAAACACGTTGATAAGCAGTTTCTACATTATTGTAGAAAACAGAATTATACAAGACTCTGTGGAGCTCTTAAATACACAGTCTCCTTAAAGAGAATCATAACTCAATTTAGTTATTCTCTTTATAGTCATATAATGATTCTCAAATAGATGATTGATTATCAAATAGAACACATTGCAGCGTTAAAAAAACAATAGATTGTTGGTTTGACTCCCTGCTGTGGTGAGGTCAGCATGTACCTGTCATTTTGAATGCCTGTTATGGTATTTGCCAAGTCACATAACATTTGCCTTCATCCCAAACATTATTAGATACGTTAGAACTGGATAAAAGTGCATGTCTAATGCATTAAATTACATTTCATTCATATTCAGTTTGCCCCTGCTCCCCAAAATGTCTGTATATGGGCCAGCTAATTAGTGGGCATAACCTTCTATTATTTGTTAGCAACACTTTCCTTGTAGCTCCAGTCCAAAAGGAAAGAGGGAAACTTCAGACACCAAATAGACCTTGGCTGCTTGACTATATTTAAAGTAGAAATTTGTAAATTAGATTTTTTGCCAATTTATCTCACACAGGTATACACACACATACACACTCACATACATACTCACAGACCATCTTCGGCACTGTGTCAGATTTTTCTTTGGCTGCTGCGGCTGCCAGGCTGAGCTCCCTCCGTTAATCCATGTCAAAAGGTGCGAGTTTTGAAGCTCAACCACACACACACACACACACATACTCATGCTGTGGTTCCAAAACACTGCTCAGGGAGCCCCACACACTCAGTATCACTTTTGTGGCTGAAAAGTATGAAAAATGATATTATCAGGGGCTGTTAGAGTCTAATGAGCACCAAACATGATACTGAAGCCGTGTTTCAGCCCTGGCCTCCACTAAATGAATATAAACTGCCTGCCTCAGTCTTTTCTTATCCTGAAAAAAATCTATTTGTCTCACTCTACACAGGTTTGTATTGTCACAGCTTCAGATTCTCTTCCCACAATGTTACAGAAATGGACATAAATCACTAACGATTGATGATTTCCAAATTCCACAACAGCTGACAATGGCGTTAAATACAAGTGGCAAACTTTGGCAAATTCCATGTTACCCAGGTTTATCAGTTGTGACATATCAGACCATGTACTGGCTCTCAGATTAAGGCTGTCTGACTTTCCATTGGTCCATTGCAGAAGAAATATATTTCAGTGCAAAAGTCAAAGATCACGCTTCACTTATTTTTTTAAAGTATAATCAAAACGGCCATTAAGTACAAGTTATTAATTTTTCAGCAGATATACCTGAAGATATTAAATATAAGTTGATAAACTTGCGTACGGAATGAGAAAGTCAAATGATATTAAGTTAATAATAAGATAATAAAACATTTTAAAAAATAAAGATAAAATGGAATAACTGGTGGCACGGTGGCGTTGCGGGTAGCGCTGTCGCCTGGGTTCGATTCCCTGGCCAGATGACCACAGTCCTTTCTGTGTGGAGTTTGCATGTTCTCCCCATGTCTGCGTCGGTTTCCTCCGGGTTCCTCCCACAGTCCAAAGACAGGCTGATGGGCCATTTGGACATGCTAAATCGCCCCTAGGTGTGAATGTGTATGTCTGTCTTGTCTGCCCCGCGATGGACTGGTGACCTGTCCAGTGTGTAGCCTTCTGCCCAATGACCACTGGGATAGGCTCCAGCACCCCCCCCCCCTCCCCCCAAAAAGGAGAAGCGGCTTAGAAGGTGGGTGTTCATAGAATAACTGTGCAAGCACTGGTAGACCACCAAACAAAACAGTACTTAGAGAGAGAGGAGAAAATCAAGCTCCACTCTTACTTCACATCTGAAAAAGTCTATAGGTGTTTCTGTGAGAAGACACCTCTGCAGTATGAGTGTGAAAGAATGTAGCTTTGTTTGAGAATGTTCTGCCCCAACACAACACAAAAACATGGTGGTTGGGTGGGTCTGTGATGGGTTGCTTTACATAACTGTCAAATGGACCCTTCCTGTCAAAGTAAGTGGTTCTTGGACTGATTTACATGATTGAATTATGCACGTAATTTCCTTCCACATAATTACATCTATACAATGTTGTCTCTTATTACTAATAGTGTTCATGTATTATATTTTACTTGTGTGGAAATTATGTACTTCAGTAATTAATAACATTGTAGGTAGTTTGACCAGAGGAGGATGGGTCCTCCCCCTTGTGAGCCTTGGTTCCTCCGAAGGTTTCTTCCTCAGCTCTGAGGGAGTTTTTCCTTGCCACTGTTGCCCCTGGCTTCCTCACCTGGGGTTTTTACATTCTTGTTAAAACTTTGTCTTCACAGGAATTCTGTGAAGCTGCTTTGTGACAACATCAGTTGTAAAAAGCGCTATACAAATAAATTTGATTTGATTTGATTTGCACATTTGCAATCAAGTAAAATCAGTGCATTACTTTTTATAGTGAAGGCAATAGCAAGAAGTAGCCAGGCCAAATTTATAGCATGATCTACCACTTCCTCATCTATCTACCTAGATCTCTGTTTGCTACAGAGAAAGAGAGAGATGAAGTGGTGAGAAGACTGCAGTGAAGGAGCAGAAGATCAAACAAAACAGCAGCTCTGTCTTTGGCTTTGTGTCTGCTGTGCTGGACTAGAGTGCCAGTCTGATCTTTTGCACAGAGCAGAAATGGCTTAAAACACACTGAACTCCCTGTTCAGCAAGTTACAGAGCTGGACAAACACATAAGCACACGGTCTTACATACGGAGTGAGGGAGAGTGAGAAAATCATTAAAAAGCGTTCACATGTAGGTAGTGTGAATTTTTTTTACCAGGAATGTTAAAATTAATTTACACTTTCATACACCTCAGTTGTCGACAGTGTTTCAGGTGTTAAAATTCATTTGAGCATTTAACACGTTTACTCATGAATGCTTTTATCCCAAGGTTTTATGATGAGGTGTTAGCTAAGCTATAGTAATGTGGGGTGATGAGTGAAGGGTTTTATACAGGACTATTTAAGTATAGCTCCTCAGACAGCTCTTCAACCAGCCTAGCATTAGTGCAACTCCTACTTCAGTCACCAGGTTGGACGGATTCTAAAAAAAAATCAGATTCTAATTTTATTCAGACCAAAATGGACACCAGAGACAAGTTTGTACCCTTTCAGTCAGATATATCTGGATAGCCATCTGCCTTGCTAATTTTAGCTTTCAGGCAGTAGCCTTCATCATCTGATGATATATTTCTCCCATTTGAGTAATCCGTTCTAATCTAATTGTAAAAGAAAGTCTAAACAGAGCTAAAAATCTAAACATCATCTAAACAGCCTGTCCACAAAAATCCACCTAAGCAGTTTTTTTTAATTCCTAATTCCTAGGGGGTTTCCTAGCATGTAAACTAAAAAATCTCACTCTAAAGACTTCTGCAGTGCAGTTGTAGAAAGTGAGTAGACATATTTCCAACAGATGTAGCAATATTCATGTTTTTCATTTCGACATAAAGCCTTAAGAGCAAAATATTACACGTATTTAAATGTACACATTACAGCCACAATTATTTTAATTTTCAGTTTGTTTTGTTAGTCATGATTAGGTATTAGGTTTTACATCATATAAAAGTATTACAGTGTATAAACTAATAATCTAATGATCTATACATATAAATGCATATACTTGTATAGGTCTTAGAATATGTGTGATCCAGGCAAACATTCAAATATCTTTAATTGTAAATTGTCTTTAAATATAAACCTGAACCACTGAAATGAAACCTGTACCAAATTGATATTTCACACTAAAACCATTGCATTCAGCATTTCATTGACAATATAGATTATAGATAGATATAGTATATAGATTAGTATCAATGCTGATAGAACCAGTTTGTATTTAGTTTTATGTTGAGGATTAGTACCAGGATCAGTGAAGATCCTTCTAAGTATTAATGTGTCTGTAGTCCAGCCTCTGCAGCCCATAGCACATCATCCAACATCAAATGACCAAACCTTAATTTGTCTCTTTTTGTCTACATGTCATATCTTCCATGCCAGCAGCTAGTATGCATTTTGCAGAATACCGCAGTAAAGAATAAGGAATGTCTGGTTCCTTAAAGAGCTTTTCAGTGGATAGATCTATAAAGAATATTTTTTTAATGATATGTGCAAGGACATTTTTTAGCCGGTGTGTTTCTGCTATTTAAACTCGTTATTGTTAATAGCATGATTTCTCAATGCTGTTGTTGTGTATTTTAATATGTTAAAACATTGGATGTGTTACAGAGTCTTTAATATAATGATAGAAAACAGGGTAGATCTGGTTCCAAAGTTTAAAGAATCTCCATATAATATAAAGGTTGTAAACCAGTTAAATACATTTACTAGAATTGTGCTTCCAAAGAACATTTAGGGACCTCTGTTTTTATAAGTGCTGTGCAGAAGAAAGTTGACAAGCCCAACAGCTGTATTGAAACTCTATTCCACTTTACTGATGATTTGTTCACATATTGGTGTGTAATATTTGGCCTGTCCTTGAGGCCAAAAATAGCAACCTGCTGATGGCTCCTTTTTTCTTTTTTTTTTCACTTCTCGTCCCACACATCTAGAGTAATCTTCATGCAGGGGGAATTACCCTGTCGTTAGGGCAGGTGAGATTGAAAATATGACTTACGGCTGACGTTATTGCTCAGTCTGGAAGGCTGCAGTGGTTCTCCAGCTGTCATATGGTTCGCTGTGGTGGATAGAGCTAACGCCAGAGTGTGTCCTGGCAGAGAGAAAATACTGCCCCGTAATCACCAGGCTTTATACAAACAGACACCTTGGGCGGACATGAGCTCATATGACTGATTCTGCAGTTCACAGCCAGGTTAGAAGTGTTTTCCTGTGTACGGTGTATGATGGTGATTTTATCCAAGCTGGGCCAAATGGAAGTCACGCAGGGCATCTGTCACTTTGGCATTCTCCACTTAAGCGATTGTGCAGAGGTTAAGCTGGTGGGGAGGGAGATGCATGTACCATAACTCAAACAACAAAAACTCAGACAGAAGGTCTGTCATGTTTGCTGAGTCACTGGCTATGTCAGGTATAAATTCATCATCCACAGTATTCAGTATAAAGGTTCCTAAGTAGTTCTTAACTTGAATGTGAGTTTCCTACACCTTTAATTGGTATATAATTTTTACATTTTATGAATGTTCTTTAAACTTCAAAAGGAGGTTCTTTAGTGGTTCTTCTGAGGTATCACTGCAAAGATCCTTTTTTGGCAACTTCATTTGCAAGAGTGCTTTCATCATATCCATCATATCAAAACCTTCTAACTTTCTTTTTTTGATAGTTCTATTATTATTGTTTTTTTTAATCTTCTTACATTAGTGTACAATGAAGTTAACATTTTTCCTTCTCCTACAAAGTAATTGTATCAGAGACCTCCCCAATTAAAATTTTTTAGTCAACCCTTCTTTAATTATCAGTCAAAACCAGCCATTAAAAGTTATTTATTTCTCAGCATCTCAATGAAAAAATTTTTTTTTTTCAGTAAGGGCTTCTTGACCAGCTACACATCCTTTTAAACTCATAGTGTTGAGTTGTCTTGTGGATTTTTTTCAGATTTGAAATAAGAGTGAAGCTTGATTTTCTCCTCTCTCTCCAAAATGAAAGTTTGTCAGATGGGGACAGTTTTCGTGGTCTATTAGGCCTTGTATGGTAGTCACATTTTCTCTGAATCTTTTAATCAGCTCCAGTTTTGGAAAGTCCTTTGACTTTTTCCTTTGACTTTCTCCTACCTTAAGCAAGTGGATTATCATATATCTAATCTCTATCTATATTTCTATATCTAAGAAATATGTCCTGAAAAATTTCTAACTTGAATAAAGTGGCCATTTTTACTGTGGATCAAATAAACCAAGGGTGGTCTCTGATTTTTTCAGAGGCGGACGCACGTGCTGATATAAGCGAGATTTATTAAGGGCAAATCCAAAATCAGGGTCATGACGCTTCAGGGTCAAAGAGCCAATACGGATAGATCGGGGGGGGGTCAGACATGACAAACCAGAATACAACAGACCAAACACCACAGCAGAAAACACCAACAACAGAGACAAAGATCAGCACAAAGCAAACAAAGACCAGCAAAGACAAGTGGCAAACACAGGGCTTAAATACACATGGAAAATGAGGGACAGGTGGAAAACAGGTGGAGACAATCAGGGGAGGAGTAACCAAACAAGAGGCAGGACTACAAAACCAAAACAAACACACATGGAAGATCAAAACAAAGGAGCACATGGAGTAGTGGGAGGAGCCAACCGTGACAACTAGAAGAAAAAGTTATTAGGTTTTGAATTGCATCAAACCTGTTGATATGAAATGTAAACGGAATATAACTGTATTTGATTACAGAACCTATTATACAATGTAATGAATACAGAGAAACAAAAACAGTCACTCCCAGGGATACAATTCTGATCATCGAAATGATGCTTTCTCTTAAAATGTTCTTGTCGTAAATTCTTTCTGACGTTACTCTTCATTGCTTTGAATGCTGTGCTTTTCAGACAGGTTCTGTATTCCATTTGAGCCATCTCTGTTGTTTTCAGTGGCACTGGACAACGTAATAGGCATTAAAAATGTGTCATTTTTCCTGACTTTCTCATTTTAAGCCTATTACTGGCCTTAGCCTCTTAACATCAGCTGTGTCTGTGCACAATGAAAGTATTCTCTACACTATATATGCATGTTCTGCTTCTTTGCCTAAGCACTGCTTTCATGAAAATGCTTTTTAAATACCCATTGTGCATATCTGACTGCTTGCTCGATTTCGGTCTCAACTTATACCCACACCCTCCTTCCCCCTTGAAGGAAATAATCCATTCCAAAGCGGTGCCTTTTAATTCTCTTCATCATTTCTCACTGGTCCGGGTTGAAATAGCTCCTCACCGTAAGCAACTTTACTCATTAACAGCTCGGAGAGCATTTAAATATTTCTATTTAAAAGTCATGGCAAAAATTCCCCAAAGCTTATTTTACGCTTCTGCAGTAAGTGGATTAAAATGAATTAAATGTGTGTTAAAGGAAAAGTAGAAAAAAGAAGGGAAAAAAAACAGATAAAAGCACCTTTTTTGTGTTTGGCATAAATTTGTGTCTTTTTAAATAGGGAACTTAAAACCTACCTTTGCTCATTAACTGATTTGACTGTGCTTACACATTTAATTCCACACAAAACGATGAGAGAAAGAGTGACATCCTGAGCAAAAAACAAAAAAGTGTATCACTTATATTCACTCTAAAGAACTTGTTTCAGACTTTTATTGAGGACGGCCTCTGTCAGAACTGTGCAAGGCCAGCAAAGCTTTTAGTTGAGATGCACAATTCTGGAATATTACCATAGCTTCCTTAACCAGCTCAGCCTTAGTGTGCTTGTCCTTACCTTATACAGCCTCTGGGCTCATTTTATCTCACCTAGGTGAAACTACAAAATTTATAATACCATACTTCTATGAACAACCTCTGACAGAAGTGGGCAAAGCTAAAAAGGGTTTCACACATATTATATTAGCCTAGTGTCCTGGGTAACCCAGTCTCTGTGGGCTGGTGATCCTGGCTATTAATAACTGTAGGCTTTCCAGTTAAACTGTCCCATCCTGCTTCCATCCATTTGTTGAATATTTTACAAGCTCTCATGATCTCATTCCAGGGACCACCATAATGTCTTCATGATGCTGCAGGCTTAGTAGTTTTTGTTAAATTTTTTATGACACTAGTAATACGTTGCCTTATCCTGTATGTATACATGATGGGTTTGGTGTCCGTTTTGGACAGATCTGGGGCTTCCCATCTTCCTATCTTTTTGTCTTAAGTTAAGGTCTGACAAGTCAAGATGAGGCATTTCAAAAATTCGTATTACAGGCACAAATGTGATCTAAATTTAGGAACGGCCACACCTGTTACCAAGAAAGATACCATACTTACACAGCTAAAACATAAACGTAAACATGTAGCAAGACAGCTAACAACCATCACAAATATTAAAAAGTGTCACTCTCCAGTTTCAGTTTCCCAAATGCTTTAACTGAGCGCACTAACATTATTCCTCCTAATAAACAGACACACTTTCAGCTCTGTCACTGTCTCCTCATTATTCACCACCATCACTGTAATGTTTTACATCAACATTAAAAAAGGGTTTTCATCAAAATTAACACACAAAAATAAGAGAGGACGGTGGAGATCACGTTTGCAGCCTCTGGGGTTTTTTAAACACTGCTAGTAAAAAACTCTCAGAAGTCAAAACACTGTTTGCATTGGATAAATGTACTAAGCTGCATTTCACTGCATAAACTGATAGAAATGGCCAATTAAAACAGAAGTTAAGACACCTCTGGGTGAAATTTTATCTAGTTAGGATGTTTCTGTAATGCTCTGTAATATTCTGTAATATCTGAGTTAGAATGTAATTAAAAACTTAAGAACTGTTGTTCTGTAAAAGCTTTTGTCCTAAATTCTAAATAAGATAACTGAAGTTGCCATGGTGAATAAACAGAATATTTCAGAGTTTAGAATTTTTTTGTAATATGGAACCAAAAGGTTAATGATTTTCACAGTTGGTATCTTAAGACTTTCCTAACCGAGGCATTGGTCAATGCCATGGTTAATGTCAGTGCACATGTGAAATGTACTGCTGTTAAACCAGTGCTGATTTATTATCTAAAGATTTGTTAGATTGTAATATCTTAGGTTACATTACAGATTCTTTGCTAGAGCTTACAATAAATTTGGCTTTGTGTTTCAGTGTTTGTAAACTTTAGCTTTTTTATTAGCAGCAGTTACACTACAATTCAGTCTAAAGCCTGTCTGTTCTTATATCTGACCTTCCACTGAACGTTCCTACAACGTCAGCAAGCATGATTGTGGCTGCAAGGTGTATCATTGATTGAAAGTTAGAAGAAAAAGACTAGATAATGGAGGAAGGTGAGGTGCGTGAAGACGTCATTTACTCTGGAGCTCGGGGTGTATGGCTGTCACCAAGATGCATTCAGCAGCCTTCAAGTTCTAACATGCAGACAGACAGGTGCTCTGACAAGGTGAAGTGGTTAATTGGTGGACGACGGCTGCTCACATGGTTGATATTTCCCAGGGTGACATTTTACCTTCTTTCTCTCTGTGCCTCTACTTTTTTGGCTGAATCTCCAGCCCTGACAGACACGAAGAGGAGGCCCCTCCTACATGAATGTCCTTTCGCCTGGGCATTTAGACCATGCATTCCTCTGGGGCTAAATTTGCAATCATTTGTCTTGTGTCTTGATAAAAAAAAAAAAAAATAGATTTTTGTGCATTATTCATATATTTTTGACGTTCAGCTGTTGTTCCTCCAAAAAACAAAACTTCAGAATAGCTTAAATCCTTTCTTACCTTTACTATCGTATATGCTGAAGTGTTTTCAAATGGAATAGATCAACTTGACTGATGCCAACATGCCTAGTGTCACAAAGAAAATCGATAGAATATAAGAAATAATAATAGAAATAATATAAATATAATAGAAATCTATTAGCATGATACCTATTAGTATTTGCATATCAACAGAGCTTCAAATAAGTTCCAGTTTCATCATGGTTTTAAATAATGAGCCTCAGATTAAAGAAAAACCTTCAATCTGATGAACAAGACAATATCTTACTATACTATGTGCAGAAAATACAGTGTTTAAAGGAAAGTGAGCGGTAAAACAACTCAACAGGTGAAAGTAGTTAGCAACTATGCTAGCTAGTGCAATTGCTAATTAAGATGAAGTTTTAGTTTAAGTTTTTTAAGTTACAAATCACATATCTTTTAAATGGACTAAAACTTGGCTTGGCTGAATTAGCTATTACTTTAGCTAGACTAAGCAAGCTTCAAGTTGTTCTGCCACCTTCCTCTAAACACATTTATGGCAAATAGTGCTTTAGTTCCGTCCTTCAGCCGGAAGGTTCTATAATTAAAGGTTCCTTATTTGAAACTGTGTTAAACCAGACAGGTTTTTAGAAGTAATTTACTTTTGTACAATGCAGTGCCAGCAGGTGATGTTGATACTACATTAAAATTCTTTCAAAAAGACCTGATGTTTGTCTTGGACTTGTGTATATTTCTGATATCATCAGGTGTGTATATCTGCTTCTCTTGACAGTTTAGACACTGAATCAATTGTATACTTGGCAGCATACAGACACAAAACCAGCTATATTAGTTCACTAGCTTACAAAGTTCTAGTGTGTCAGTTTAATGTATCTCAACAGCTAAATGTCTCAAGCAAGTTCATCTGTTATGTTGTGCTGTACTATAATACACTGTAATTGATAGTCCATTTAAGAAAATTGTTTCTTATGTGAATATTTAAGAACACCCTGTTGTTTATTTTGCTAATGACATTTTAAAAAATCTTACAAACCTGTCAGTATTTGTCATAAGAGTCTTGGTAAGTTTTTTTTTTTTTGGAAAGCTTTCATGAAACCACTAGTCCCAAAACACTATTCCCTTGATGTCTTTTACACCTGCGGGGCAAGCAAGGAAACTTTTGAAGGATGTGTGTAATCCTCTGTTTCTGTCTGTTTCTCTCCTCCTCTATCCCACCACCCTCTGGGTCTCACCTTTCTCTCCCTCTGCAGTGATGCCTCGCTTTGCAGAGCAGGTGGAGGTAGCCATTGAAGCTCTGAGCACCAACCCCCCGCAACCATTTGAAGAAAATGAGTTCATTGACGCATCGCGCCTGGTCTACGATGGAGTGCGTGACGTCAGGAAAGCCGTTCTCATGATCAGGGTGAGAATTTCTAAGATCATTGCATGCACAACCACAATTACACAAGTGCATCGTAAAGTGAAAGTTTAGCAAAATGTTTACACATTGTTCCTATTCTGCCAAATGTAGCTGAGCAACCGAGACATATTTGATGCCCAAAATATGCTTCTTGAGTTTTGATCTGGAGTTATGAGGCAAATGTACCTAATAATCAAAACCTACATCCTACCAATAAGTACTATGCAGAATGCATGCATAAATCATCACTTCTCAAACCTCAAAGAGTTGTCAAGTAATCTCAAGTAGACTGCTTATGTAGAATTTCATACTTACTGACATTATATGACACTATCATTTATAAAAATGGACAAAAATACAGTGGTAGGAGCCATGCTAATTCCTGAGATGTCTTTACTTTTTGTTGCTTTAAGATGCTAGAAATGATGCAGTGATTTAACATAGTAAATAAAAAATGCTCAGATTTTGATATTTTTATTGGAAAAAATAATGTTCGAAAAACAATGAACAACTGACAAAATGCTTAGCTTTACACTATTTAAAAGCTAATGTTTTTTATCCCCTTGTCCCTTGTTGTGATATCAGCACTTATCAGCACTCAAAATTTTCAGGGGTTAAACCTAATTTGGGCCAAAAGATGTACAACATGTAAAAACACATATCAGTAGTTTGCCAAAAACCCTCTAAAATCATTTATCAGCTAGGCAAAAATGTGGACATTATTTAAACAACTCTGATGATTTAATGAACACAAAGCTTATACTGCAAAACATGCATAACATTTGTAAAACATTGTATACAAACAAAATCCTTGCCTGTATTTGTTCTTAATTAATAAAAAAATCCAAAATCACCCAGAAAATTTCAACAGGAAATCAGTGTCCCTTCTGACAACTTCTGACAGACAATGTATGTGCCATTACAGAGCTCACTTTCACCTAATGCGACACGGTTGTGTAATTTTATGTGTGGGACATGGAGTAAATTCATTTATGTAAAATGACTTGGTGGACCATTAGATAACTCATAACTCGTAGGTACTAATGGATATTACACTAAAATGCACTGCATACATTTAGGTGGCGTATGTTATAACTGGACTGCCCATAACACAACAGCACAACTTTAGTTTAAAGTATAATACTATATTTATAGTATTTCTTGCATGCACTGTTACATTTGATACTGTTACACACAAAGGCCCTTTTCATTGCAGCAGCCCCTACAGTTGCGGTTGGAGAAACATCAAATGCCATAAAGATGAATAATGCACTGTTGCTAAATAATAGGAAGCTGTGCTTTGAAGTGGCAGTAAGCGGGGAGAGGTAGAGGATAATTAAGAAGTGGAGATATCCTTTCTGTGACGAGAAGGCAGCCTCTGCTCTTTTGTCCAGCCTGACAGAAGGAGTCCACTCTCAGGCTGGGAGCAGCCTGCAAAATCCATTAGCGTTGCTATTCAGTTGCCAGGCTGTGGTGGCTGCCTTTTGGCATGGGATTTGGACTTTGAAATAGCTGTGATGTAGAAGAAGAATGAAACGTGCACTCATGCAAGCGCATGCAAACATGCGCAAACACACAAGTGCATATCTATTTCCTTATTTGTCAAGGAATGTATCTCATTATCGTAACATGGCTAGAATGGTCTTAAGATTTTGCACAGCAATACGGTTAAGCCAGACCCTCAGGGAAAAGTACAGAAGCAGAGAAGTGCTCTCTATGATTCTCTGATTCTCTCCCTGATTCAGTCTGCAGGATCAGTATAGAGATTTAACTTTTGTGTTTTATTCATTTGCCACAAAATGCGTTAGAGAGTACTGTTTTATATGTTGTAGTATGTTGGCTCCAGTTTCCACAGCTCTTATCCATTGGCACTGATGACTTTGATTTGTTCCTTACCTGAGTCACCCATCACTCCCATTAGTCAGGATGTGCCCCAAGGGTCTGTCCTTGGTCCTCTCCTGTTTACATTTGGTGCTTCTTTAGCGGGGCATATACTACATGACTTATAAAATGCTAAAAGGTTTCATAAACAGAGGGCTTGCTCAGAGCTTCATTGGAAGGCTCATGAGTGACCTTTGATTCATCGCTTACATCTTAGCACTAAAGTCACTTAGCCACATGCGAATATGCCCTCTGCTGAAGTAAAATGATCAGTAGTCCAGTAAAGCTTTCAGTAGTCAAGATTATGAGGGGAAACTTAGCTACTTTCATTCGTTAGCTAGCTTGTGTATTTTACCTATAGCAGAGGGCAAAAGCATCACCCTCTGCCTAACAACAGTGACTTTCTCTTAGTAACAGTTACTTTTCTCCTACATTGGCTTTTGCAGTACAGTCTTCAGATGTCTCACCACTGAACATTTGAATCACCTCCAGTTCATTCAAAACTCTACTGCCAGAGTTCTTATACATAGCAAATGATCTGTGCCTATAACCCCATCCTATGTCAGCTTCATCAGTTACCAGTATCAGCTCTCCATGGTCTTACCCTTTGATATCTTGATCTTATCCATCGCTGTAGTCCCTCTTCTCACTTACAGATCCTCTGGCACTGCACACTGAATGTTCTTGCCTTTCATCTTTACATCTCAACTTAAGATTTTCTTATATTACTCTACATGACATCTTCCTTATGTCTTTCTTTTTGTTTCTCTTTCGATGTAAAGTGGCCTTGGTTTTCTGAAAGGCTCTACATTAAATGAACTTATTTTTATTAGTATTCAGCTGATCGAGGCATATTTGCATGTGGATAAGTAGACGGACAGCGTAAAAAAAAACATAAGGAAGTGCAGTATATTCCTTAAATAAGTAATCAGATGGCAACTGTAGTTGTGTCTGTAATGAGCATGTAACAGAATATGAATACAGAATGAACAGATGCATTCTAACAATGCATTCTAAACAGGTATGAACGCATTTCTTTTCTCTACAGGTTTGTATGAGACAACTTGCTTCCCTTTAAGCTCTATACTATAACACAGACTCAAACTCACATGTATCCGCCACTCATCAATTCTTTTCTCCACTTGCCTGATCTTTTCCTGCTAACCATACCAAGAAACTACTTTATTATTCTCAGAATGAATCTCCTCGTTCTCTATCAACTGCAAAGTCTTCAACCTGCAAAGCAGCATTTCATGAACATTTATTGTAACATTAAATGAAACATTTCCATGCCTTCAGCTTTCTCTTGTTTGAAGTGAATTTACAAAGTAAAATTTGTAGGCTACATGCACCAGACTTAGCCAAGTGGCTAACTTCATGTGGAATTGTTTGCAGAAAGAAACATGTTATTCATGGATTTATTCCACTCAGACTTTTCCTTGTTAAAGCAAAAGAGAACCACGCCCACTTCTGGTTAAAATCTGAATACAGATTCAGATCCTGTATGAATACATTCATTATTCCCCTAGTCTGTAATAATTGTATACATCTTTAATATTGATTTCAGCAACAGCAATGCCCATTGCTTCATCCTCTACAATTTGTCTACTAATATGCAATGTGCAGGCATCAACACTGATTGAGCCAGTAGGTTTGTAGATGCTATGTCTGTAGGCACTCTGACTTACATGAAAAAGATGAAATCTCTGAGTGTAAAGACCTGGAGGCCACGGCCCCTCCACTTGCACTGTTTGATCTCACTTTAAGAGGGAACTGCTCATTACAGCGTGCATGTAAACCGAACGGGAGTTTTAAAAACAATGATGTAAGTCGCTTGAAACCAGAGCAGTGGCTGTATGTGAATTATTGATGGAGCTCTGACTGCGGGAATAGCTGACACATCTTGAGGTCCGCTAGCAGCTCCTTTGTCCTCTGAGGACTGGGCAATAGGGCGTTCCTCCACTGCCTGTCTGCTGCAAATCACGGCGGTGCCCATCTAACACTCGCAGTGAGGGAGTAAAAGAGGACAGACTTGACAAGCCATACAGAAGTACAAGCGGATGTGTTATTTGGATTGTGTATAGATGGAATTTTTAATAACTAGTAAACAGAAAAAGTAAAAAGCTGATGGCATGCTTCATAAGGTCACAAAGGGGTTTAATGTGTTGGAACTGGTAGACTTGTCTGGTAAAAGCAAACTGTAAGACTAAAGAGAATTGCCCAGAATGTATAAAACTGCTTTTGTCTACTTTTAATTTCTCAATTTTAAAGCATTTTTGTCAAAACATGACATAATTATTAACTTTGTCCAAATGATTTGTTTGATGTATGAATTTTGCTTTCTCAGTTTCACACTCATGCTAATAGAACAATTTATACAAATAATAGAAGCTAAGAAGTAATTGTCATTTATAGCTAACAAGTGGAATCTTACAACTAACAAATAACAAAACCTTCAGCCACACAGAGTTAAGTAGTCTCGAATAATCACTCCAAATGATATAATAATATCAATTCAAGAGAATAACACTTCCATCATCATTGTAGTGAATTTTGCATGTGTGGTATCAGTTAACTGACTTCACAAACTCGCTGTTTTCGAGTCAACAAGATGAGAATAAATAAACGATGTGACTAGACTAGTAACATTAATGTAAGCTGAAAAAAAAAACCAGGTGCTTAGCATTCGTTAGTTTACATTAAAGACAATGTGGCTTCCTTTTTAGTGTAAATGTTACATCCTAATTTGTGATCCGGGTTTAACAAAGTATACTAATTGCAAGATGCAGACTAGTGCTTCTTTTATTGGACAATTTATTTTGTTTGCTGGACATTAAAATGTCCATCTTTAAGTGTTTGTATGTATGGACAAAAATCAGGATGGCTATTTACTTTAGCTATCCAACATAATTTTGATAAAATTTTACAACCACAATATAAAGAGCCAGTCACAGTAAAGAAACAGAGCCACATCTCTCTTTATTGTGTTGCAGGACCAGTTGTTCCAGTATCATTTTAAGGCCTTACACAATAATACACGTATGAATATATGCATGTGTGTTTTTTCTCTCTAGACCCCTGAAGAGTTGGAGGACGACTCCGACTTTGAGCAGGAGGACTATGACACTCGTAGCCGTACCAGTGTCCAGACTGAAGATGACCAGCTCATTGCAGGCCAGAGTGCCAGAGTGAGTGACTGCAGTCTTTTCTGTCCTTTGACATCAGTACACTAATTTGTGTTTTATGTGTGTAATTGCACCTGCATGTATGACATACAGCACCAGTCAAAAGTCTGGACCCACCTACCCATAAAACGGTTTTACTTTTTTTTCTTTTTTTTTTTTACAATTTGAAGGCATCAAAACTATGAAATAGCACATACTGGATCATGCAGTGACCAGAAAATTGATAAATGTATCAAAACTAGTATTTGCCTTTAAAAACCCAGTACTTTGCTGCCTGTGGTAAATGAATGATTGATTGATTGAAATTACTGATTTCTGGAATAAGCAGGCATCAGTTTCACAATTCACACAGTGAATTCCTTACTCTTTTTATTTTAGTGGATCTGTTTATGATGCTTAAATACATTCATATCTCATGGGCTCATGAAATGTATTCAATATTTAACTGATCTAAGTTCAATTTACATTTGCTGTAGTTTTTTCACTTTATTGCTTTACGTTTTGTTTAGAAGATAACAGCGTGATGTAATTAGTTTGGATAGATGCATATAAAGCTTATGAAAATTATATATTTGACACAATTTGTATGTTAGTTTTACAAAAAATAATTCTCCTTTAAAAGTTTCTGTTAAGATATTAGAAGATATTGTTAGCTGTCTGTTAAGCTAACCCACACTGGTGAGAGCAGAATAATGATGTTGGTTTGGCACTGAACAGGAATGATGTCCATCCCAGGTGACTCAGCAGTGGTTTTTTTGCACTGCAGTGTTTTACAAAAGAGCAGAACATTTCACACTGTACTCTGAGATGCTTCTGTTTAGTGCAGGATCTGCTAGTGTTGATAGTGTGTAAATGATCAGAAGGTGCACTCATCATCACAGTTTGCAAAGGGAGTGGGTGTGACCACAAATGAGGCCAGGAACAATAGGCCTCCTTCAGCTCCCGTGCATGTGTTCGGGTACAAGTGTGAATAGCACACCGTGGGCTTCTTACAGGGCATAAAGAGGATATCAGTGCCTGCCACCCCCTGCTCGAGAGCGCTGCTGGCGCAAGCACGCACACACGCACACACACACACACTTGTTTAAAGCTGCCTGATCAAAGAAAAATGATTAACAGAGGCCTGCAATGAGGACGAAAGAGGAAATAAATGTTGAAGCCCCCAAACTAGACTGGCTGGTTGGCCTGTGGTCTGCTCTGTATGACATATATCTGATCTCCTGGCTATATTTGGCTAATTTTGCTGACATTCATGCCAGAAAAATGAAAATGTACTAGACCTTAACCTGCAAATGCAGGCCAGCTACACTGTTTTGTTCACCATCACCGTGTTTCCATGCAACCTCTAAAACACTCATCAATTCATCCAAAAGATTAGCGTGAACCTAATGAAAATAAAATCTACCTGTTAAAAGTTTGGGGGCACCTTGCTTTGTCAAAATGATCCTGGCTAATTTTCACTATGTTAAAGCATTACTTAAGCAAGTACATGTACACAGTTTTGCCCTTACCACAACTAGTTAATCAGCCAAGACATGTTTGGTGTTTGAAATTTGCTTCTTATGTTTTGCACTGGAACTACAAGACTAATGTAGCCAACAGGTAATGGAAGCATAGCTACCAGGTTAGCAGTGTGCAAACTACATGTCTGTATCACACTCTTGCCTCAAAGTGTGTTAACTTGATTTGTAATCTCAAAAAGACTTGTTTACATGGTTTCTGATACTGCGTGACATCGTTATCCACAAAACTGGACAAAAAGTATGGATGAAATTTAGACGGCTGCACATACTGGTTTTAGGTATGCCTTGTACATTTGTCCATTTTTATAAATATTGGCATAGCATGCAGAGCCAGTTTACACTTTAACTTTACACTTGCTTTAAATTGTTTTTTGTCTTAATCGTATCTAGAGGTTCTTTAGCTAGATTGCTTTTCATTGAAATGAGTATAAAGCACATTGACACACATGTTGTTTCCAGTTTACTTATATTTATTTTTTGAAAAGATTGGTTTGGGCTTTTTCACTGGCCCAGAGCTCAAGAAGGCAATTGGTTTTGGGATAACTCTGCATGATCTCATTGTAATCTGATCACAGTGCATCCTGGGTGTGTTTACACCTGGGTTTTCATGCAGTCAAGTGAAATCCACATGTGATCTAATCACCAAAAATGCATGCAGATGCGAGGTGTAAACATGTCTCACAATGTGAGAAACCACATATGCAAGTCAGAGTGAGGTAAATTGATTTTCTGGCTTTAGGTTACTAAAAACTGCCATAGAAATATAATTTTTTATTCACCATTTTGAAAAGCTGTGTGTGCTCAAACTTGTGACAGGCAGTGCGTACTGGAACATTTTTTCCAGAAGCACAAACACATACACACACTCTTGCGGTTTTTCTGCAGGAGCCACCTCCATTAGCTCTGTGATTGGATATTGCTGCTGATAGGTCAGCCTTATAATTGCGCTCAAAGTAGCAGGGCTTCTCGTGCTTCAGCTGAAACACATTAAAAGGCGTCGTTAGGCTGTGTATGTAGAGAGTGCTTTTCTAATTCCGGGGCAGGAACACAAGCTCGGGTTGTGAGTGTGTTGGCACGGGTCTGTATGGGGAAGGATTTGCCGGAGTGTTAAGCTCCCTGGCCTTGCACTTGTTATCGGCGAGCAGGAAAGAGGGATTTGAGCTAAATGAATTTTGAAGTAGGACAGAGGAAGAAAAGCGCTTACTGCTAGCAGCATATCTTCCCCAAAATGCAATCAGCCCATAGCATCTGATCCTCTGCTAGCATTTATGCTAAACACCATGCAGGCTTCAGGCATCTTTCACCCCTTAAATCCCAAAGGCTCCTTTGTAGGCAAACATACGTCATCACTACATGACTCATAGGTTATTAGTTTCATAGTAATTCACTGCAGGTACTGAATTAAAGGTCTCAAGGTTACTAACTGAATACTAAGGCATATTGACCCTATCAAACCAAAGCTTCTCATCCTTTGCCATGGTAAAATGTATCAGCACTTCCTGTGTGCTACCGTTTTCTACCATAAAATAAGCCTTGTTGCCTTTACTGCTGGATGCACTACAACAGTTTCTGATTGAGTGCATGAGCTCATTCAGCGTGGTTCAGATCAGATGCTTATTACAGTTTTGATTAATCAGAGTAACGATTAAACACTGATCTGATATGTGACATCTCTATTCATGTATTTTCTTTTTGAAAAGGATAGTTTGTGACAGACTAGTTATTTGTTAGATCATATGATGTCAAATTATGATAATTTGCTGAAACGTTATTGTCAGGGGTATAGTCTTGTTTTGTGGAATGAAAAAGGCATCAGCTTTACATTTTTGGAAAAAAAAAACCCTGTCAATACAGAATTTAAATCATATGTAAATGTCATGCAGAATTATGTAATTAGATTTGAAGTAGTACAGCAATGTAGCAGTAATACCTCTAGACTTTTCAAATTTAACAAAGACATTTTCACTAAATAATTTTTCACCTCAATATCTCTGGAGCTGTATATGAGAGCAGTCAGTATTACTTGACCAGCACCCACCCATCCTGCCCTGGTGCCTCTTTCACCTCTTTGACAGAGCTTTGAACAAATGCATAATTCATGGACTTGTGTAAGAAGTGAGGTAATTATACATTTATCTCACAAATAATATTTGGGCCCCATCTGTGTCTGTGACCTTGCAAAAGAGATTAATGCCATTTCGGACCTTCTCAGAATTGCTACGCAGAGAAAATTTATTCCCCTACCAGAGCAGAAAAAAAGAAACGAGAATGGATTTGCTCTTTATGAGTCTAGAATGTCACGAGGTTCCAGAAGGTCCTACTGTATGATTAAGTGTTAAGTTTAAAAACTTTATTCAGTGGCATTTTAATGGGGTGAAACAATGTCATTCTTTTTTTCCAGTTATACACAGGGGAGAGAACAGTGAAAGCTTTTTGAGGGATAAAGGAGAACTGGACAGCTGTTATTTAAAGACAATGAAACAGCATCAATCAGTCTTTCTGTTTTAAAACAAGACTGTTCAAAAATCTTCACATACTCTCCTTACTCTAAATATACACTCACCTGCCACTTTATTACACCAGTTCAATTGCTTGTTAACACAAATAGGTAATCAGCCAATCACATGGTCACAACTCTGCATTTAGGCATGACGAGCAAGACAACTTGCTGAAGTGCGGACTGAGCATCAGAACGGGGAAGAAAGGGGATTTAAGGGGCTTTGAACGTGGCGTGGTTGTTGGTGCCAGACGGGCTGGTCTGAGTATTTCAGAAACTGCTGATCTGCTGGGATTTTCACACACAACCATCTCTAGGGTTTACAGAGAACGGTCCGAAAAAGAGGAAATATCCAGTGAGCGGTCAGTTGTGTGGACGAAAATGCCTCGTTAATGTGAGAGGTCAGAGGAGAATGGGCAGACTGGTTCCAGAGGATAGAAAGGCAACAGGAACTCAAATAACCAACCAAAATCTCTGAGGAACGTTTCCAACACCTTGTTGAAAGTCTGCCACGAAGAATTGAGCTTCCATTACTTCCACTTGTTGATAAATTTCTGTTACTTGTTTACTCTTGCTTTATTGTATTTATGTTATTCGTTCTTTATTTGTTTTTCTTTTTCTCTCTCAGGCCATCATGGCTCAGCTCCCTCAAGAGGAGAAGGCTAAGATTGCAGAGCAGGTGGAGAGTTTCCGACAGGAGAAGAGTAAACTGGATGCTGAGGTGGCCAAGTGGGATGACAACGGCAATGACATTATCGTGCTGGCCAAGCAGATGTGCATGATCATGATGGAAATGACTGACTTCACCAGGTACAGACAAACAGCCACATAAACTGTCTGTCAAAAGTTTGGTAGCCATCCTTTGATGCTTTCTGACTAAAATGTCTCACGTTTCGCTTCTCAAACAGCTGTTTTATATTACTTTGGGTATATTTTGCATCAGACTTGTGCACAGATGGTGGGTGGGTGGCGTTAGAGCCTCTGCCCTTTTGTACAAGAACCTTTCTGGTAAAATAAAATTGGCCAGGCCTCTCACTGGGAATAAAACTAGTGGGTCAGAGTTCCATGAGTTTCACCACTCTGGGGCATCCCCTGTAGATTTCACTTTAGTCAACTGTGATGTCACCAATGCCTGCATCACGACAGCACTGAGAATTTTGCTGATAAACTACTAATTATGTCTCTTTGAAAAAGCTGTTATACCAATCATCATAGGTAATTATATAGCATAGTAGTTATTGCCACTGTACACTGTAGGCTTTTGGAATAAAATCAGTCATCTATGTACACAAAAGTGTCTGCAGTATGCTTTCAATTTAGTTCAGTTTTATTCATGTTCAGGCTGTCTTTTTTCCATCATTTCTGGCATTTTTAAAGAATTCTAATTTATTTATAATTAGTAATTTGAATTATAAAGATTTTTGAAACCTAAGCACCCCCAAACTTTGGCCAGGCAATGCACACTTACACTCTCCAACTCATACTGCATGACTGCACCCTGACTAATATATTATTACCTCCTACTGTGATCCTCTGTGGAAAACAGACTCCATTTTCAGAGCTGTGAGCTGGACACAGGCTTTGCCTCATGCTGTCTGCAATCTTTATTTTTTTGGAGTTGGCATTTTTTGACTGTATAGGTTCTACCACAGAAAACAACAGGGAAACGTAATGCCTGTTGTCTTGATTCAAAATCACCACACACTCACTTTGCCCAAATTAAGTAAAACATCTCCCTTCTACTTCCACTTATTAGCCGCTTCATGAGAAACTCCTCCCTACTGTATAGGTGCAAATTACAGACTTTAAGCACAATTTGCCAATTTATCTTCTATCCTATTTATGGTCAGCTTCTGACCTAAGCACTGCTGATGATCAGATTATTTGGGACCATTCTCAGCACAGCAGTGGTATTGACATGGTAGTGGCATGGTAGTGTGTGTTTATGCTATTTATTGGTACACCACCCAAAAATATCAAGCTAAGAGCAGGTCTGTGGTCACAAACCACCAAGAATTGATAAATGATGCTTAACACTAATTGTGCAGTAACAAATGAGTTACAATGTCTAAGTAGAGATAAGTAAGATAAGGGTTTCCAATAAAGTGAGGGTGCATTATGGTGTATTTGTCACAACATGCCACGTTTGCCATTCGGTTGTAATGCAGCAATTTTTTGTAAATGTGTTCAAAGGGGAAAGGGCCCGCTGAAGAACTCGTCCGACGTGATCAATGCTGCCAAGAAGATTGCGGAAGCTGGCTCCAGAATGGACAAACTGGCTCGCGCTGTGGCTGACCAGGTTAGAGAAAACCCCACTGCATAGATCTAGGAAAAGTTCTGCCACACTAATAGGCCGAATATGTGGAAGTAACACTAGCTTAATTTAAATAAACAGTAAGAGATGAGAGTTTGTAAATAATTAAAAACTGCTCAGTGTTAGGCCCTGTTATCAACAACGTCTGCAATGGCTTTTTCCATTAAATACGCTGTCATGATGTAGCTTAAACTACATGGCAGTAAACGTGTGTTGGGTTATAGTGAATTAACTAAAACCTAAACTAAAAAATCATGGCTTGCTTCCATACTTAATTTAGTCTTAGTCTCTAGTGTACATTGGTCGATCTCCCTTTGTCCATCACTGCTTTATTCTTTCCTTCTCTCTTTTCCTGGTGAGCCAAAGTTAAAGCTGGCCTGCATCAGTAGATTGGCCAAAGGCGAGAACAGAGGGGTGTAGGATCAAAGCCCAGTTTCACCTTTAATCAAATTAGCACCTCTGAGGTGTTGCATTCATTATCAACTGAGCACCTTCTCTCTAAATTGCTGACAGCACCTTTTTAATATCTAATCAATCACTGCAGCTCCTTGGAAGACAAACACTAGAATGAGTGTTAGAGAGAAAAAAATGTTTGATGTGTAGGAAAATCTGAGAAAATATTTAGCTGTTTTAGGTTTTCAGTGTGAAAGGGCATAACCATTTCTGTTTGGTTCCTAAAGTAAAGCTTTATGGTTAGGTTTAGGCTTAAAAATCTTTTAAAAAGTTTGCAATCAGTGTTTTTGAAACTATTTAAAAAGTTGTACATAAATATATGATTCTGATATGATAGTGCTACACAATTTCACAGGTTTCAAATCATTAGTAAGAAGCTGTGGAAAGTAAAGACATTTTAAATGTGTCCAGAATGGTGAGCAGTTCTTTAGATGGTTTTAAAATCACCCAGAAAGCTGTATAGCACTGACAGTACAGATAAAGAATACATAGAAATGTATCTTTTTAAATGAACATTGTATTAATTCTTGTAATGTAAAACTACAGAATTTTTAATATGACATGTCCTAACAACATATAAAAACAAGCATTAGTGTGCCCGCACATTGTTGTTTCGAATAAGCTGTCCCCCCTCGTTCCATAAGATTGCTCAGCTTTGAAGTGGCTGAAGTCACCAATAGCCTGCCAGCATGGTGTGTTTGTTGATCTTGCGAGGTATTCCTTTTCCCTTAGATAAAGGAAAAAAACACGCCGGGAGAGGAACCAGATCGCCCTGCTGATGGGGCAGTAATCCGAGTGTTGAAATGCATCAGAAAGAATCTTTCTCTCTCGCTCTCTCTGTCCAATTTTCCGTGCTTCAGCCTTCTGGCCACTCCCTACTTAGTTCTTTCTATCAGTCTCTGAGGTCACATGTCATTTTGTAGGTAGCCACATGTCCAAATAATTACATAGATAAGTCTTGCCTGTGGAAATAATGAATGGCATTTTTGAAAAATACTCCATTGGACACTGTGCTACTCAAAAATGTTCCAATGCCAATATGTTTTGTCCTACTCAAAAACAGTAAAATTGTAGCCTTCTACAGCCAAAACCGCTGACCTCCCACACTTTACAAAGTTCTGTCCAGCTGCACGTGGTGAACTACAAAATGATACAAGCCCAGAGATCGATACTACCCATTTTCACACAGCTCCCATGTACACACATGCAATCGTGGAAGCTGAACATCTGAGATCCAGCTTTCATTAAACCTGCATGTATGTGACACTGGATTTGCTCTCCAAACACCTCCCCTCTTCTCCTGGCAGATTTCTGACATATTTGTAGCCTAAGCTGAACAGGTGGCTGACGTGTCCCTTATCAAACCTTTCTCCCTCACTAGCGAAGTATTTACATCTCCCTGCCATCTGGGCCTGCACAGAGTGAAGGATGGAGTCCAGGGTTTGGATTTCTAGTGAGCGTGGGATGTGGGCATTCAGGAGTGGAACCAGACTCCCCCAAAGGAGGCTAGTTTGGCCATTGCATGCCAAACAAATTGAATAAATCCAGAAAGAACCTCCTACTCTGACAAGTTTAATGAGAGCCGGAACGGTCTGCTCCTTAGAAGCAATAGGCCTGGAAGGGTGTTAAAATAGGCAAAGGACTTGGCAAAAAACCTTCTAGCCCTTTATAAATGGTCAGTTTCTGACCAGAGGACCACTCTATGCTTCTGCTGTAACTCATACAGCCGATCCAGCACCACACACACTATCATACCACAGCATGTCAGTGTAACTGCTGTGACTGCCAAGCACCCAAAAAATATCTAGTCATAAACGGTCCTTTAGCTTGTGGTAAACGAGCGTAGACACAAGGTAGGTATTTTCAATAAACTAGTAACTAGTATATAAAAGAAACTGTTTTAATGATTTGGAGAACGGTTCTAAAATACCACAGCTCTGGACATAGCCACCCACTTCTTCTGACTCTTCTACGCCTCCTCATCTCTTCCTCCGCTCCCTGTCTTACCTATGCAGTCACTTTCACTTCATCTTCAGCTCAACTGCACAAAAGAAAAGGTCACTTGACCAACACGTCTGATTACTTAGTATGGTGTGGCACATTCATACATTGATGTGTTGAATTAATAAACACTTGTATGCTATGCAGACCTAGCACAGAGCATGTAAAATTAATGGAGGAAATGGGTAAAACTGTCAGTGAAGTATACTGCTTAAGTCAAAGGATTCAAATCTTTGCTGTGAAGATAAAACAAAAGTTCATGCAGTTCATGTGGCTTTTCTTTTTGTCTCTGAATCAGACTTTATCCTAGAGGCCCACAGCATTGCAGAATTAGTCATTTCTCTAATAACATACTGGCTAATTAGCAAACTTAAGAGCAAATTATGGCAAAGCATAGCACAAACATGGATGTCTTGATCTGATCTGACCTTTTGTATTGCCTTCAGAGCGGATCAGGCCATATTTAAAAGTATCAATATCAGATATATTTAGCCGAAACAATTCTGAACTCTGTAATATCAGTTTAATTGCCACAGTGGTAAACTAGTGGTAGGAGCAACTGCACATTGAAAGCCAAGAGCATGTTAGAGCAGTTTGAAATATTGTATGTATGTAGCACATTAATGACATTATTAACTGGCCATTTAAAAAAATGTCCAAAGAACTAAACTTATTAGTTCACAGTGTGCCACATGAGGCAGATAATACAAATTATGTGATTTTAATAAAGAATTTTAATAGTAATAATACGATAACTTGGCTAGACTGGATTACTAACTTTAGTACAGAATTATCTACAAAAACCACCAATGCCTAAAAAAAACAATCAGGACTCAGTATTGCCAGGTGGTCAATATTTATTGATTTGTATTGGGAGAGGAGAGAATCCCAGCTTAATCTCCCACACATTTGATAAATTAGAGCAGGTTTTTATGATGTGGCTGTGTTTACAGGTAGTGTTTGTTTTTTGCTGTGGTTATCTCAAGCCCATGTTCATAAAATGAACTCATTCATTACCTTTCACTGGCACCAACTCAAGTTTGGACCAAGAACAAGAGGGCGGAAGATAAATCACAGGTCTTATTCAGCTTCTAGCGAAAGTGTTTGCCCTCAGAACAAAGCTGTAGTCCAGACACAATTACAAACAAATCTAAAGGAGAGCTTTGTTTAACCGTCTTTCAGGCTATATGAAGTTTTCTTTGGTTTTGTTTTAGTACAACCAAATAATTCCATAAGAAAATTCAGTGGATTTGAGTGGACAGTTTTGTGCTGGAAACACTGCTATACATGTCATTCTGTAACAGAGTTAAACATGTTATATCTTTCTAAAGAAAATAGGAACAAGGTAGTGAGCAGTCTTTCTTGACTGTATTTGTCCTGATTCCACTTACAGGTGTTCTGTAACATATTGTAGGCCATGTAGAGTCACATGTATAGGAATTTTACAGCTTTGTCGTGTAAAAGGTGGTAATGGGATGTGAGCAGAGCCTCATTTTGATTTAGAATGAATCGAAACCTTTCTCCTCATGCCTCGACTGTCACAATCTGGCCTACGAGAATATCAGTCTGTTACATATTAGTACAGGTCATGCAGTGCCCACACATTTAGAATTCATGGCTCTTGTAGTATGAACAGTAGCAAGTGAAGTGAACAGGGGGCTCATTTTCATTTGAAACAAATCCAGACCCAAATCTTCTCTTGCCTCCAGTGTCCTGATTCAGCCTGCAAGCAGGACCTGCTGGCCTACCTGCAGAGAATCGCCCTCTACTGCCACCAGCTCAACATCTGCAGCAAAGTCAAGGCTGAAGTCCAGAACCTGGGAGGGGAGCTCATTGTCTCAGGGGTACGTTCTTGCAAGATCACCTTTACCACTACATATGCAGTGACTCTGTAGAGACAGGACAAGGAGAGGGGTCTGCAAGTTATGTGCGCATGCATTTTGGTGCATGCAGCATAATTATGCTCCTCATGCAAACTGATCAAAATGAATGTGGTAACACTTCCTATGAATGTCACGTTTGTAAGCATCTATGAACACTTTTATAAAATGTTATAATGTATTCATAAGGTGTTATAAACATGCTTATAAATATTTATAAAAAATAATTACACTGACTTGCACTTTATAGCCATGTTTATTATACATTATGAATTGTTAATATAATGGATTATAAGTAGTGTTAATAACATGTTATACTGTCAGTGCCAAAGAAGTCAGCCCCAGCTTGGAGAGCGGAAACAAACACAAAGTTTATTTACGCCCTGGGATTTCTAATATTTTATTTCTCATCGCTGATGCTGTTAGGGCTGCATCTCTGGGGCTTCAGTCCTGAATATTCAGATGCTCCAAACAGGCTGTCCAGCCTAGAGTTACTGCTACGTTATCCTTTTCTTACCCAGCGTCTCACTTTAAATGTTACATTACATCAGAGCAAACCGAGTACCCAAGCCCTGCCCACTGAACCCCCTCTGACATTGAGTATGAAGTCACAGTGGAGTGAAGGCGTGGAGAGGGAGAGGTGAGATAGTCGAGTGCTGTCATATAATTTATAATTTGTTTCCTCACTGGTTCTAACATCAAGCACTAGAAACATTCACTCTCTGACATCAGTACACGACAGTACAGTAATGCAAATTTCTGCTAGCATTCTCTGAGACATGCACTGCTAACTTAGTGCTAATCTAACAGTGGTGTACATTGAATTTCCCACATTGGGTAAAACACTGATGGCAGCACTAGTTTAAAATCTGACATCTGACACTTTATTGTCTGTGTTTTAGTGTTTCAGTAAATTCTATAGTAAATACTTCAACTTGAAGCCTCACTCTTAATATTGGAGGAGGCTTTAGTACAGTATACTTCACTTTACTTAGAGCGGACAAATACGACTTATTTGCTCTTATAATTTGTCATGAACATTACTTATAATGCACTATGTTAACAAGTCATAATTTATAATACGTATGGCTTATAACATGAAATGCATTTTTTATAAATATTTATGATTGCATTATAATGTAATTGTGTTTATAGATGATTTTACAAACATGACATTCATAGAAAGTGTTACCATGAATTCCTTAGTTTTTATTAAATGATCTTTTTATGAATAAATTAATATTTGCATATTTAGTCCACATTTTAAAACATGCAACCCAAACATTTGCGATGACAATGTAATACATCATCACATTACATTCATCTCTTAGCATAGTTAGAAAATTGTCATTAACATAGCCTAACAACGTACAGTAGCCATAATTGATAGTGGAAGATAAGTACATGCAAGAATAAGCCAAACAGCAAAGGAGAAGTTCTGGACTGCACTACAATCGTTTCTCAATTTAAAATAAACATGTTAATGATGTAGACTTACAAACATTAGCAATGTGCAGTCATAAAATGTTTAATGATTTCATCTGAAAATGCCAAAAAAAAAACACTCATGGAAGCCAATCGCAAACAAATATTTATTGACAAAGCTAATTGATTACAGGCTATTAAAGGCAATGTCAGTTAATGATAAAAAACCTTTGCCCAGCAGTAGAGTAAAAGTTGAGGTTATGCCTGCTGGAGAAATACTGCACAGACCACAGGACTAGGACTTTTGAAAAGACTGCAATATTTTTTTCTTTTTTTTTTGGAAACCATGTCTACCCCATGAAACACCTGAAATGTACTGAACAGAATTTTGTTTGCATTGATTTTTTGGTCATTACCAGCTCGTGTTACGCTGCATGGAAGCACACAGCCCATAATGTGCTGACTGTAAGTGAAATAAAGCCCCGACTGGAAAGTCACCTGACTTCACCCATAGCAGCGCTCGTTTATCTGTCCCAGTTCAGAACAGGCTATGTAAACAATAAGCTGGATGTAAAAGAATTTCTTAATGACAGCTTTAGTTAAGTATCCACAGAACACAAACATTATCTTTCTTTTTTCATTTTAAAAACAATGTTGCTCCACTACATTATGCATCAGTAATTCAGCAGCTAACACAAATGGAATGTTTCTTAGGCTTCACAGTCTTAAAAAAGTCACTTAACGATAACGAACCTTCACCCTCTTATGTTACAAAACAAGCACAGTGTCCAGCATTTTCACCACTGGCACTACCAAAATCTTCTTAACCTGGCTCTTACATCACCATCCCTCTCATTATTTTCTAGCTGGACAGCGCTACATCTCTCATCCAGGCAGCCAAGAACCTGATGAATGCTGTGGTTTTGACAGTCAAGGCTTCGTATGTGGCCTCCACCAAGTACCAGAAAGTGTATGGCACAGCAGCTGTCAATTCACCTGTGGTTTCTTGGCGCATGAAGGCTCCAGAGAAGAAGCCACTGGTCAAGCGGGAGAAGCCAGAGGAATGCCAAACCCGTGTGCGGAGGGGCTCTCAGAAGAAACACATCTCTCCAGTCCAAGCCCTCAGCGAGTTCAAGGCTATGGACTCCTTTTAACTCCTGAGATAGCAAAAAAAGAAGCTCCAAGTCTCAAATCCCCCTCTCAACCCCCTTCCCCCATGCCCCCCTCTCTTTTTCTTTTTCTCCCATCTCTAGTTTACAGCTACATGTGTTCAAGCCATCTCCAAATACAGAGAGGTACATCAGTGCTCTCTCAATATGTGTAATTTGGAGTGATTAACCCCTTTGGCCTGCATTCTCTTCTGCAAAAAGGACAAAATGCGTTTCATTGCCAAACGCTAACCAAATCAGGACACAAGCAAGCATATAGTGGAGGAGAGTGACGTTTGTTTATCGTTTGGGCTTTAGTACGATTCCTGTGATGTTCACTAGTTACCAGTGTTAACTACTGGCCATATTTACACAGATGTACGAAAGAAAATAATGTATGGTGCAGTAGTGTCAGCCTATAGCTGTCTAAGGGCGCTGGAGCTCCTAACGTAAACTTTTGGTTTGAAACTGAATATGACTCGTAGTGCTAGGAATAAGTTATGTTGAAACACCTGTTTACTTTGACCCATTATATCCATATAATCCACAAGATGATGAGAAATACTAGTTTTTTGCCATTTATTTAATTCTACTGCATCACTAACTACTGCAGCCTGGTTGGCCATAGTGTTGAACATACTACTAGAAAATGGACCGAATCAACTAGTTGTGTGGTTTGCTCAGAGAATAAAGTAGAAACCCTGCATACCTTTATAGTCACAATTCTCTAATAAACCCCGCAACTGTGTGTTCCGAGTCTGTTTCAGAATCACTTCTTGAAAGCGTAATGCTCTGTTCCAAACTCTAATTATTATGAAAGGTTCCAATTATTTCTGATAGGGAACATCTGAGTGTTCTTTATTTAGCCGAAAAAGAGCTCTTCTCTTTCTGCAAAAACCCCTAATGTTGGAAGCACAAACACAGTGCCCTCTGCTTCAATTTCAGTAAACAGATCAGGAGTGTAAATCATTAGTTAAAAATTGGAAAAATGTCAAATGACTGTGCTTAATGTATCCACTTCACTGAAATTCATATAAAAAATAACCGCTCCTTTGGCACCTTTATCTGAAGCTGTTTAGGTCAACCTTAATTTCAGAATGTTTTCTGAGAACTTTTTAAAGTTTCTGGATAAAATTCCTTTTGATTTCCCTTTTCATTTCTCTGGCTCACAAGCGTTGTTTTTTTTTTTTTGTTGTTTTTTGCGGACATAAATTGGAGCTTTCTACCTGCCAGACAGGGTCCTGGTAAAGAGATCTGAGACTGATTAAGCTCAAAAGCAGGTAAGTGTATGAAATAGCTCAGTGTGACCTCCGCCAGATCGCATTCTGTCTGAAGCTCGTCCCTACAGTTCCTTCAGGTTTGGTACTGTGACCCATGCATAATGAAACTCATTACAGGAGGATTAGCCGTGAGGCCGCTGTGGCAATGCTCATACCTGCCATTTACCTTAATTAAAATCTTACTTTAAAACCATTAGCTCTGCTAAAGGATGGAGAATTAACACAGGACGCAGGCCAAGAGGTGAAAATCGGATGTGGTAGTTGGTCAGAACAGGGTGTAAAAGGATTCTTTTGGAGGGTTGTTGTACTGCAGGTCAGACTTTAAACTGGGCCTTTAAATTTCTTATAACACACTGGTTAACGGTCATTGTGACTGGCTGATTTTACCATGGATGTGCAGCTGACAGACTTTACTGCTGTCTGATGTTACTGCTGCATGTAAACTCAGTAAATTAACAGCCAGCACTTTCACATGTAATTTACCTTTAAAAACACGTACAACCTACAAAAAAACATTAAATGAGAATTGGCTTAAACCTGAAACGGATGTTGCCTAAAAGAAAGATAGGCTGTGAATAGCTACAAACATCTAAGCTTGAAACTTTCTATTGGCATGCTTTATGACTGAAGGGCTTGGTTTACTTCGGCTTTTGGATATGAACAAAAAGAGAACGTAGACCATTTCAAGCCGATACGAGATAGTAAATGGCAGGACTTGAATAAGCTGCAGGCCTGCCGTGATTTTCTTTATAGCTGTGCCATCTCATGCAAAAGGAATTTTGAATAAGCTGTTACATATTTAATGTGTAACTTGTTCCACAGATGTTTCTCTAGACATTTCCTACCTCATAAATGTGGTTCAATTACTATTTCATCAAATAATTCACATGCTTGTTATGATGATACAATATGGTGGCTGTCACAAGAGCTTTGATGTGAAAATGAACCATGATGTACAGTACATACAAGAACAAGAGAAAAATAGATATTCCAGAGGAGATTTTACAAGCTATATCTTGGGATCCTACAAACACTAAATCAGTTTGTGCACATTTAACAAGTTTTGAAGCATGGCTTATGGTTCCTCATAAGTCCTGCCAACCAGTCCTTGGCAGCTTAAAACAACCGCTGAGCTCACTGTATGCATCTGTGCACTTCAACAAACAAGGAAGCGAAATGGCTTTGGTGTCACTCGATGTGTGAGTGTTTCTAACAGTGTCTAATCTCGCTGTTCTCCAGGCGTCTTTGTGGCTAGTCCCAGAACTATTGACCTTACATCGCCAGTGCAGGTTGCCTTACTAATTCAAGAAACCTGCCTGAGGGTGAGTGATGAAGAACCAGGCACAAGTATGCACTGCCATCAACAGACCTATATATGCTCTAGTGGCTACCTAGTAACAGTCTTTATGAAATAATGTTCATGGGTGGAGCTAGGATAAGTCAACTAGTACAAAATTAAATGAACAACCAACACATACAGCTGAACAATAAAACTGAGCCCAGCATCTTGTCCAAACACAAGAGAGGCCTGAACTAGCATTCCTCAACTTTTAAACAACTTTAAGTAGCAGGGATTGGCACTTTTTTCTGTCTACCAGGCAAAACAAGGTGCAACAGAACTCCTCCTGCATCTCTTTTAGTTTTTTTTTTCCAACCACAAATAAGTAAGCTTCTGCACACCTCTGTTTTTCCAAGAAGATCTCCCCCGAGAACATGGAGGTACTTCTTTGAAAAGGCAGGAGCTTTCCAAGCCTGTAATTGCATCATGGTGAGACAAAGTGCCAGTGATTTTGACTGACTAAGCTCCTGTTAAACACCAAATAAAATGCACTGCAGCTGCTGTTGCCCAGCAGCCTTTGGTCAAACAGTATGTTGCTTCAGATTACAATGATGTAAAATTTTAGAGATGGGAAGTTTCAGAGCAGTATGAGGTGCTCATAAATTCACTGTGGGTAAATAATTTCCATAACAACATGTAGTAATCTGCAGAATTGATGTGTGGCCAATGCCACTCAAACCTGACCGTTTATTAAAATTATGTGACCACAGTGGCCCAAGAGATGCAGCTATGAGCTATTGTGGCTGTTGTAGCCAAACTCTATTTATTATAAATTAACTCAAAGTGCATACTTGTCTCATACCTATGAGGCAACAATTAGATTGAGGCACCAATTACACTGTTGAATATGAACAAAACCGACTAGACCTTTAGACCCTTGGGGATGCAGCTGTTCTTGTGAACCCAAGTGCCAAATCCAGCTTGGAAATGCTCCACTGCCTCCATATCCCCCTACCCCTTTTTAATCCACTTCTTTTCTTCTATCAAAAAAATGCCTTTCTACCCACAGAAGTGGAAGAAAAAGGATGAATGGATTTAATTTATTATTTGGCCTTTTGGATGCTTTCAGCTATCTGCACCCTTGCATGACTGCAAAACTGAATGTTCTGTTTATTTGTTACATATATATATATATATATATATATATATATATACAGTGGCAAGAAAAAGTATGTGAACCTCTTGAAATTTTCATACCTGTCATAAAATGTGATCTGATCCTCATCCAAGTCAAGCATATCGACAAATATAATGTGCCCAAAATAATAACACAAAATATGTTTTATCCTTCATATCTTCATTGAGAACAACAATGAAAACATTATAGTGCTAGTAGATAAAGTATGTGAACCCTTGAGTTAATGATCTCAAAAAAGCTAATTGGAGTCATACCTGGAGTCTTGTTAAGAAAATGAGTTTGGAGGTGTGTACTAGAGCTACTTTGACTGATAAAAACCACTTAGACTTTTTGAGTTTGCTCCACACAAGAAGGATATGCGTATCTAAGCCATGCCTCGCCAAAAAGAGCTTTCAGAGGATCTACGATCAAAAATTGTTGCTTTACATAAAGCTGGAAAGGGTTACAAAGCAATTTCAAAGACTTTAGAAATTCACCAGTCTACAGTAAGGCAAACAATCTACAAATGGAGACAATTTGGGACTGTGGCTACTCTGCCAAGAAGTGGGCGCCCAGTCAAAATGACCCCAAGAGCACAACGGAGACTTATCAATGAGGTAAAGAAACAACCCCGAGTGACAGCCAAAGATTTGAAGGCGGCATTGATGCAGGCTAACATCTGTGTTCATGAATCTACAGTTCGTAAAACTTTGAACAAGCAGGGTGTCTATGGCAGGACACCACAAACGAAGCCGCTGCTTACTAAAAAGAACATTGCTGCACGCCTGAAGTTTGCGAAAGAGCACATTGACACTTCACAACGGTACTGGCAAAATGCTTTGTGGACAGATGAAACTAAGATTGAACTATTTGGAAAGAACACGCAGCGATACATCTGGCGTAAAAAAAGGCACTGCACATTACCATAAAAATATCATCCCAACCGTCAAGTATGGTGGAGGGAACATCATGATTTGGGCCTGCTTTGCTGCATCAGGGCCTGGTCAGCTTACAGTCATTGAGGGGAAGATGAATTCCCAAGTGTATCAAAAAATTCTACAGCATAATGTGAGAGAGTCTGTACGCCAGCTGAAACTCTATAGAAGTTGGGTGATGCAACAGGACAATGACCCAAAACACCGGAGCAAGTCCACAACAGAATGGCTTATGAAAAACAAAATCCGCCTTTTGGAGTGGCCAAGTCAGAGCCCAGAACTCAACCCTATAGAAATGCTATGGACTGACTTGAAGAGAGCTGTACACATGAGGCATCCAAGGAACACGACAGAGCTAAAGCAGTTCTGCCAGGAAGAATGGGCTAAAATTCCTCCTGAATGATGTGCAGGTCTGATCCACAGCTACAGGAAACGCCTGGTTGAGGTTATTGCTGCCAAGGGAGGGTCAACCAGCTATTAATTCCAAGGGTTCACATACTTTTTCCACTATCACTTTAAATGTTGAATGAGTGTGTTCAATAAAGTCCTGAAAGAAAATTTATTTTTGTGCGTTATTATTTTGGGCACATTATATTTGTCGATATGCTTGACTTGGATGAGGATCAGATCACATTTTATGACAAGTTAATGCAGAAGACCATACAATTTCAAGAGTTTCACATACTTTTTCTTGCCACTGTGTATATATATATGTTTCAAATCTGTTTCAGACTAAATATTAATGCATCCATGTTGAGACATTTTCAGGAACATGTGAATGGGCCCTCTTCTTTCATCTACAGACAAACAATGTGCAGATACTCTGATCCTAAAAGAAAACCTTTAGAGTTGTGTTAATTAGCATGTAAACGCTGTCCTTGTTTCGCGTTAAAAGTTTAAAAATTAATTACAGCTAAGATGTGATGGCTCTCATGATTTTCTCTGGAATAACAAGTGCCGGAAATGCACAAAAGGGACCCATAAAGAGGAACAAACAGGACAAAGCCGTTTGAAGCTGTGCCTGTCCTCTTTTGAAGACAGTTAAACTGATTAGCCATTAATTGTCCAAAATTGGGGCTATGAAAATTTGTCACTTTCAAACAGTTCCACTCTTCGTCACCTCAAAACCTGGCATACAAATCAGTTCAGTTCAGGGTTCAGTTTTGTGCATGTTAACTGTTCAAGGTGTCAGGTTATTATAGCTCACCAAAACTCTGAAAAAATGTGTTCATAACAGTAATAAAAATAAAAACGATAAATCAAAACTAATATCCACTACAAAAATAATAAGAAGAAGACCTTTTCATTTTTTCAGTGCATTAATAAGAATTTCAAAGTGGATCCCTTCTGTGTTTGGCAGTCTTTAAGGAAAGGTGGAGCCAAGCCGAGCTCTGTCTACTTCTTTTGTTCATTTTATTCTACTCTTCTCTACTATCACAGTGTTCAACGTAACACTAAAAATTGAATGAAAAGTGTTACTATCAAAACTATAAAAACTATTAATGCATTGCTAAAACTAACAGAAACTAAACTGAAGTCAAAAACCAAGATGAAAACTAAATAAAAATAAAACTACTGATACGAGTACCCTAACATACCGAGTAACCCAACATCTTTTGAAAACACCTGTGACTGAATTACACGTTACTGAAAAACACATGGATTCATGAGCTTCCTCTGTTGCAAATTAAAAAGTTTTCCCTCATTACAACTGTGTTTTCATTTTCTTCATGCTGACCAGAACACTTAATCTGTACAGAAACGGTACGGTTTCAATTATTTTAGCTCATTTTTACAGCAGGAAGTCACTCTGAGGCAAGCTGATGCTCCAAAGCACAAAGGCATTCATTTTCAATTACATTCACATAAAGCAAGTTAAGGGATGTCTGTGTGGTAAAGCTATCATTACAGTGCATAGGATAGAGAGAAACATAAGCAGTTTCTTAACAACCCTCTGTCTCTCTCCTTCTCTGTCTTTGCCTCTCAGAGATACAGTGTTAATCACAACACTATATTCTTCAAAATGTATAAAAAAGCGACTACTTGTCTATAAAAACTCCATATGAATGTAATTGACCAGATTCATCCAAAAGAGCAGTTAAATAATACATTGATTAGACATAACGTTATATCCACCTCCTTGTTTCTACGCTACGTCCATTTTATCAGCTCCACTTACTGTATAGCTGCACTTTGTAGTTCTACAGTTACAGACTGTAGTCCATCTGATTCTCTGATACTTTGTTAGCCCCCCCTTTTACCCTGTTCTTCAGTAGTCAGGACCCCCTTGGATCCTCACACAGCAGGTGCTATTTGGGTGGTGGATCATTCTCAGCACTGCAGTAACCCTGTGTGGTGGTGGTGGTGTTAGTGTGTGTTCTGCTGGTCTGAGTGGATCAGACACAGCAGTGCTACTGGAGTTTTTAAACACCTCCTTGTCACTGCTGGACTGAGAATAGGTCAACAACTAATCCAGCCAACAGTGTCCTGTGGGCAGCGTCCTGTGACCACTGATGAAGGACTAGAGGATGAATAACACAAACTGTACAGCAGCCAATGAGCTATAGTATCTGACTTTACATCTACAAGGTGGACTGAGAAGGTAGGAGTGTCTAATAGAGTGGACAGTGAGTGGACACAGTGTATAAAAACGCCAACTGCACTGCTGTGTCTGATCCACTCGTACCAGCACAACACACACTAACACACTACCACCATGTCAGTGTTACTGCAGTGCTGAGAATGATCCACCACCCAAATAGTACCTGCTCTGTGAGGGTCCATGGGGGTCCTGACCACTGAAGACCAGGAGATTGGCAGCTCTCTTGTTTCACTACTTACTAGACATTTTTTGTGTGCCTGCTCTGAATAAGGGTGTCAAGACTCCAGTTTTGGAGGGCTACAGCACTACAGAGTCTAGCATCCCATTTCATTGAATAGTTGAACTCAAGAGTTTCACAAGTGATAAAACACTAACCTCTGCACTACTGTGTCCCTCTAGGACAGTGGTCCCAACCAGTATCCTGGAGTACCCCTTGCCCTGCACAATTTCCTGTTTGCCTGCTCCCAGCATACCAGATTCAACTAATCAGTTAATCAAAAACTCATCTTGAGTTGATGTGGGTGTTAAAGCAGGAAAAACACTAACATGTGCATGACAGTGGGTTATCCAGGACCGCAGTTGGGTACACTTGCTCTTGAACATGAAGTTGATACCGCTGCTTTAAGACCTAAACTGAAAATTGGCCACTGGCATTTCTTTATAATTTTTAATGTAACTTGGCAAAATAGCTATTCATGTTGTCATCTGATTCAGCATAGCTGTTCACAAAAAATCAATAGCTACATTTACAGGCACCTCAATGGCTCAACACTATTTCAAGACTAAGAGTCTAACTAAGATATGATCATATAAGCAGCGCTCTACTGTCTAAGGTTTTGGTCTAAGCTTAGAATGTTTGTCTTGGCCTGTGGTCACCAACCTTCAATTTGGAGATCAATCTTCCTCCATGTTTCACTTTCAACCCACATATCACCCAACTAATCCAGGGCATTTTGAATAACAGTTATTAGGGAAGATCCCATGTGTCAAACTCAAGACTCAATCCTTTCTGGCCTCCGAAAGTATTTTAATTCTATTAAAATCTATTAATATTAGCTGATTTCACAGCTTGCTGCACTACAGTCTCTGTAGAAACTGAAGCTAAGACCAGGGTGAGGGTTGGGTTTAGGTTTTGGGTTGAGGTTAAGTTTAGGGTTAGAGCCAGGTTTAGAGTTAAAGAAAAGTATGGTCAATTTAGTAGATATTTAGTTGAATGTCATACAAATCATCTAAAGTGGACAATCCAAATTAAGTGTTACCAAACTTTTTTCCCTAGATTTTTTAATATGGCCATTTTACTCATTGAGTTTGACACCCCTGGGCTAGATGAATCAAGCTAAACTGAACAGCAAAACTATTCAAGATAGATGTGAGAATGTAAATGCTGAGACCAATTCACTGACTCTCATTCAGAGCCTGTGTGAAGCATTGTGGCTTTCTGTGCTGCACCACATGTGATGACAAATAAACACGAGTCTCAAAAGGCAAAAAGGCTACACTTTCACTGAGGGAAAGAGACGTCCCTGATGTTAAATGTTTTGTCAGAAATAGACACCTGAAGCTACACCATGTAAGATTAATAAACTTCTCCAGTGAAAATGTGTAATTGCACACAAAGTGTGGAAGAACATTTGGTACTGTTACTGAGTCAACTGATCAGGAGCACGGTCAAAAAAGTAACCAAAGAGAGTTCGGGTAAAACTTGGTGAGCAACTTTTCATCCAAAGATGTACCTAAATTATCTACTGCTGTCATCATGTCTTCGAGTCAGACCTTTGTTTTGAGGTTGCATGTGTGATGTTAATATGTAAAGACATCATATGGTCTGAAAATCCTCTGCAAAATCCAACTCAACACCCCTGACTTGTGAATTTTTTCAGGCTTTACTGTGACTTGCAGAAGCACACGTCACCAAATTTCAGTGTTTTTCTCCCTCCTGACTCAGTTGTGCTACTTCATTCCATTACAAAATCCTACATACTGCAGTTTCAAATAGAAGGGAAAAGAACAATTCATGCAGATTTTTTTTTAAAACAGAGAATCTGCATATAGCACTTGTAAAAATCTTAGTTCTGTCCAGCTTCATACACACTCTAAGAACTTAGAGTGCTGAGTACTTACTCAGGCTAGTGTATGCACGTAAACTAAGGGGGTGTTGCAAAATGCATAGTAATATTTTTTTTCAATATATCAATATCAATAGTCAATTTTGTTGAGGGATGATATGCACTGTAAAAAAAGAATTTCATTTCATGCTATTAAATGTGTGATGATGGGAACAGTTTCTATAGTTCTGTTTAACGCAGTACACGTCACTCCTAAAACTGAAAACCACTGCGCAGCTCTGGAATAAACTGGTTTAGTTGGCCTGCCTTGGGTTAGCCAAGCTGTTTGAATTGGCGAGGTTTCTCAGTTTAATAAAGTAATGATGGGCAAGCTGAGGTAGGTTAAACACATGGGATCAAATACCAATGCTAATACCTCAAATATTTTCACTAATTTGTGAAGACAGCAACTAAATGTGTCCGTTTCCAAAGTGATATGAAAATTCAGTTAACCAGCTTGTTATTCAAATGTGTTCCACCTTAAATGCAGCAGCAAATACATGTAACTGCGGCTCCATTTAAGGAGAAATGAAACATTTTAATAAGAAGCTTGGGACAGGAAGCCGACTGCAGCTCGTGGAGAAAACAGAAGTCTCAGCTGCTACTTCTCTCTACAGGATTTGAGCAGCCCCTAAGTGCCGATTCTGAATGTGCCAAACAAATAACTCAATCCACAGGGATGTTAACAGCTACCAATCTGTACCTCTGTTCAGTTGGAGAGTCCATCTCTTTTTGGCTGTGAATTGTGATTTTAACCAGAAGGTAAGAGCCACACTTCATACAGAAACACAAGACTGGATTGTACAGGACTGTAATAAGGAGCTAGTTTGATATTAAGCTGTAGCCTTATAGTTTGCACTTTTTGGTTACTTTTATATAGACTGCAGTTGTGTTTCTATTCATTTTTTGTCTATTTTATGTCTTCTAAGAAAATTACCTGTGATATTTATCCCTTCAACAAGCACTGCTGTCTTTTAGAGATTTTAGAGACTTTGAAAATAACTCAAAAAACTATTATTATGAATCCTGTATATATTTACACTCCTAATATAAGCATAGTTAATGAAGTGTAAATGCAGTGTGCGAAGAAATAGTGAAGATTTAGATTTCACAGTACGACAATGAATATCATCAGGAAGCTTTTCCAGTTTAACATATATTTTAATTTCTACTTTATTTAGACATTATCACATATGGTTATGTCATGAACATGTCTTTAGGGGTTAGAATAAAAACTGTGGATTGTGAACAATTCTATTTTTTGTTAGGTCTATCTCACCTCAGAAACAGCTCCCCCTAGAAACTGTTTAATCACATAAACGTTTTCACTCCTTTGGTGATATTACCTGCCACGTCATTCCTACCAGCAGATATGGAAAAGGCTGGCTTTGAATGTCTAAGTTGGATGTTGTTCACATTCTTTCATAGATGGCTGTGCATGGACAATTTACAGTCCTAATGTTTTACAGATTACAGTCCTGTATTTGCTACAGCTATGCATTCTAATAACAGAGATAAGCACCTCCTTATCAGCATGTTGCTGTGTTTCCTCCTCATCACTTTCTTTGAAATGTATTCTTATGAGAAGGGTTTCATTTTCCTGCTCATTAAAGAAACATCTTAACTGAAAGAAGATAAAGGTTACTGGCAATTAAACTCTTAAAGCATCCCTCATTTCTCATTAGAATTACTTTACAACCACATCTGCAAAAATTACAAAATAGTAATTGCATTATCTCCAAAAGACACCAAATACTCAAAAGTTTGCATCAGGGACACACCTAATCGCTGTGAATTGCCGTGTGGTAGTTTTCTACCATTATTCACGTCATGTGGAGTCAAGTGATTGACACTTTAATATTGTGGAAAGTGTTGTTAAAATGTCAACAAAAGCACCTTGATTAACCACCACTGTTATTGTCAAGGAACATCATACGGAAAGGAAAACAGCCCATTTGCATGAGATTTTATGCACATCTAATTGGCGTACAAACAAGACAGCCAAACTTTAAAATTAAACGCTCGCCACTACAGATAAGACACCTCTCAGACAGACTGATCAAATTTCACCACTCATCTCCTGTGTTCCATCTACAGGGCTGAGGAGAAGAGGATATTAAAGGAAAGCTTTTTACAACACCCTGAAACGAAAGGAAAAAACATTAACTCCCTTCCTCTGCTTCGCTCTCTCAAATAAGAGGTTGAGGTTTTTATGGCAGCACAGATGTAGATATTCAAATACATATGGAGCAGGCCTGGGGGGGAAGGCAATTCAGACAGAATAGAAAATTGCTTGACATAACAGGTGGATCATTTTCAGAGATGTATCAAACATCCTTTATATTTAAGACAAAAAAAACGTAGCTATGTGATATGAAAATGGGGCAAAATAGTGATGTTTCCTTTTCTGGTACACAGCATGCCTCTCAGTGACATATAGATCCACAAAGTCCGTAGATCTGCTGCACACACCAATGCACATGTGGAATCAGGAGAGTGTATTAGTTCCTGGATGATATGGTAGGTATGGCCACTGCCCTTGTGCAGTTAAAAAGGCTAAAGAGATTGTCACCCATTACTGAGGCCTGACACTGATTCCGAGTGATACTGCTCTTACAAAGGCAAAATACAGGAAGTAAAATCAGACGTCTGAAGATCAGCATGATCTTGTAACAGTTTTTGGTTCAACTGTGCTTGATTTTAACCCCTTGAAGGGTCAGGACCCAAACATCTATTACCCATTTCTATTACTGAAGAATATCTCAGCTAATGTGAACTGTAGTCCATGTAGTTACTGAATAATAAGACAAAGTCTGAAGCATAGAATCCTTAAAAGTGCCAAGGTATGACCAAGAACATGGCAAAAATGTAATAGTTGCACTTTGAAACATGAACAGGTGCAATTCGAATCATATAATTGATCTAAAAATGATCCCCTGTTGTGAGGTCAGAGGTGGGAAGAAGTTAAAATTGGATGCAAAATACTAAGCAAATTTCCATAAATAGATTAATGAACCAGTAACAGCCAACTGAATAATACTAGTGGGTTTCAAGCAAACCTTCTATGGTGTGCTTAAAACATGTTTGTGTTATGTACTGGCCACATTATAAATGTTTGCGTGACTGTGCATGCAGACTTACAGTGCCAGTGATCTGCAGGCCTTCAGCCAGCATTGACTCGTCGAGTCTCCTACAGGGAAAGACACAATTATTGATCAAAGAAACCTAGAATAAGTGTACGCAAGCACCATTAACTCACTGTAAAAAGCCTTGTGTGCCTTTCTGACAAATGGCTACATCCGCTTTTTCATCTCCTTCATTTGTACAGAGCTATGTCCTTTAAATTCAGTGCACCTGACACAAGGGAACAGACATACACATTGAGCATTCAACTTTATAACAGCTAATATATTAGCCCTGAGCTGGTATGCGTTCAGGTGGAGTGCGTGTTTCCTCCGTTCTCGGTTTTGAGGTAGAAGCGTTATTTTCAAACATAGAAAGGCCTGCATTCATTGCCAGATGGATTTTTTTATTAGAATTTATGCAATACATTTAGTTCTGAGTATGTGCTCTAGCCTGTTAAAGGTATCGTCTCATACCTGTGCGTACCGAATTGAAAGGCTTGTATTAAATGATACACTATCACTCCTGGTCTACATAACGGCAAAATGTTGCATGTCAGTGGATTCTCCATATAAGTGCAAAAATGTGACAGAAATTCTTACATTCTTTTTACAACTAATTCTATTTAAGAAATTATCATTTTAAAAAAATTCCATTTCACACCTCATCATAATTCTTTACTGAATATTACTTAGGCCTGTAATCTGCATATAAACATATAGATGCCTGAGTGCATAGTTATATATATATATATATATATACACACACACACATAGGCCCAAACCATTCAACAAATTCCAAAGTAGAGCTACAATAGCTACATACAGCATACATGTATCACTGTATTTCCGCTGCAGGCCTCATCTGAAACATCTGCTCATAAGATTACTTTAAAAAGGCAACGTTTAAACTCTGAAAGGAAACAAGCGGCTCCAGACGGTGGTGTGTCCCCTGAATCTACATTAGCTATGGCACCATTACCTTTCAGTGTCATTAACTGAGCGAGGTTCATAATTACACGGCTCTGCTTCTCAGACAAACGCGTAATGAGCGCGCAATTACCGCCAAACTCCTGAGTCCCCAGGTCTTTGCCTCTGTCTGCGGGTGTCTCTGAGATGAGAGTGTGTTTGCAACTGACTAAAGCGTAAGTACTCAAGACACAATGGCCCTGAGCTGGGGTCTGGGGTGTTATGTAATGAAATGACAGCCAGTTCATGCAGTTAAATAACTAATAAAGATCTTGTTGGTTGAACTTCTGTGGTTTTGTGGAAGGTTCTGGATGACTCATAACGGCATGCAACGGCATTATCCTTACCCCACTGAGTCACCCACATTACTGGTGCTTACATAATTTAAATATACAATACGGAACAAAGTGACAAGCAGTATGACAAAATGTGTGTATATCTAAATTCCACCCTAAATGTTCACAGTATTAACAACAACAATGCTCATTTCTCTTTATCCTTTCAAATGATGGGTTTGTGAAGCGCTGACCTGTCAGTTATTGATCTTAGGCCAGTTTTAGCCAATGTATCACTTCCATAACCCAGTGTTTGTGTGTCGATACACAGCACTGTGCAATTTCATATATTCCAGGTTTGCTGCACAATTTTGAGCCAAATTCAAAGGGCCTCATTCACCAATATCTTCTTAAGTGTCTTCTTAAACGTGTTCTCGAGAAAGGACCTATGAAAAGGTCTAGATCAGAACTACATCTAGTGTAGAACTGTTCTCACCTTTGTGCTCTTGAGTGAGCGTAGATCCTGTTCTTATCTAACAACACCCTACATAAGAAAACACTGGTGTCAGAATCACTGGGAAATCTGCATAAGTAGGTTTTAAGATTTTTCTTTATAAGAACGCTTGGTGAACGAGGCCCAACGGGTTTTTTAATATCTTTCTAAAACCTCATCATAACAACAATTCCCCCTGTATAACACTGTGCACAAATACAGCGTGTATTATAAAAAAACGATAGTCTTCAACTGGTCTTTAGGCCTCATTTTGCAGTTTATTTAGGGATGAATCAGGATCAGATGATACTGAGCATTTTATACTAAGTTCTATATCGATCATGGTCCCATTGATTGATCTGCTGATTTATGTACCAGTTACTTTAACATGCAGTTAATTCACTTCATTATATGCAAAGAACTTATGTGGAAACTTAATGCTTTGGGCAGCAAATATAAGGCCCCTTTCTCTCACCATTAAACGCGCTAACGTTTCTGCTAAAGGCAGGTTTGAAGCAGAAAAGGCGTGAAGCACGTTTCCTCTATGGTTAGTGTTTAAGGCTGAGAACACAGCGGAAGGGTATTTAGTTCATGGCTGTGGCGGAATGTCACCAGCGGCAAGCGGCAAAAAAACGCGCTCACATTTACACGGCCCCGTTTGGAAGAAAGGCAAATTAAAACACAGTGAAGCTGCAGATGTTACACGTTAAGCTCTCTAAAACAGCTCAACATCACAGACATTTCAAACAACGTGCTACCTTCTGAAACGGCTGCTCACTCTCTGCCGCAGGCTGTGAATTAAGCCCGGTCACCACTGCGGAGCAAACAGCGCCAAAAGGAGGCCGGTAACCTGCTCCATTCAAATACCCCAGGACACCCCTGCATTTAACACCTCTAAATGTACAAATATAACATTTTCAGACGTTTCATTACCTGAAATATCCCGAATCTATTTTTAAACTTCTTAAAATCCCTAAGGATCCGCGGGAACCCTGAGTATGCCTTGATTCAACACACCTGATCCAGCTCATCAAGGGGCTATGGAGACGGGGAAAGGGCATTCCCACCGATTTTTGAACATCCCTGCATAACTCAGCAGCTCAGATGTAAACAAAGTCATTCAGATGTTAAATGGTGAATTTTATAGACACCTATTTAGATGTCTGTACAGTGGTCGTGGTTATCATGTGTTAATGGTAGGTGGCAAGTCTAAAATTAAGCTGCTTTTTGGGTACTGTTGTGGTTTTAAACGTCCTGTATATACCTCTCTGCCATGAATTAACTTGAAAAACAAGTTTTAGGACAAAGGCGTCTCTCAGAACAATGTTTCAGACATCAGGCAGCTTATTCAAAACTGCAGCTGCGTGTAATAACGCTCCGCCATGGAGCTGTTAGAGGCGTGAATCTGTTCAGACGTCTGGTTCCCATCACCGCCACTCTTAACAAATCTGATTCACTTTCTTTAGAACGGAGCACTTCACACCAAACCTCTCTAAATGACTGTTTCTATCTAATTCACTTTATCATAGAGAGATTTTTTAAAAAAGAAATTACAAAAATTTCTGCTTTAATGAGCAGGAGCTTTGGGGAACAGGTGAAACTGTGCAGTGCTGTGGGTCGCCAGGAGCAGGAATAATGACACACAGCTAAACGTTTCTTTACATCTAGATTTTTTAGGAATTAGAGGTCTTAAAAAGCCACAAAAGGTAATGCGTTTAGCCAACCACTGTAAAGACTTCACAGCACTGGTTTAACAGCCAGCTGACGTTAACCCTAATTTAAACCAGCGTTAGCTTAGCTGGTTAGCTTAACTAGCGTTAGCTAACGTCACCTCAAGAATACACGATATTTTAAAGCGTGTTTATGGTCGAAACAAGTGCGAACTATTATCCAAGATAAGAATAAACACTTAATTTAACCCACCTTCACATTTATCTCTGTGCTTCGCACCCTCCACGAACTTTCCGTCCCTGCAGCTAGTTCGCACAATCATACATCTAACGTTACGCCTCAGCGCTGTGACCGTTAAAGGGAAACTCCACCGACTTTTCAAATATAATTCCGTCTGTGCGCGACGTAAACAAAGCTCATTTAAAGTGGTTTGATGTAAAACGGTTCGTTGTAGGGGACGTGGCTATGATATGTGACATGAATCAGGGATTACCATGTTTATAACACATATAGACATTTTATTATAGACATGTCTCCGGCCTAGTATTCATAACATTCTCGTGTAGTTAATGTGAAAGAGCTTTTAGAGCCACTCTTTAGACGCCTGGTTACTACCTCTATACAATTCTGACTCTTTAAGTGTGTCTAGTGTCCCGAATGGCTCTGTTTATCTCAACCATCTCAACCAGCTTTGAAGAACTGGTGGAGTTCCCCTTTAACTTACAGACGCTGCTCGCGAGGACTCTTTCAATCAAGTTTCACGGCAAAAAGCGATCTGCCTTCTCTGCCCCGCAGAAACGACTAGAAAACCCACAGTAACAACATTCATTTACACGCAACATCGTAAAACACGCAACTTACGTAAGTGTTTGCCCCCCCAAGTAACAAAAGTGGCCCAAAGCTCTACTTGTCCATTGGTCAGGCGCCCCTGGCTCAGTTAAAGGGCCCAAACTCAAATCATAAAGGCCTTTAATGTCGTATGTAAACATAGTTTAAGTTTCAAACAGTGCCTTAACCTCGCCAGTCCGTACATATTGACTATAATCTACAAAACGAAAAATCTGACATTTTGAATGAATTGTTTTTGTGACATTCACATAGTATATCCACCAATAGCCCACTGTAGTTCTGCGTCATTGTGTAGTCCTTATGCCCATATTAGGAACTCCAGGTCTAAGCTCGATTTCACTATGGCCAAAATGAATAGCGTTTTCAAAAAATCCCCTCTGTTCCACCCTGTGGTATGTAAAAATGTTCAGGATCCCATACGTTTTATCCTGTGTACATTTTTCTCCTGAATATCACTGGGTTCTCTAGATCACGAGGTTGTTAAAGAGCAGCGGTGGACAGTAACTAAGTAAATGTAATTAGTTACTGTACTTAAGTAATTTTTTAGTGTATCTGTACTTTACTTAAGTTTTTCCATTTTGGGCAACTTTTTCCTTTCACTCCACTACATTTCAGAGTCTAATATCCGACTTTTTCCTCCACTACATTTTGAGAAATCTGTCGTTCCTTTTGGTTTTTGTGTGAATAAAAATGTAACATGTCAAAACAAAAGAAGTGCAAAGCAAGAACACCAATTAGGGCACAGCAGTCACTTTGTTCTGAGCTTGTTTTGACCTGTTGGTCATACCAACCCAGTGCAGCACACGGTTCAATGTCAGCGCAGCAGCATAAAAATCTGGGAGCAGTTAAGTCACCTAAATGATGAACTAACCTAACTGTGTAAATAGACCACAATATAGAAACATGTCCACATATGCAGTCGTGACTGGCGTGTTTCTTTTTTTCTGAATTCATACAAACACTTTCATTTTATAGTAAATTATTTTCAGTTAGTTTATGTTGATGAGCCTACAGTCCTACAGATCAACACAGTAAAGGAAAACTTATTTGTGATCCTGAGTTTAAAGCCAGTTTTTATTCAACTTGTAACTAAGTTACAAAGTAATCTGAAACTGAAACTTTGCTTGTGTGTAAAAAGTGATTTCAGAGCCACTCGGTTCTCCCTGATGGAAACTGTTTACCTTCAGTGTTTTGTGCTTCTGATCATTTTAATAGACGTCAGCGTCACTAATTAATGACGTTCAATTAAAAGACTGGTTTACCAAGAGAGACGCTGGAGGACTTTCACCTGAAATGAGTTCATGAAGCCAGTCTGGTTATAAAAATGATAACAGGACATCAGAGTCAGAATTACTCTTTTAGTACTTTTACTTTTGATACTTAAGTACATTTGAAGGCAATTACTTTAGTACTTTTACTCAAGCTGAGGTCTAGAGTAAGGACTTCTACTTTTACTGGAGTGATATTTTACCTTGGGTATCTCTACTTTAGCTCAAGTACATAATTTGTGTACTTCGTCCACCTCTGTTAAAGAGTCAAAATATGAACATTACATGAACTACATGAAAATGGGGTGGGCTGTGGTGGTGTTCTAACATTACCTTGTCAAATTGTTCTACTATTATATTTGAATAGCCAAAATCTCCTCATAAAATACAAGAAATAAATATACTACCAGCCTTACAACTACAAGGCTGAAATCCACTTCCTCTTCACCAGCTTCTCGTTTGAATGTTCCCGTTTCACCTTAAATGGTGCAGTACTAACCAACAGGTTCTGTTAAACAGCAAAAATAGGTTATGTCTGACATATATAGGTTATATGTCTAGCAGATACAGAGCTAGCTTCCATGACTTTCATCTCTTCCATGTCTTTCAACTTTTGATGAAGTCAGCCTATTTACCAGCTTCTTGTTCAAATGTTCCCTTTCCGCCTTAAATGGCGAATGTATCTGCCGCACTATATAAGATGGAATGGAAAAATTCAAACATGAAGCTGGCGTATCACTCTGTACACGGAAATACACTAACACACTCGTAAAGCGTGCTGGTTTACAGGGTGTGCCAGGAGGCTGCCAGTCTACTGATGTCAATTCAGTGCACAGCAGCATAAGCTTACATGTAGCAATATTCATATTTCGACTCTTTAATGACCTCATAATTCAGAGGATACAGTGATATACAAGAGTAAAAATGTTCATGAGACAAAATGCATCAACTTTGGGGCATTTCTGATCACCACATGATGCAACAGAGGCATTTTTTAATAAACTTAATTCATACTCCTTATAGATAAATTCCCCTTTAGAGCCGTAGTTCCTTATATGGGCGCCAACCTCTAAATGATGACGCAATTTCAATGGTCTATTCAACCTGCGGCAGTTTAGCCCTGTCTATTCACGCTGAAGTTATAAGGAGTGTTTACAGCCTGAGTTTTTAAATGAGGCACAACATAGGGCAGCCAATCAGAACAGGTGTCATTTTAAGGGAAAGAGAGTTTGGAAAATGGTCATGTATAAATGAAACTTTGGTACCTCAAATCACACAGACATTATGAATGGAACTAAGAAAGAAAATAAGATACAAGAGAAATGTGGGATATGGAGCCAATAACGGAGAAATCTCAAAATATTTTTGGCTTAGTGTCTCTCCTCAGAGCTTTCCTATGCCGAGCACTACCTGTTACACTCTGTTGCCATTTGAACATTACGTTTAGAGAAAGTGCAGAAGGCGTGGATCAATACAAGCGTGTTATGAATGAAATGTGCTCAAGAAAAGAAAGAAAACGAAGAAAGGCGAGAGAAAAAAAACATATACAGCACAGCAGCCATGGTGGAGGGCGATCGATAAATGTCACGGCTTTTCAATAACCCTCCTGGCTTGAGTAAGCCTTCATCAAACACATGGGAGAGAGCGACCAGCAGATGAAAGTCTATCCGTCAGCCACATCCCAATAACCTGTGAAAAGAAAGGAGGGAGAATTGATACCGCAATGTTTTAATTAAGAATGATAGGCAGGGGAACGCGCTCTCACTCACCACATGTACAAGGACCAGTATATTGAGAGATTATAATGTCAAGAATAAAAGTATAATTAATATGAATTAATATAATTAATTAGATAATTAATCGACTCCCAATTAACTTTTGAAATTAAAAAAAGAGAACAGGATAGCGAGAACTTCACTAAGATAAAGTAATTCAGGAGGGTTTAGTATGAAATGTTCTGTTCTAGAGAAAAATAGCACAATCAGAATTGTTTACAGTGCTGGTGATGAGAACTAGATGTCTGATGATTTGTGATGCCTCTCAAAGCTCCATCATAGAAAGGTATTACATGAAATGGTTATAAATACTGTCTGAGACCTGAAACATTCGTTTCTGATAGTTTTGCGATGAAATTTTGGTACAGGTTTTCAGATTTAACACGATTATTATCAACAATACCCATAAAAATCATGTAGGTTCACTGGTGATTTTGGACAGTAAATAAAATGGCTATATTAGTGTTGTAGACATTGTGACCCCTTGTCTCTGTCACCACTTCTGTAAAGAAACCTGAGTCTGTAAGTTTCTCTACAACGAACCATTTGGCATCAAACCACTCTGAATTACGAAATCATAAAATTGATTAATCAAGTGGAGCTGCAGATTCAGAATCTTTAATTCAGTTAGTTACACAAATGATACTGTAATCATGTGTCATGGAAACTATTATTTTGTGAATAAATATTAGTCAATATATGCAATAATAACTCAATATACAAAATGAATACACTCACTATGTGAAATACACACATCTAAATAGAGTATCTGCACTCCGTTAGGAGACCCCTTCATGCTGACTGATATATTCATTGAACCATTTCCTTCTGCTTATGGAATTTATAGACATTCAGAGTACGCTGGACTGAAAAGCTAAAGAGTAGTGTTCAGCTGGGTAGTCCTGTCCATCTCAATCAGTGAGACAGAACATATCCTCCGAATCAAAACTGAATCAGGCACGATTTAGCAGTACTGACGACTTTGAAGCAGGCAATTACTGACTAGGGTCAGACAGAATTTGTTGAAGTTAGCTGATCAAATAGGTGGAAATACGGGCTATGCTGTCTGCATTCTGACAGAAGTCCACAGAGACACTCGGCATAAGCCGTCTGCGGAGATACTAAGCCAAATTTCTACTTTTCAGAATGTGAACATATGAAAATCACATCTGAAGAGAGTCAGTCAGAATAGATCAATTACAGTCCACTAATTTTGGTATCATTATAGCACATATTGATTATATCTATATATGTATATAAATAGATGTTCAGACATATATTCAGGATTTACTACTCAGCTGGCTAAGTTTAGGCTTACAGGACAGACTAGGTTCTGGATTTTGTTTAAGTTCTGGATCTTATCTGCTACAGGGCAGGCTAAGTTCTGGATTTTGTCTGCTACAGGACAGGCTAGGTTCTGGATTTTGTTTAAGTTCTGGATCTTATCTGCTACAGGGCAGGCTAAGTTCTGGATTTTGTCTGCTACAGGACAGGCTAGGTTCTGGATTTTGTTTGTTAAGTTCTGGATCTTATCAGCCACAGGGCAGGCTAAGTTCTGGATTTTGTTTGTTAAGTTCTGGATCTTATCAGCTACAGGGCAGGCTAGGTTCTGGATTTTGTTTAAGTTCTGGATCTTATCTGCTACAGGGCAGGCTAAGTTCTGGATTTTGTCTGCTACAGGACAGGCTAGGTTCTGGATTTTGTTTGTTAAGTTCTGGATCTTATCAGCCACAGGGCAGGCTAAGTTCTGGATTTTGTTTGTTAAGTTCTGGATCTTATCAGCTACAGGGCAGGCTAAGTTCTGGATTTTGTCAGCTACAGGGCAGGCTAAGTTCTGGATTTTGTCAGCTACAGGGAAGGCTAGGTTCTGGATTTTGTTTGTTAAGTTCTGGATCTTATCAGCTACAGGGCAGGCTAAGTTCTGGATTTTGTCAGCTACAGGGAAGGCTAGGTTCTGGATTTTGTTTGTTAAGTTCTGGATCTTATCAGCTACAGGGCAGGCTAAGTTCTGGATTTTGTCAGCTACAGGGCAGGCTAAGTTCTGGATTTTGTCAGCTACAGGGAAGGCTAGGTTCTGGATTTTGTTTGTTAAGTTCTGGATCTTATCAGCTACAGGGCAGGCTAAGTTCTGGATTTTGTCAGCTACAGGGAAGGCTAAGTTCTGGATTTTGTCTGCTAAGTTCTGGATTTTATCAGGTAAAAACCGCACTGAGACACTTCATCTAGACACTTTATCTACTGCTCTAATTCAATATCATGCTGCTATAGCAAACTTGCACTCTGGACTTCATATTGCTGCTAACTGCCTACTCTCCTACTCTCCCTCTCTTGTGTATTTACCTTATCTATTTTGTCTAGTCTTTATCTATTTTGCTCTATTCTATTTTGTGTTTTTTTTGTTTTTTTTTGTATCTATTTTGCTTATATTTATCTTTATTTTAATAACAGCTCTTGGGTGTAAACTGGACCATGAGATCTTAATTTCGTTCCACCTCATGTACCATGTGATGCGAATGACAATAGATGCGAATGACAATAAAATCTCCTTGAATCCTTGAAAGGAAATCCTTGTCTACTACAGGACAGGCTAGGTTCTGGATTTTGTTTGTTAAGTTCTGGATCTTATCAGCTACAGGGCAGGCTAAGTTCTGGATTTTGTCAGCTACAGGGCAGGCTAAGTTCTGGATTTTGTCAGCTACAGGGCAGGCTAAGTTCTGGATTTTGTCTGCTAAGTTCTGGATTTTATCAGGTACAGGGCAGGTTAAGTTCTGGAGTTTGTCAGTTACAGGGCAGGCTAAGTTCTGGATTTTGTCTGCTAAGTTCTGGATTTTATCAGGTACAGGGCAGGTTAAGTTCTGGAGTTTGTCAGTTACAGGGCAGGCTAGGTTCTGGATTTTGTTTGTTAAGTTCTGGATCTTATCAGCTACAGGGCAGGCTAAGTTCTGGATTTTGTCAGCTACAGGGCAGGCTAAGTTCTGGATTTTGTCAGCTACAGGGCAGGCTAAGTTCTGGATTTTGTCTGCTAAGTTCTGGATTTTATCAGGTACAGGGCAGGTTAAGTTCTGGAGTTTGTCAGTTACAGGGCAGGCTAAGTTCTGGATTTTGTCTGCTAAGTTCTGGATTTTATCAGCTACAGGGTCAGGCTAAATTCTGGAGTTTGTCTGCTAAGTTCTGGATTTTGTCCGCTAAGTTCTGGATCTTATCTGCTACAGGGCAAGCTAAGTTCTGGCCCAATTAATTTCCCTTTTTCTGTTTATTCATTACGTTCTATGTGGTGGACAATCATGTGAGATATCAGAATTAGATATCACGAACACAGAATTTAGAATATCACGAAAGTTGTTATTGTTCCAGTAGGCATTAATATGGTAGTAGTAGTGACAGTGCAGCTTTTTTCTGAGTTGAACGCGCTTCATGAGACAGGTTCTGCATCCTTTGTTTTCATATCCAGTGTCACCTCTTAGCCCCACCTATAACCTGTCACCGCTCCACCTAGTCTCTGCCTTAGTCCTGCCTTCCCGATCAGTGTTCCCCAGCCATGTCTTCTTAGTCTTGCACCTGTGTTTCTTTGTCAGATCTTATAGACCCCATTAACACCTGGATGTTTCCTGTGTCTTGAGTATCATGGTTTTAGATAGAGTTTATCTACAATTAAATTCAGTTGTAAACACACCCAAGCTTTTAAAACAAATGGCTCAAACCACCAGATAAAAGCCCCATGGACTGCAGTCAAATAACAGGGCCATCATGGCTCCTACTCCTGGCGAGAGTTTCTTCTCTGAATTCTGTTCAGCAGCTTACTTTGCCAAATTGGCGCTTTTCCACCACATGGTACAGCTCAGCTCAACTCCACTTTACTCACTCTTGGTACCAGTTAGTTTTGTTGCCCACTGCAGATATAGTAACTACTCAAAGTGACTGGTCATCATAACGACGCCAAATGAAACTGCCTTGGCATTTGATTAACAAGTGCAAATGTATATGATTAAAATTTGATCAGGTTACAATAAAGAAACAAGTCGAATGAAACAACAGGTGTAAATTAGGTCACATTTGTGTGCGTTTGCTTGTTTGGTGTTTCCTGCCCTTGCTTTTGGTTTAAGTAGGAGTTAGTTCTATTTTGCCTGATGTTATATTAGTTTCTTTAGTTTGATAGTTCTAGTTCAGAGTTGCTACGCTTTATACTGTTTTGCCTCTTGACTACTCTGATTATTTTGTTGTTTACGCTTACATTGTGTCTCTTCCTGGTGACGATACTATAGCATGTTCAAGATGTTCTGCATGTCAGTGTTAGAGCATTTACTCTGGGTTTTTTCATAAGGACTCCTATTGTGAAGGTAGCTAACTCGCGGACTATATTCTGTTAGATTAGGAAGTACTAGTCGGTCTAATGGCGTTCCGTTTAGCTTGAAAGTCAGATGTATTTGTCACATTAAATGAATCAGTTCCAGCCCCAGACCATGGTATGAAGTTCTTATAGTAGAATGCGGTGTTAGCTTTATACACATCCACATTTGACTCATCCGTCCGCAGACCATTATCCTAAAAGGTATCCCAAAAAAGCAAAATAGATCGGAATGACCACGAATAACACGAAAAGATGTGTTAGACTCTTTAGACGCGTTTTTCAGAAAACGCTACAAGGAGAAGATTACAACATTCCAATCTGTGAGATTTTACGTAAACAAACAAAAGTGGCTATAAAAGCTACCAAAGCTGTTAAATAGCAAACTCATACACATATATAAAGCTAAATTATCCTGTTCTTTTGCCAGATTCTCATTTGAATTTTCCATTGCACCTTAAATGGTGCTGCAGTTAGACTGATATGCCTGAAACATAAGATGATTTTTGAAAATTGGCAAATAAAGCCTGCGTCAGCTTATATAAATGCATTAAATAAATACATTACCTCAATAAATGTGGCCTGTATCAACAAATACATCACATTTTCGCTTGGAAATGATATTGAGTGAGATCCCATTCTTAATCCATAGGGTTTAATATGATGTTGGCCCACCCTTGCAGCTATAACAGCTTCAACTCTTCTGGGAAGGCTTTCCACAAGGTTCAGGAGTGCTATGTGCCTCAGCATCCGCTGACCCCGCTCTGTCATTTTACCTGGCCGACCACTTCGTGGCTGAGTTGCTGTCGTTCCCTATTGCTTTCACTTTGTTATAATACCACTGACAGTTGGCTGTGGAATATTTAGTAGTGAGGAAATGTCAGGACTGGACTTGTTGCACAGGTGGCATCCGATCACGGTACCACGCTGGAGTTCTCTGAGCTCCTGAGAGCGACCCATTCTTTCACTAATGTCTGTAGAAGCAGTCTGCAGGCCTAGGGGCTTGGGTTTATACACCTGTGGCCATGGAAGTGATTGGAACACCTGAATTCAATGATTTGGATGCAAATCTGGAAGAATGGTCAAAAATTCCCATAAACACTCCTAAACCTTGTGGAAAGCCTTCCCAGAAGAGTTGAAGCTGTAATAGCTGCAAAGGGTGGGCAGACATCATACAACGTTGTGTAAAACATAAATAAAAACAGAATACAATGATTTGCAAATCCTTTTCAACTTATATTCAACTGAATACACTACAAAGACAAAATATGTTCAAACGGATAAACTTTATTGTTTTTTGCAAATATTCACTCATTTTGAATTTGACACCTGCAACATGTTCCAAAGAAGTTGGGACAGGGGCAACAAAAGACTGGGAAAGTTGAGGAATGCTCAAAAAACACCTGTTTGGAACATTCCACAGGTAAACAGGTTCATTGGAAAGGTGAGTGGATGATTAGATATAAAGGGAGCATCCCTGAAAGGCTCAGTCGTTCACAAGCAAGGACGGGGCGAGGTTCACCACTTTGTGAACAACTGCATGAGCAAACAGTCCAACAGTTTAAGAACAATGTTTCTCAATGTGCAATTGCAAGGAATTTAGGAATTTCATCATCTACAGTCCATAATATCATCAAAAGATTCAGAGAATCTGGAGAAATCTCTGCAAGTAAGCGGCAAGGCAGAAAACCAACATTGAATGCCCGTGACCTTCGATCCCTCAGGCAGCACTGCATTAAAAACCGGCATCATTCTGTAATGGATATTCCCACATGGGCTCAGGAACACTTCAGAAAACCACTGTCAGTGAACACAGTTCATCGCTCCATCTACAAGTGCAAGTTAAAACTCTGCCATGCAAAGCAAAAGCCAGATATCAACAACACCCAGAAACGCCGTTCGAGTAAAATAGTGCGGGGACTAGACTGGCCTGCCTGCAGTCCAGACCTGTCTCCCATTGAAAATGTGTGGTGCATTATGAAGCACAAAATACGACAGCGGAGACCCCGGACTGCTGAGCAACTGAAGTTGTACATCAAGCAGGAATGGGAAAGAATTCCACCTACAAAGCTTCAACAATTAGTGTCCTCAGTTCTCAAACACTTATTGAGTGCTGTTAAAAGGAAAGGTGATGTAACACAGTGGTAAACACGCCCCTGTCCCAACTTCTTTGGAACGTGTTGCAGGCATCAAATTCAAAATGAGTGAATATTTGCAAAAAACAATAAAGTTTATCCGTTTGAACATTAAATATCTTGTCTTTGTAGTGTATTCAATTGTATATAGGTTGAAAAGGATTTGCAAATCATCGTATTCTGTTTTTATTTATGTTTTACACAATTTCCCAACTTCACTGGAATTGGGGTTGTATTAAACCCTATGTACTAAGAATGGGATGTCACTCAAGTTCATATGCGTGTGAAGGAAGACGAGTGAATACTTTTGGCAATCTAGTGTACTTCTGATTAAAATATGATATGAATTAATTCTTTAATTAATCTTTCATTTTAAGTGAGTGAACAACTTCTCTCTTCTCCAGTGGCTTCGCTTTGTGCACAGAGAACTGTGGGTGACCAAAGACCTGGAAGGATACATCAGGTGTGTCCTCAAAATCACTCTGCATTTCTATGCTGTATACGCACTCTGGAACAGACTTCGGTGATGTAGCGGCTGAGAAATGCATATATAAGACATATATACATTATCACTCAAAGGTCTGGAATTACTTACCATATTAACATTTTTGGTTATTTCATATATAATAATACATTTAAATATTATAAACCTTTCACCGTAAGGGATTTTTGATACCTGTGAAGTTGAAGAGGATTAGCATTTTACATTTGCCTGCAAGTGATTCCAAACTCTTGAACAGTAATATATATATATATATATATATATATATATATATATATATATATGTATATATATATATATATATATATATATATATATATATATATATATATATAAATTAATTTCATTAATTAAGCAAATGTTATGTGCACGAACACTGATTCATTTTGAAACGGGAAGTTTTCATATTTTTCTGCTTACTAAAGGAGAATGTGCTGCCTCCTGATAAGACTCTCATTACACAAAACACCTCATTCATTTACGGCACACGCAGCGCTTATAGGCCTCGAGCTTTTAGAGCAAACATTACGGACAGACGGGAGCAGCCCTAAACCCGGTTAGACCGCCTGCCAAAGAAATCACTTTACTGTAGGCTCAGGTATGAAATGTTAAGAGGGCTTTTATTAGCTCCAGAATGGGCCGTTCACCTTGGGACGTAAAGGCCAGGGAAGTGTCGAGCGTCGCGAGCCAAGAGAGGGACGTTTTCCAAACGCTGTAATTAGTACAGATTGTATATGCAGATTTATCTTCAGTGAGCCTATTCTTTACCTTTCATATTATTTCTGCGATGCTTTCCTTTCTGAGGGACCAATTAGCTGTAAGGAAAGGGATAAGACAGCCAATCCTGCCAAGTCATACTAAGGCCTCGAAATTCAGCCAAAAGTGATCTCTCTCTCCCTCTGTCTCTGTCCCTCTCTCCCTCTCTCTTACTGTCTCGCTCGCTCTCTCTGTCTCTTCCCCTTGCTCCTCCCTTCTCCCCTTCCCCCTTTTCTCTTTCATTCATTTTCTCCCTTATGTTCACTCCCTCTTCTTCTCTCTTTTTCTCAGTTTCTCTTTCTTCTTTCTCTCACTTTCTCATTTAGTTTCTGTTGCTGTCTCTCTCTCTCTCTCTCTGTTTCTCCTTTTTTCACGTCATGCTCATTCATTTTTTCTCTTCTTTTTTCTCACAGTCTCTTTCCTTTTTTCTCTCTCTCTTACTATCACTTGCCCACTTTGGTTCTCTTCTTCTTTGTCTCTCTCTCTGTCTGCCTGTCTCTCTACCTCTCTACCACTCTCTCTCTCTCTCTCTCTCTCTCTCTGGCCGAGTGATGGGCAGAGTGATGTTGGTCTCAGCAGTGTGGTCAGACCAGAGCAGATGGGTGCTGATACAGCATACAGTGCAAAACCTGTTAGCACTGGACACAGAATATTACAGACACATCCAGCTCAACATAATATATATGTATATATAATAATATATAAGAGAAAGAGAAAGAAAGAGAGAAATAAGAGATAGAGAGAAAAGGAAAGTAAAACACAGAAAGAGAAAGTGAGCGAGAAACAATGAGACAATAAGAGAAACAAAAAGAGAGAATTGTGTGTGTGTGTGTGTGTGTGAAAGAGAGAGAGAGAGAGAGTGAGTGAGAGTGAGTGAGAGTGAGTGAAAGAGGTTGATGCTCTCTGCCTCCTCACCCGAGCTCAGGCAGATGAACGCGCTGGTCATGATGAACAGTCCAGCTTCTTCTTTCGCAGTGCGTCTTCACACAATAGGGAGAGCAGCTGTGCTGGATGGAGGGGCAGAGCTGGAGTGTTATTGGTGTCGCTGAGGAGAGGATGGAGAGCACTCAAAGGGAATGAGGTGGGAGACAGTGGGCAGCTGGATAGTGTGATGAGAGAGGAAAAGAAATGAGAGAGTGAAAGTGAAAACAGCTAGGGAAGGAGAAAGAGTGAAGGAGTGGCGGGGGCAAGTGCAATACAAAATGTGCCTGATTGGCCTGAAATGACCTGCTAAATGACCTGCCTGGCTACACACTGATAGACTGCACATAGGGACACATTAAAAATTGCATGAAAAGACACCTGCATACATACACCTCAAAGGTTCGGTGACACCAAATGTGTTTAATAAAGATGAGCACGTTTCTACAGAGCCCCGCTGGTGACATCCTGTATAAATAAGAATTATGCATGGCCACGACTTAGTAAGGCATGGGAACAAGATAATTAAGTTAGCCATGATTTAGTAAGGCTCCTGAATGAGATACTAATGCATGGCCACGATTTAGCAAGGCATGGTCTCGTTTCCATGCCTTACAAAGTTGTGGCCAGGCCTTAATCATCCTGTGCCCATGCCTTACTAAGTCTTGAGCATGCATTAGGATCTCATCCCCACGCCCTACTTATTTTTATTGATACACAATGCCACCATCAGGGCTCCATATGTTTCATTTTTCAGTTCACAAAAATGTAGCATATTAAATGTTGATGTCTAAAGCAATTATTTCTCGCCGTTTAACTCTAAGCTCATCACTCTTGAACAGATCCACCACTGAAAAAACGCACAACAAATTAAAACAGAACATCTAAAGTTTCTGTTGTTTAACATACACCGTGAGGTCTCAGCGCCACCGTTGTGGTTAATTCGATATGCAACCAAAACAATTTAACAAAGCTAAAAAAATTCACATTTTTATCACAAATGACCTTTTAGAACAAGTGAAAACATGAATAGGAGTATACTCCACACGTCACACATTTACAGGTTACTTTGACCAAGCAAAGCGGTAATAAGTACGGAAGCCCTGAAAGGTAAAGTAAACAATACATGTAAAGTGCATTTCTGAGATCAACTTAATATTTTTTCTGCCTGTATGACCAAAAATATTTCTAGCACCGCTTTCATAATTTTAGCATTTAAAACATTTTAGACCTCCGCTGACTATATGTTTAAAAAATGTATTGGCTGACACTTTGTGTGTAACACCTGCTTTGACCAGCAGGGGGAGCCTATTTTTATTTTTTAAATTAATGTTCAGGGACCAGGTTGAAAAAAATTCACTGAGGAGCTAAGTGGCTAACGAGTTGCATGCTATACCAGTTTTGACCACAAGGGGTTGGGGGTGGCTGATTTTTCTTTTATTAGCTTCCTTGAAAATGGAAAAAAATTGTGGGGGAGCTAAAAATGAACAGGCCATAACAGTTTTGACCACAAGGAGGCAATCAACAGACTATATCTACAGGGTGTTTTGTGAGCCCTTACAGTCTGCTTTAAACAATAAAGTACTCTAGCTAACCAAACAGGCTGTGATAGCATGTAACTATCAAATATGATCTTCTACCGCCTGAATTAATAAGCTAACAGTTTCTTTTAGAGCTGTTATTAAAAAAAATCATTGAACAATTTATATGACTTTTAATTGTACGGCAACCAGTTCTGTAGTTGCCTGTAGACTGGCAGCCTACTGAATTGTACTGCCCCTTTGTGGTCAAAGCTGGTGGTAAAGGATACTAATCGTTAGCCACTTAGCTCCCCAATGAATTTTTTCACCTTGCCCTGAAGAGTAAAAAAAAACCTGCCCCCTGCTGCTCAAAGCTGGTGTAATGCTACGTGTTAATCGATGGTTTTTTCATAAGCTATCCATCTAATGCACCTCAGCAGTGGGAAAAATTAGCTGTTGCTCAAGTCAACATTCACTGATGGAAAAATTTGTTTGCGCTAGAGGCCTACACTTTTTTTTGCATTTGCTGGAATAACAAAAGCTTTCAGAACTTTAAACGTAATTTAAACAGATTTTATTTATGATGCAGTTTGTGTTGTACACCTTTAAGCTTCAGCATAACTGAGCAAAAGCTGTGAAAAGCTCAGTCAACAAGAGCCTGATACATTTGACAAAAGGCATCCAAAGCCCATGTGAACAGTCAGGTTTGCTGAGTTGGGGCAACTAGTTGAAGACCCGGGCTGGACTGAGGTATATAATGCAAACGGTTTGATCATGTGCTACCTAGGTAATGATACAACACCTGACACCACATTTCTCTCGCTAGCTTACACTCCAGTCTTTATCTCACCAAACAGTGATTGTCTCCGACTGATAAATGCACGGTTATATTCAGTTTCACTCTGTCTACGTGGAGCCAGCCGAGCTACTAAGAACCAAACTTCCAAGAAGCAGTCAGTACTGGCAGACAAGGATAAATCTTACTCGCCCTTGACAAAGACCTAAGTGGAATGTTTCTTTTGACACGCGTTCAAGAGCATCCTAAACCATAAGCACTTGAGTCGGGGAAGACTTGAAGGCCTGTTAATCAGAACACCAGGTGTGGCTGAAGAGGAACACATTGGTGAGAGAAGCTTACATGAGGTCTTGCGGCAGCCCTTAAATCTTCAAGATAAACCCCCAAAAAAAAGGCTTGTTGGGTATGAGACTTGGTGGCTTTGTGGTAAAAGCCTTGCCTTGTATACAAGAGGTTGCTGGTTCAAATCCAGCCTGGTCTCTGCCTACCTTGGGGTCCCAGTTGGTGATGAAGAGAGGGTAAAAGAGAAGGAGGTGTGGCAAAGAGAGGTGGTAAGGAGGGAGATGGAAGTGGAGAACAACAGCAGTGGTCTTCCTCTGGGAAGCCCTGCAAAGTGTGGGTGATAGGTTTTAAATATAGGTCTAGTATATTTAAAACCTAAGTTTTTTATCTTGAAGGCTCCATAACCCCTGCTTTTCTTTCTCTGGGAGGCCCCGGGGGGGAGCCCCGGTTATTCCCCCCCCTTCTCAGGTTTCGCCCTCCGGCCTTCCACGCTCCAGGCGCACCTCCAGTCTCCACCATGAGATGCTTGGAAGGTGACTTGACAACCTGGCAGCACCAGTTGTGATCTCGAGATCCTGATCGGGTTTTGAACCGATAACCCCCAACCCCAGGGGCATGGCATCTACCAGTGAGCCACAAGATCTCATGTCTGACTTGTGTTTTTTCTCTGCATTTATTTGGCAAATTCCCAGCTTGCAAGTAAGTACATGTCAAAAGCAACACCTTTACCAACATTTGAACCTGTGAGCTTTTGAACACAAGGACGCTGCTTTTCCCCAGTGAGCCATCATGGCTTTACAGTGTTGGTCTTTTTTTTTGGATATTTGACTTTGAGATTCCATGGTTCTATTGACAGAGAAAAGTCTTAGACCAGAATCACTAAAAGAATAGATGACTGATCTGAAAACACCAAATGAGAGTCAACCTACGCCAGCTATGCACTAAAAGTTCCTACACTTAGCCTGGGAATCTCAAAGTCAAATATCCAAAAAAAAAAAGACCAACACTGTAAAGCCATGATGGCTCACTGGGGAAAAGCAGTGTCCTTGTGTTCAAAAGCTCACAGGTTCAAATGTTGGTAAAGGTGTTGCTTTTGACATGTACTTACTTGCAAGCTGGGAATTTGCCAAATAAATGCAGAGAAAAAACACAAGTCAGACATGAGATCCTGTGGCTCACTGGTAGATGCCATGCCCCTGCGGTTGGGGGTTATCGGTTCAAAACCCGATCAGGATCTCGAGATCACAACTGGTGCTGCCAGGTTGTCAAGTCACCTTCCAAGCATCTCATGGTGGAGACTGGAGGTGCGCCTGGAGCGTGGAAGGCCGGAGGGCGAAACCTGAGAAGGGGGGGAAATAACCGGGGCTCCCCCCCGGGGCCTCCCAGAGAAAGAAAAGCAGGGGTTATGGAGCCTTCAAGATAAAAAACTTAGGTTTTAAATATAGGTCTAGTATATTTAAAACCTATCACCCACACTTTGCAGGGCTTCCCAGAGGAAGACCACTGCTGTTGTTCTCCACTTCCGTCTCCCTCCTTGCCACACCTCCTTCTCTTTTACCCTCTCTTCACCACCAACTGGGACCCCAAGGTAGGCAGAGACCAGGCTGGATTTGAACCAGCAACCTCTTGTATACAAGGCAAGGCTTTTACCACAAAGCCACCAAGTCTCATACCCAACAAGCCTTTTTTTTGGGGGTTTATCTTGAAGATTTAAGGGCTGCCGCAAGACCTCATGTAAGCTTCTCTCACCAATGTGCTCCTCTTCAGCCACAACTGGTGTTCTGATTAACAGGCCTTCAAGTCTTCCCCGACTCAAGTGCTTATGGTTTAGGATGCTCTTGAACGTGTGTCAAAAGAAACATTCCACTTAGGTCTTTGTCAAGGGCGAGTAAGATTTATCCTTGTCTGCCAGTACTGACTGCTTCTTGGAAGTTTGGTTCTTAGTAGCTCGGCTGGCTCCACGTAGACAGAGTGAAACTGAATATAACCGTGCATTTATCAGTCGGAGACAATCACTGTTTGGTGAGATAAAGACTGGAGTGTAAGCTAGCGAGAGAAATTTGAGACCTTCAACTTGTGGTCTAGGAGGCTTTAGCAGTATCTGTTCAAATGATTTCTTTCAAAGTTTCATTCAAATCTTTCTTGTCTGAGACCCTAGGGGTCAGAACTGACTGTTTTTTTGGGCGTCTGGTTCTCAGTTGGTCTTTTGGTTCCATGTAGGCAGAGTGAAACCAAGTATAGTCGGTGATAGGTGGGATGGAAAATTTGGCTTAAGCAGGTTAAAGACCGGCTACCTGTGGTTTCAGGTAGTGTACCGTCAACGAGGCAGTGCATGATCAATCCATCATTGCTGTAAGCCTAAATCCAGTCCATAGCTTGAACTATTTGCCCAAACTCGATAGTACCCAGCTGTTCATGGTGGGATCAGACATGGTTTCTCAGATGTGTCAGACTCAGTGTCAGTAAGCTTTTTGTGACAGTTTTGCTGAAATGCATCAAACGTGAACAACGCAAAGTGTCTCATCAACCATCTCTATGTCTCAAATGTGAGACGTTCGTTTCAAAACAGTACAGTCTCAAGTTACCCCTTAAACAGACAGTTTAACTAGATGGTTATACACAATTCACCTTAAAATTGCTGGTGTAGATACAGGGGTATCCCAAATTGTAAGTCGCTCTGGATAAGAGCGTCAGCCAAAATGCCGTAAATTCATCCTCCAACTTTACCTGTAATTTCATGTTTGCCGTGAGCCTGCTATTCTAGATGTGTCCACAAGGGGGGGTCTTTACAGTTCACTTGAATTTGAAGAAGGCATAAAAAACAGAGGCTGATATCGCTATAAAACGCCTTAAAAATCAAGTTATTTAAGTTAAATCTCAAAGGTTTTCCAGAAATGCACCTTTTTACTGCCTCCTGCACACTATTTGTATATACAAAAGCTACATTTGTGTTACATGATATCCAATGTGTTTCAAAAACAAACACAAACTTGGTCTTCCTCCTGCAGGAGTCTTTTCTGTATTAACATTCTGGTGGACACAAAGAGCGCGTGATCAGTGACCTCTGTATTTTATATATATTTTTTTATAGTTATATTCTCGAGATAGGGCAGAGCTAGAAGAGCATTCATGCTTGACGATTAAAGGTTATATACATGGAAATTTTTATGCATATAAAATATGATGAGGGCAACCAAAATCATATACAAAACTATGCACAGCAACATAAGTTGATAATATCACTTGTTAACAGAAAGGCTTGACCCGAGTTGATCCGCATCCCCACGGATGACCTTAATGATTAAAAATTCTGAAAGTAGATGCTTAATTTTCTGATATATTTGCAAAGTAGCAGCAAAAAGAGTCCCCAAACTTCTGTTGACAGTGTACACTCATCCAACAGTAGACACGCCAACAGTGATTATTCAAACTGTGGGCTCTAGTGGTACTGCTAGGGGGCTGTGACTTTTTACAGCGTTTTTTTGACCTCATTTGCTTAAAATGCTAGCTTTGTTAAAATTCTTAGAGCAAGTCAAAGTAAAATGTTTCTCTTTTCAATCGCATGGAATTTATGTATCATGGATGAATCGTTAAACAGGATTTTGAAAAAGAATGATCCTGAAGCTAGACCACTTACAAGTGAAATAGCCACCATATCTCAGACTGAATAAACAAAGTATAAATGGAAACGGAAAAAAAAAAACAGCAGTGAGAACCAAGCCTTACCGTACCATGATCAAAACAAACAAATGGACAGAATGTCTTCGGGTGACAAATATATCCTTATCTTCTAATAAAATGGGCTAATGATGACAGTGAGTAGGGTTCATTTCATTTTGGAAGTGTAAAATAAACAATAAAATTAACACGAGTCACCACTTATTTTTTTTAACTCATTTTACATATGTTGGCCTGACTTACCTCATTAGAGTTGGTTTACACTTGGCCACTGCAGTGCCTCATCTGTTTAGAAGCATTCTTACAAGCAACAATAACATAGTTAGACAACGAACCAAAATCTAGAAACATTACCACAGTCGCAAGGAAGGGAGGTCTAGGAGTACAGACAACACAGAGATGGGACCATGGCCAATGGGAAAGATGTGTGCTTTACCAAACACTCATCTATGAAGTAAACAAGATGGTATTTCATTAAAATTACTTATCTGTTAAGTACATTAATGAGATAGTCCTTCATAATTAAAAATATTAATCAACAACATTGTATTTTCTTTTTTTTTTTTGGAGCATGTCAGATTTTAAGCCAGTCAATAAAATCTTGTCTTAGCAGTACCAATCTCTTGGCAACAGAGTAAACTAAATTCCCAATATGTCACTGAGAGATCCAGTTTGAAGACATGAGATCATCAAAAAAGGTTCACCGAACTCAAAACAGAGTAATACGTATATCCTATTTTCTGGACAACAATTTATTTGGGTTTGCGTTTTCTGATAGAAGATGGAATTATTGTGATTTTTGTGAAAATTCATTCTCTGTTGTTTGACTTGAGTAACATTGGCTGATTAAACATTTAGAGTAATTATGCTCTTTCAAGGCAAACACAACTCCATGTTTTCCCTTTTTTGTTTGATAAAGAATTTCAGCCGCTCAACAGTTCGGGGTCTCCTTTGTCATATTTTTCACTTCATAATGCACCAAGTATTATCACTGGGTGACAGGACTGGACTGCAGGCAGGTCAGTTTAGCACCCAGACTCTTTCACTATGGAGCAATGCTGTTGTAATAAATGCAGAATGTGGTTTGGCACTGTCTTGCTCAAACAAGCGAGGCCTTCCTCAAAAAGACATGGACTGTATGGCAGCATATGTTGCTCCAAAATCTGTATATATCATATAGCATCAAAGGTGCTTTTAAACTGTGCACTGATTGGTCAAATGTTCCCTCACCTCTTTAGCCCAGAGGACGCCGCGTCCATGATTTTCAAAAAGATTTTAAAATTTTGATTCACTGGATGACAGGACACTTTTTCCACTTTGCCTCAGTCCATCTTACATGAGCTGGCAGCGTTTTTGGGCGATGTTAATATATGGTTTCTTTTTTGCATTATGGATGCAGTGATGAACTGTGTTCACAGACCGTGGTTTTTGGAAGTGTTGCTGAATCCATTCAGTGATTTCCACTACAGAATCATGCCTGTTTTCAATGCAGTGCCAGCTGAGAGCCCAAAGATCACAGCCAACCGACATTAGCTTTCAGTCTTGTCCCTTTCTCCAGATTCTCTGAATCTTTTATTGATATTCTGTAGATGATGAAATGACCAAGTTCTTTGCTATTTTATGTTGAGCAATGTTATTTTTTTGAGATGTTGCACCATTTGCCTGAGCAGTCTTTCACAGAGTGGTGAACCCCTCCCCATTTTCACTTCTGAAAGATTTTCATGTTACTGACTTGTTGCCTATTAATCTAATTAGTTGTAATATGTTCCACCAGGTGATTTTATAGCATTACACAACTTTACCAGCCTTTTGTTGCCCCGTCCCAACTTAAAATGTGTGGCTGGCATCAAACTGTAAAGGGGCATACATTTTTCTAAAACCAAGAAAAACTCTCGCTTGCAACATTCAATATGTTCTCTGGGCACTTTTGCCAATTGAATATAGACTTTAAATGATTTGCACATTATGACATTCTGTTTTGAACAGCATCCCAACTCTTGTGGAAATTGGGTTATATGATAGGTACATTAAAAATGGGCCAGTTCAATCAATATCAACTTGATTTGTTTTCTCAACACATACAAGAGCCAGTTCTACATTGTACAATGTACAGGTAGGGCAAGAGACATAGACAGAGAGAGACAGAGAGAGACAGAGAGAGAGACTGTACGCTTGGGCCTCTGTGCAAGCCTGGCATTAAAATGACCTTCCACCTACCGCAACTTCACACCCCAGGACACAGTTGGACATGTAATGACCCATAAATAACCCTACATTATTACTTAACCAAGTGTCCCTGCTTGAACTGGCTAAACCTCTGCTGAAAACACAGCTAAAGGCAGACACTAAAACAGCTTCTAAGTGAACAAATAAATATGAGCACAGAGCCTGGGAACAGAAAGGCTGTAAAGCACTTCAAGGAAGGGCTCAATAGTTTCACCCAAGAGGCCACATTTATAGCAAGGAAGAACTTTATGCCTTGCCAATTATCCCCAACTACTGTGCTCTAAATTGCCAACTGACACATAGCAAATGCTAATAGCTCACTTAAGAAGTTGAGCTTGTTGTGCTGACTGCTAATGATACCTGTTGAATAGAAGGCAGCACATTAATCTAAATTTTGGTAGAAAAGAAAAAAAAAAGCTTACTATGTTTAAAGAAATAGTGGAGTCAAAAAAGCTAATTGTGCTTCCATTCACATTAGCCCTGCTGGCAAAATAAATAAATAATAAATAAATAATAGCACAGACCAGTATGCATCCCATGGGTTTAGCTGGTCACCCAGCACAGTCCTGCTGGTTGACCAGCATACCAGCACCCAAAACCCAACATATGCTGGTTCTGGAGGTGAGCAGCTATGCTGGCCTGTGGTGGTTTTTCTAGCAAGGTTGTCAAGCAATTTCCTTCAAGTATCCAACTACTCATGTGGAATGCTATTATTTCATGTTACCCAAGTTAAAAATGCTGGACTGCAAAAGCCACAAGCAGCTTCTCACACTGGTCAAATCCTTACATACACACAATACCCCGTCACCTTGGCCATGTTTGCACAGCTTAACGTCACCGTTGACCGCACACGGCAAAGAGGTGTGGAAGGACTTGTTTCTTTCAACGTGAACATGTGAAAGCAACATTACATTAATGATAGGTTGGCTGTAATTCTAAACCTGTAGCTCAGTGGCTGGCTAGCAGGATAGCAGGATTGGCTGAGACTACAGGGATTCCTAGTGGTTGTATGACGTATTTGCATAACGCAGACTGGGTATCGTAGCGAGAGAACATTGACAAACAAAAATAATATAAACAAAGAAAATATTCAGTTTGTGTCAAACTAATGATGCATTACAGGATACTGCCCTAACAAATCTAATAATATTGTTGTGATTGTCCCTTAAAATTTCCAATTAAGTTGAGAACACTTTTGCTGCCATTTCAGAGATACAAAGCTTTATAACCACAGTGATGATCTACACTCAATGGACTCCCCTTTAGATAGACAGACAGATCAAAAATGTCCACGCAGCTATGAACGGCAACACAACTGATCCGCGATTCACCCATCACTCATTTCAGACGGCTTCGAATTCGACCACAACTGACTCATACTGGCATGCTAGATATTATCATCTCCTCCTCAAAGCTCTTCTGAATGCTTTCCAATAGAGTGTCATATGATGGAGTGAGTGATTAATTAGTCCGTGAGGAGCGTTATGACCACGTAGCCTCTTTACAGTAAGGACAGAGGTGTTTCTACGCACTCTAATTATTCCATCGGTAGATTTGAGGTGAGCAGGACTATGCTGGAAGACGCTGACATCAGCTTTTTCCACATACCGATCAGAAATACGGTGGAATTTGTCAGTTAGCCTTTCAAACAGCCCCACTAGTGTCTGACTGACTAGCTAGCATTTTTACATAGGGCTTAACACCACTTCACTATGGTAAATCACTGTAATGTACAGCTTTAATAAGCTGTATCTGCAGCACCTACTCTCGGAAATATCACTAGTCTGACTTATCTAACAAATGCTATATTATTTGTTGATCATAGCTGCTTAAGTGCAGTACTGTACTTCAGCAAATGCCACCAGTGTTTGTATGATATGCTGGCTGAACTCTTATTTGTGTTAGCTGCTAACACTTACAACTTACAACAGTCACTTCTGGTTGATTGTGATGTACCTTCAAAACCTCCAAAGACTGACGTCTGTCAGAAAACAAAGGTTTACCACTACCATCGTAAACATTATATACAAACACTCAGAAGGCATGTGTAGGTTAACTGTTGGTTTTGGACAACAAATAAAATGGCTATTTTTGTATTGTAGACATTCTGACCCCTGGATCCTATCACCACCACTGTAAAGAAACATGGGTCAGTAATATTCTCTGCAACAAACTATTTCAGATCAAATCATCACTCTGAACTCTGAGTTAGTTTACATCTCAACTAACTGAAAAACATGAAATTCCCTTTCAAACCTGTGCCCATTACCTTCCATTAGTGAGTTTTGTGTTGATATGTTTTATGTTCATTTGTTTGCTTGCTAAAAACACAGAAATGTCATCAGGTAAAGGTTCTATGGGTCGTAAGACAATGATTTAGATGTTCAACTAAAATGAGTCAGAGAGCCATCTGGCTCCAAAGTGCACCATGCACTGTCACAAAGAAGACAAAAGAAAAACCACTCCAGTGTGCATTCCAGGCTCTATGGCTGCTCTTGAATGCATCACAAGCGTCAGAAAGATATCAAGTAAGAGTGCGATTTTGAACTTTCTTCCACTGTTTATAACTGCCTCAGCTCCCTGCAGCTCCTCTGAGGTCATTTCAGTCTCTTAAAATGATTTAAAGGGTCGCTGAGTTTACTTTGCCTTGCCTCAGCTGCAGGAGTAGAGGCAGATAAAGTGTTACTCTAGACTCTGCTCAACACGAACCTCTTCAAACCCGGTTTAGCTAGGATTCTCCAGGGTAGAGTGACGACGTGTGAAGTTAAAGAATCGGTCACAGGCTGACCTCCTTCACCTTTTGTTAACATCTGCAAATCTCAGCTCTGCGATCATGAGTGGGGGAAATTCAGACATACTGCAATTTGTATTTGGAGTGGGTGTGCCTTAAACTGGAATGCACTGCGTTTTAAATGTATGATCAAGTTATTAAGATGGAAACAAAGTTATCAAGAGTGGTTTGATGTGAACTGTGTCATTTTACAGAAACTAAACACATGGGTGTACTTTGGAGGTCATGGGAACCAGACATCTAGAGCATTAAATACATTAAATGGCTACAAATACTCTACAGGATGCCTGAGTCATGTTTTTTAAAAATCATTCGTGCTGGAGAGGACCAGATTTACCACTTTTTCTAAATTATTAACAATATATTAAAATAACAGCAATTAAATTCAATTAAGTAGATGTTTTGAAAAATACATGGAATTCCCTGTCATGTTACGAGCACAGTTGGTGCGAACACAGAACCAAGTTGGCACAAAAGGTTTTAAATTGTAGAAATCGAATTAACCACACAGCAGTTTAGAAAGCGACATTAACAACAAGCGCTCTGCAAAGGACACAAAATGATATCCACATGTCTGGATATCCCAGTGAGCACTGTTGGATCAACTGTGACAAAATAGAAGTGGTATTACACCACTCAGGCCCTGCCTCGACGACGCTGTCCGTCAAATCTCAGCATCAGAGCAAGAAGGGGGCTTTTGAAGGAAGCCACAGAGAGGCCAACAATCACGTTGAAGGAGCTACAGAGTTCTGTGGCTGAGACTGAAGTGAAGAAGTGAAGAGCTCTGCATACAACTGGCCTGTATGAGAGAGTGGCTATGAAGTTGCTAAAATGTGGGATATGTTTTTGTGGTCATACGACACAAAAATAGCTTTCTGGACAAAATTCAAAACACTGCGTGTGGCACACACCTACCACTGTTTATTCTTCAACTAACACCATCCCAACAATGAAAACAATGAAGCATGGGGGTGGCAGCATCATGTTGTGGGAGGATGCTTATCCTTAGCAAAGACTGGGCATCTTGTTGAAATTCAAGAACGGTTGGAAGGTGCAAAATACAGGGAGATACTGCAAGACAACATGGTTCAGTCTGCTAAAATATTACAGCTTGGGAGAAATTTCACCTTTCAGCAGGGCAGTGATCCCAAGCACAAGACCTAAGCAATAGAGGAGTGGTTGAACAACAAAAAGGTGAATGCTGTATAATGGCCAAATCCAATCCAATTCAGAATCTGTGGCACTGTTTTAAAAAAACTGCAGCCCATAAGCACCACCCAACCAATCTGAACAACCTGGAGCAAACGTGCTAGAAATAATGGGTGGAAATCATTCCCAAACAGGAGTGTAAAGTCAACAGAAACCTACCCCAACAGACTTAAAGTTCAGTTCAGTGAAGTGAACTAGAAACCTACCCCAACAAACATAAGGCTGTTGCTGCTGCGAAAGGTGGTTCTACCAGTTAGTAGCCTGAAGAGGCTGAAAACTTATGCAGCCAGAATTTTTTAGTTTTTAAACTTTTGTTTGAAAGATCTGCTGACAATAAATGCTGTCTTTAAAAATGATTGGCTGCAATAACGATACAGGCTGAAACAACACGTGTGTCGTTTGTAATCCAGAGATATTCGACATCGTTGAAGGTGCTTGAATACTTTTGCAAAGATAGATCAAACCCATTAAATGTACCTCTTTGACTAATGATGCGTACTTGGGAAGCCCTCTAGGGATTCTACATATGCAGAACCAGCAGGGGTGACTATAGAATGCAGATTGCAGACTCATGAAGATTTCCTTTTTGAGATCTAGAAATAAGACAGCTTAGGAAGTAACTTAACAGCAAGGGAATTACAAGCCATAATGTAAGAAACAAGATCTTGTCTCCATTTAGACTCTCCCTTAAAAATAAGCTAGGTCAAAACTATTTGAGAAGAATTTGAGCCATTAAGTCAAATAGGTGAAGTAATCTGAAGTTATTTCTTTATATATCACAGGTGTAAACAGAAATTTCACCCAAATACATACAGCAAAAGTGGTTCTGTGGTCAGAAACTGACCAGTGATGAAGGGCTAATACAAACTGCATCGACATGGACTATAGTCTCTAACTACACACCAGTAAGATGGAGCTACAGGATAGGGTTTTTGGCCATGTATCTACTTGCGGATTCATTTTGGTTTCATTGAGTACTTAAGGGACAACCTTGAACAAGCATGCTAATGTGGCTAACAGAAAATGGAAACTAGCAAGATCCAATTTGCCCAAAGCAAACTGATGGTTATCCATTTTCATTTACTGAGGGTAGCATTAGCTTGATTCACTGAACTCTTCCTACAAGCTCATTTTTATTTATTTCTTATTTTACACAAAAAAGTTGAGATCAGATTTGTTATAATAACTTCCCTCAACTCTAAATGTGCTGTAAAGTTAAATTTTGGAGTGACGAAAGACACTTTTCAGTCTCACATTCATCTTTCAGGTATTTACAACATCTGCCATCTCCCTCCTTTAGCAGGACATCAAACAACCACAAAGGTGTGCAGGTGGAAGGCAAAGTTAGGGTCTTTTGTAACATCCCTGTCTGCTTTGATCTGCCGGAGGATCGGGCCCGGCACTGATGTGCTTTGAGGCGCTCCCTTGAAAGGCCTGTGTAATTGGACAGCGAGCTGGCAGCGGCGCAATGCCAGAGCCATGAGGTCATCACAAAACAGCCACCAGAACAAAACACAGAAACAAGAAGAGTTCTAACGGGCTGGCGTCTGCTCCAGCAACCTGTGGGTGTCCTATTAGCCAGAGCAGAAGGGCACTGGCTTAAAAAGAGTTGTTTGAATTGTGCACAGAGTTACTGTTATGCTATTAGACTGGGGATACTCCATCAAGTGCAACAGGGATGGTCCTGTTTTATGAATACAGATGCTAAATCTGTCTCTCAGACAACTGTGTTCGTCTCTGTATGGTCCTGAAAGCTGTAAATAAAAACTTGCAGTAGCTGGAACAGAAGCTGATACTTTCATCTTCTGCTCTATCGCTCTATCATACATATATACCGTGCAGGCTGAGAGTAATTGGGCTGTAACACTGGTGCCTGATTTTGTGGGAAAGTGGAGGAACAAAGTAGTGTGTGGGAGTGGGGGGTGTCTGGTTTCTCTTTACTACCACTGTCCTTCAGTTTCAGCCTGAAATACTTATTATACAAAGATGCACATTTTAGACAGAACAATTACCCACGTCTTCTTCATTTTAGTCCAAGTTAATGTCACTGAAAAGCATCAAAAATGTCTCATGATTGAAGGACAAAGGTCTCCTCGTGACTTAGAAATCCGAGCAAATATAGTTACTGCTAGCTTGCTCGCTAATGTTAGCTAAAAACAGGAGCATACCTACGTTCCCACGGTCCAGTGCTCTCAGGGCTTTACAATTACTCAGCTCTTTTTGTTACCCATCAAACCTTATAATAAAAGAGAATCATACTTAAGAGAGTCGTACTTAACATCCTGGGGTCACCAAAGGTCATACAGGGGACAAAAAGGAACAGATTTTTCTATAGGACACACATACCTTCAGCTCAGTAAGCCAAAAAGCTGGCTAAGCAACCTTTCTAATGCAAACTGCTGTTCTTTTGAAGTCAGGGCATAGCATAACATGTTTTATGAATAAATACGTAGTCTGGTTTGAACATGGTGCATTGCCATTTTTTGTTGCGGCTAAATGCGAACCCCTTACCTTGCTAACTTTCAAGCTAAGTAGCGAACTTAAATCAGCAGACACGCACCACAAACTCACGCACCACAACCGGAGTAGCTGACTACATTAAGCTCAGGAAATGGAATGTCATACTTTTTAAATGTCACCTATTGGACGAAATAGGTGTCAAACAGCGGCATGTTAAAAGCCGTGTTGAAATGAAGGGTAGATAAGGGCGAGCTTGACGATTCAACTGTTAATGCCAACTTTGGTGGCGTTTTGCAACATTGATTATACTGTGAAATTAACACCCTAATCAGTGGACAGATTCCCATTCTTGTTCATGAAAATGTGCAACCAGAGACTAGGGAAGCTATTTGGAAGCAGCATGACCACCAACCCAATGTGAAATAATATTTACTGAAGAAATAATATCACAACATGGATGTTAGTCTTATTATACATGTTGTGTAGACATGACTGAGGTAACATGGAGCTGAAACAGGATCAGAGCGGTTTCTTAGAAAATTTCAGTGGGGGAATGAAGGACCCAGGGCCATAGGAACATAAGGATGACCCCCCCACCCCTATTAGCTAATTCACCAGATTAACAACAGCAAGAGGAGAGCTAACTATGCTAACTTTGCTGCTGACTGCAAAATACTGGTACTGTTAACCCTGTGCTCACATATTCATCCTTAAAATCTTTTTTTTTTTTAAACTTGAATAAGAAGTGCTCCTGCTAAATGTGGGACTTGGTGCTCCAGGTGCACCAGACACTGAAACGTTTCACTGTTTTACTCCAGCACACTGGACTGAACTGAAAGCCTGGGACATTGATCTGCAACAACTTTGAGAGAGTTTTGGCCTAATGCATATATTTTTTATTCTTTTATGGTAGAGATGTGCAGGCAGCCCCCCAAACTCCTTTTTAAAATATTTTTCACACATGTATATAATAGTTATCACCACTGTAAAGAAAATCAAGATGTGCATGTTTTGTCTACATTTCACATCAGGACACTCTGCATGACTTTGTTTTATGTCTCATCCATTAAATTATGCAGGAATTTTGAATAAGTGGTAGAATTCCTCTTTAAAGTGCAAAATGACAGCTTTAATTCGAGGTTATTAACATTTATATTGGATTAAGCCATATCAGAAGCGCAGCGCTTTTCTACACAAGCTATACTGAAAGACGACTTAAGAGGATTTCAAACAGCTCTTCATGTCTTCACATGCGTGGGACAGAGGCTAATCTCTGTCCTATTAGCATGTTAACATGTCACGCCACAATGCAGAAGCAGAGGCCAGCGTGTTTCAGGTTGTGAGATGAAGAATAAAACATGTTTGATGTCACATCACAGAGAGGCTCACTCTCCTCCCATCCTGCAGATCACACACTTTCATTCATCTTCGCTGCTCACTTGCACTGATCTTTTGTCACTTCCTCTAAGAGTTTCTTTCTTGTTGTTTCTTTTTGATACGAAGAACTTTCAATAACGTTGGTGCTACAGGCGGTACCTCAAAGATCTCCAGGATGGATCACTGATCAGGCCAGTCTGGCCAGTTCCCAGGGGGTGTCCTCAGGGAGCTCAAGTAGTTGGAAGAGTCTGCTGCAGATGTAAACATCAGAGGAACAAATAGTCTGAATATGTACGTCAAGTACATCTTTAGACAAGCGAACAGTACAAGCTGTTTCAGTGTGGACAAGACAGCATATTGCAAATCAACATGGCTAATGAAAATATGTCATAAAACAACTGTAGGGAATGCCTACTTCAGGGTTCTTCAAATCCAGTCCAGGAAGGCCAGTGTCCAGTACTATTTCCTTTTACAAACACACTTACTAAACCTGGCAATTAACAGATGGGCTCGGTCGCACGTGTTTAGGCAGGAAAATCACCAGATGGAGCTGGACACAAGACTAGATTTGCAGAACCCTGACTTACTGCAATCACTCAATCCTCACTGCATGCCACCTTTCTTTAAGCTGATAAATAAAACCATGTACATCTGTTTTTTTATGTTTACCACTTTTTAATCATTATTACCATTATGTATATAATGTTATGTTTCACATCTATGTGGATTCACAGATTATTTTGTAAATAATAAATAAATAAAATGAAATACAACAAAGATGTGTACTGTAGATATCAAGACGCCTGGTTCCTATCTCCAACACTGTAAAGAAATCTGAATTAAGTTTCTATCTAATGCCCCATTTCAAATCAAACCACTTTCATTGACTTTGCTTACATCTTATTAACTCAATTATTGAAGCAACTTTGAAAGTTGGGTGGAATTCCCTTTAAATATATTATTAAAGACTGATGAACAAAGTATACTGGAGGCACAGCACAGACTGTACAGTACTTTTTGACTCTAATATAGAGGCATTAAACATGACCTTTACTGTCTGCCTTTTTAGAACTGGGTGACTTATTTCAGCACAGGCTGTGACTTGAAGGCGTAGTTTGCAAGACATTCTTTCTCCCAAGACACAGCAGGCGTACTCGCTGAGTCTTCCTCTTCCTCTCTCATACACAACTTTTGAGAAGAGAGAACTTCTATTTTTCCAATGCCAAAGCCTGGCTAAGCACCGGAGCAGCGTGTCAATCCGAAAAAGCGCAGGGTTCACATAGACCCTGTTATCGTCAGCAAGAGACACAGAGAACGAGAGAAAGAGAAGCAGGAAAAGAAAGCTCCTTCTCCAGTGGGCTATTGGGGGCCACTGGTGAAATGCCAACAGCTCACAGTTCAGGGGAGTTTTAAGCCTGAGTACTTTGCTGCAAAGCTGACCTGCAGTTGGCTCCTCTGTCCCTTTATACAACCTTCAGTCCCTCATAGAACTGGATACGTGGCTAAAAAGATACAGCATGTGAACTTGTGGAGAACTTTACTTGGACAACAGCCTCTTCACAGTGGTGGAGCTGGAAAATTTTCTGCAGGCTGGTCAATGTGAACGTGCCAGCAGGGGTAGGGCAGACGGGCGCAGGGCTTTGGGGGGCTGATGTTAGAAAGAGGTCAAACAGCGCAGATTACTGATAATGAAAGCCCTTGAAGGCAAGGCGGGACAGAAAAGTTCGCAGTGTGACTGGAGGGGCAGGGATAGAGGATGGATAGTCATTCTGCTAATGGCTGATAGTGAAACTGCCTTTAAAACTGCCGATGTCTGGTACACTGTACCACAAACAAGGCTGTCGATACTGATTATATTAGTAATTGAGGCATGAGCTGATTATTTTGATGGCTAATTGAGTTGTTTAAAACAATCAAAAATGGACTTAATTGAACAATAAGAAGTCATGCAGATTCCCAACTATTTTGCTGGAAAAAGATGAATTTGGAAGCTTCCAAAAAGGCCTTCATTAAGAAGAATGTAAAAACACAATGTGGCAGCAAGTGTATATTAATAAATGCTCTCAGGTTTTTCACTGTAAGAGGCCAGACTGAGAACTTAAAATGTAAGTTTTATTCATATAAGTCTAATTGATTAATCATGACAGCACTAATCAAGTTACCTTTGTCGTCTAATTTTCAGACCAATTCTAAACTTAAGCACAATGAGAATAAATGAAAATGTACAATATAAAATGTGCCATAACTTTTACACATTCACAGATAATTGTACATTTTCCCCAATATGCTAAATTGAGCTAATGAACTAATTGTGTTTTAAAGTGTGCAAAATTGTGTCCTCTCTGTACAGGATGTGTTAACTTGTTTTTACTTCTGTAAACTCCCAAACAACTGTGATAAGTATAACAGGACCAGAAAAATCTGAATCAATTTTATTTGCCATATACAATAACATATACTCAGAATTTGAGTATTTGATCTCAATATTCAGCACAGTTTTCATGCATATATTACATTTAGAATACAAGGTACACAGCTTAATCTTACATGTACATATACACAAGTGAAAAGGTCACTTGTTCAGTCACTGCTCCATTCAAAAACGTCCATCTACTGTCCTAATAAAAATGCAGCACAACTACCGTATATCAATTGTAATTCCATCGATTTCCACTGTTTTTCCTTTTTACTTCTTCATAATCCAGTTCAGATATAAACAAAATTAGAGGTTTGGTGTGAAAAGATTAGAGAAACCTACCGACTCAGACTTCTTCACAGCGCAGGTGATAGAAACAATGTCTACACAACAGACATAGCCATGTATTTACTATCCAAAATGATGACCAGTGAACCTACACACACCTTTTGAGTTTTCACATAGTGTTAATAATGAGACCTATATTTCATGTGAAAACCTCCTCACAGTGCAAATAGCAATGCTTTAGGCATGACACGGCATATTCATAACCATTTAATGTGATCGATTTGATTCTATAAGGTAGCTTTGAGAGGAAATAAACCCTTCAGTCCTCTGGTTCCCATCACCACCACTGTAAACAATTCCGACTTGTTTCTCCAGAACTGAGTATCCTACTACAAACCACTCTGAATGACTTAGTTTACATCATTTTACTATGCATTTTTGTGGAATTCCACTGTAAATAGTGCACGTCCAACATAATTATAATCCATAGGAATAAGCCTACAAATGACTGTTTACAACGAGACCTCAGGGAACATCTTTACCTATCCGAAAGGGCACATTTGAACCCATTTGAACACATTTGATTTGGGTCCTTTCTGTCCCCTCTGAGTCAGAGAGTCAGGCTAATGGCTACAGATCACATATCCAATCAATAAATGGAGCAGAATCAATGGCAAGCTACTTACAAAGAAAGACAGAACAGTGCAGCACTCTCACCCTCTTCACACACAAGAGGCAACTCTCTACAATAGACTCGGCTCAGTTCTTCATTTGACTTACATTATTAAAGCTAATATAAGTGATTCTGAATGAAAACGGCAGAGCTCAGGCTGTAAGATTGTCTCTCAAACTATAATTCATAGCTGTGGGTAGTATTTGATGCATTTCCATCAGTATACATTTTTAAACCTCATTACATTAATACAAGATCGTAATTCTCCACATGACAACGTGAACAGCACATGGAAAGACAAAGAAAAGAGAGCACATACCTCCAATCCACAAAGTTATCTTTACTAGGTCAAGCAACATTGTTCACATTTTAACTTCGGGCCTACAGGGCCTACACGCCACAATCAACCCTAAAGCTAGTGAGCACATTCACACATTTCAACAGATATTACATCAGGCTTTATTGAACAGATTTCACTTAAATTCTCATCAATTATATTGAATTAACACTGTTGACCATCAATTAACCCACTCACCCAGTTTGTTATCAAATAATTGGAAAGAAAAGAGAGAAAACATGGCCTTTTTAAGAGCGCTTGTCCTGAGGAACAGTCATGTGACACATGCAGGTCATGTGATACTGGAAGAAACCATTGTTCATCTTAAACGGGTAACTTGGTGTGCAGTTTTTAGCACACATTAGATATTTTATAAACACGTATATTTGAAGCAGCGTTTAATGATTGCCATGATCATCTCCTGATACTTTAAAGGCGATTCCACTGTTTGTTCAAAATGTCTGCATAATCAAATCATTGAGATATAAACCGAGTGATTTGGATTGATGTGAAATGGCACCTCATAGAGAAGCCTGTAGACTCAATAGTGGTGACAGGATCGAGGAGTTGCACTGTCTACAACACAGAAATAGTCATTTTATGTACTGTTCCAAATAACTTGTGAATCTGTGCGTTTTTATAGGTAATGGTGACAATGGTAGGAAATTTGGGGGGGGGGTCACAACAATCTGCTTGTGCTGTTGTGGATGTATTTACATATTAAAGGGCCTGTTTTATACATGTCTGTGGTTTTACGTAGCAAAAATGTTGCTAATTAATTTTAACTTGACCATTTTACAGCCTTTTACAATTAAACAGGCTGTTTTGGCTCTTCTGCCTTCAAGACTGCCTCATACAATAAGCACTCATATCCATTCAATATGAAATGAATTCAAGAGAAAACAATGTGATTTGGTTAAATATGATTATGTTTCAAAATAATGGCAATTAAATATACATATGCTGTATATCGTGATGAAAACGCATCAAAGATGTATTCCACAGGCATGAAATGCTCCCACAATCATAGAATTCCAACAAAGGACAGACAAAGAATGTGTGAAAGGAACGCTACCCTGTTGGATAAATAAACCTCTCTGCTAGACTGGAGCGAAGCGGCGGATTAATCAAGTAATCAAGTGATCAATCAGCTATTGAATGGCATCATCAACCTTTAATCAAGATGTGATTAAAAGGATGCGGCTGACTATGGCCTTACGTTTCTGCTCTGCCGTTTCTATCAGCTGCTTTCACTTCAGTCTAGTGTTGACACATGGAACCATAATGAACAACGACTCCAGGTGATACAGCCTTAATCTGCCAGACACTTACATGGGGACGTGCGGCCTTTTGTTCAAACATGGCTGGAGAGAATGTGGGTGTGCGTGTTTGGATTGCCATTTTTCTGCAAAGCTCACTTGGTGGCTCTTTATATAATGTTGTTTGAAAACGTCTACTTTTTGGGATATTATGTAACATGGCAAGAGAAAGGAAATCAGCATGAATCAAGCTGTGTAGCATGGAAATTGAAGAAAAGAGCCTTCTATATGTGTGTGCGTGTGGTGGGAGTACAATGAAAGACAAATAATAGCAAGTAATAGGTCAAATGTAATGACTGTAATATGTGTGGAGAACAGCAAAGTAATGAGAAAAACCTTTTTATTCTGAGACTTGAAAATGTATTTCAGTGTGTTACGCAATGTGCTAGCGCTTTTGATTGTTAATAAGCCAAAGAAATTTGTGCACCTAGTGAAAGGTTTGTAAACTACAATTGACCCATCCATGCTTTGCCTGAAAATAGCTGTTTACAGAATACCCTTTAACATGGCCTCTTTCTGCACGCCCCCTAGTGGCCATTCTACTGAACAGAAATTGGTGATTTCGCTTTCAATGATATTTCATGTTTTTCTCCATAACTCTCGTATCAGATTATTTAGGACCCCGTTGGCCCTCTGAGTGTGAAATGTGACCCTGTGTTGAGTTGCTAGTGAGCAACGAGTGTGAAGAGAAAAGAATTCACACCTCTTCACAAAGATGTACATGCTGAGACAGCACAGCTGCAGCTTTCTTCATAATAAACAATTTTGTACAACTGCTACAATAAAAAGCATTTAAACACAGTAAAACCTTTATAAACATTGAGTTCCCTGCAGAAAATCTTGTCTGCTTGAAGCTTGTTTTAGATTTCACATTTTCATCTGAATATACTCACTCATTGGTACAAAAAACTTGTTTTCGTCAAAATTATGAAAAAACGCACATCTGTTTATGTAATATATCAGAGTGTGGTGGTGAAAGGAGCATGCATTTTAGACCGTGTGGACTGCACATATCCAACCATATTTACCTAGAACTAAACTGTTTATAGTCTATTGACCTCTTCTACCAAAAGCTACATCTAAAGACATGGTTAAACACATCTGGTTAGATTAGAGGACTCTTCTTCAAGTCCTCTTTTTTCCAAGCCCCTTCTCCCTCAGGGTCACAGTGGGGTGCTGGAGCCTATCCCAGCAATTTATAGGCAGAAGGCAGGACACACCCTGGACAGGTCGCCAGTCCATCGCAGTCTACCTTAACAGTGTGGGGTAAATAGTGTACTGTACTAACATAACCTATATTTAGTATTTGGGAGCTCTTTAAGTTTCTTTAGGTTAAATGGGGCTTTTGCCAGTTAAACCAGCCATTAGGGGTGTACTTTGTGTACTGGACCAAGAATGTCGGATAGAAGGAGAAGAGGTAGACCTCAGAGAAGGTTTATGGATATAATGAAGGTGGACATGGAGATGGTTGGTGTGAAAGTAGAGGAGGCAGTGGATAGGGCAAGATGGAGGCAGATGATCGGCTGTGGCGACCCCTAAAGGGAGCAGCCGAAAGAAGAAGAAGAAGAGGACTTTTGCCAGTTGTTCTATAAGCTTGGTCAACCTCATAACTGCTGCTATGAAAAACGCATTTGTGAGTGGAGCACGGACAGGTCAATCACAGTACAAGGTTTATTAAATAATATGCCAGTACTGTGAGATTACTGTAAAATGAAATGTGGCTTCTTTTAAAGCCACTAAGCCAGCTGTTTCTGAGCTGCCATCATATTTAATGTATTAGGTCTCTTACTAAGTTCAACCGAGTGTATGAAAGATTTTGTGACAGATTGCTAGTGGATTTAGAGTTAGGAGTGAATTACCTTCTATTTTTTTTACCTTGTTACAGACATATGCCTGAAATATGATTGCACAAAATGATTCCTTCAGAAATAATTACAGAACAAGGAAAATAATTTTTCAAAACCATTGTTTGGTGACAGTAAACCTTTTTAAATTACATTTTACATTCATCAAGATAGTATACAGTATAATTGCTCATAAAAAAATTAAAAAGGTTGTTCAACACAAACACAGCTACAAACAGCAGTTATCATTATTGTTTATTTATTTATTTATTTATTATGTCTATTACTTATTAGTCTTTGTATGTATTATAATTCCACACACCAACACACACACATATGTATATATATGGCATTGGTCCACCGGAACAGTTGCAATGCACTTTGGTGTAGATTCTTCAAGTCTCTGGAACTGTACTGGTGGGAAGGAACACCGTTATTCCAAAAGATATTCCTTTAGTTGGTGTTTTGTTGATGGAGGTGTAGAGCGCTGTCTAAAACACTGGTCCAAAATCTTCAACTTGGTTGATATTTTATGACTGCAAATGCCATCTAATTATGATTTACATAATTTTCATACTTATAAAACCAGCAACTTCTCCTGCCTTGTGGAAGGGGGTACTGGCATTCTCGAAGAGACTATTCCCATTAGCGCCATTGAGCCACCGGACCCCCATAGTAAAAGTCAAGCATTCAGTCCAGTACAGGGCCACAGGGGCAACCACCCTCTTGGTTGGGTGTATTTTTTCACCACTGGACACTCAAATGTGCATTTGTTTTTGTAATTATTCACTACAACCCTTCTATAATATCTCTCCATGTAGTTGTAGGCAGACTTTTGTGCACTGACATTCTCAGCCATCTGAGGAACAGTTGCTCCTCTCTGTCTTTTTTGTAGTAATGCAGGAGCATCAAAATCATTGAACATAGGGATTCAACTACAGTGTGAAAGCATATATACTGGTGTTTTTTCCGATAGATCTAAGTGCAGAGTATCTAAACGTTAGGAGTAGTAGCAAGTCTACTTTAAGTTAACTGGATCGTCTGCTGTGCATTCACCTCCCTTACTGTCTCTTAACCCAGGCCTGTGCCTGTGCTGACCAACTCAATGAGTTTACTCATCCTGAAAGTGTGAACAGACATAGAACTGGAAAGAAATCCCTTATCTCAATTATGCCATACAAATCCAATCTGTCCTGGTTATGTGATATTTTGCGAGTGAAAGATCTCCCGGCTGCTAAATATAAAACTGCTGAGGCCTCAGGCTGACACTGTCCAGAAGTGCCAGTTCCAGCTGTACAAATCACAAGTGAATGGTTTATAATAACATACTGTACTTGAAAGGGCAAGACTAGATAGATTTTTGCTTATAGAATAAAAGTGCTTATGAAATCTGCAATATATTATAAATGGCACATCAGTGCACTGTCAAATGAAGACAAAGGGGCAGTCAGACGAGAAAGTCTAGACAGCTTGCTGTGTTTTGTCTGTTGATTAATTTATGTGTGCCCATAATGTGGAGAATTATGCCAGACAAATTGCTGGGAGGATTCTGGGAAGCTTAAAAAAAGGCAGGCCTTCTCCACTTCAAGGGCCTCAGCGCCTTTCAGTCTGTTTTTAGCAGAAGCAGCTGCTCCGGTGGATGTTGCAGAGTCACTGAAGGCGATCCTAAGCGCAACAGCTGCACAGAGCTGAGCACACAGACACACACAGGCTCTTCACATTCCCTTAATTCTAACCTCTTCTCTTTCTCTCTCACTCTGTATTTCCTGCTAGACAATTAGATGCCTCTTCAGTTCCTTTCTGAAAGAGCCTGACCCACTTAAACAGCCATGGTTTCCCTCTATTATGGAATGCTGTTTCAGAAACCTGATTTAAACTAACTAGAAAACTTGAAAGAAGCCATAGGAGCAGCTTAAGCATACTCAGGATGAAGGTCTTCTTGAAAATCTCCATGGAAACTATTAAGCATAGATCTGTAAACCATATGACTGAGTTTTCCAATGACGTCTGGACTCATACCACATGGAAGGGAAGCATGCTACAAATTCATTTGACCTGGAAGGGCTCTTTTCATGGAAAACTGAATTTTCTTTGGAAAAAATAAATAGATAGATAAATAAAATTAAGTAATACTGCTAAAGTTTCAAAACACACCCTTCATTTTCCAGTCCATATAGCAGGGCCATGACTAGAGATTTATAGATCAAGGTCTAAGACTTTACTAAGGAGGTCTGGGGGCATACTCCCTCAAGAAGATGTTTTTATGGCCCCAAAATATATGTACATCATGAACTTTTAAAGCTGCAATAGGCAGAAACTTTTATCAAGAAATGGCTATTTGGACAAAATGGCACAGTTTCTTCATAGCGAACTAAGTACAAATCTTTGACAACTTAAATACTGTATCTGTCCACCTACACAGATCACAAATCAACCAGTTAGTGCTACAGTCTAGGGGAAATGGCTATAGTGACATTTAACAGCACAAAAGTATATTTTCTCAATTATTCTGACAAATAAAGAATATATAATAAAGGAATAACATTTCCACAGATTCAGTATTAATTTCAGCTCCTAAAAAACCCAGGCTTATTACACACTAAAGCTTATTATTCACTAGCTACAGGGACTTCAGTGTAAACTAGCTGAAATTTGGGCTCGCCGGTGGGCCCTGGCCATTTAAGGGTAAACCGAAAGCTTTAAAAACACTCACTCACTTTCTTCTTGATCACTTACCTTCATCAGACATACTTTCTCAGCTCTGTCAGTCTCCTTCAGCTTCTTTATCTCCCTCTCCTTGTCTGTGTTTAGTAATGCTATTTTTACTAAACTCAGTTACAAGACTTCAAATTCAATGAATTTATTTTTTTGTTTAAACTGGCAAAAAATCTCACCTGACTGGCCTTCTACAGAGCTGCCACTGCTTAATCACTACCTGCAAGCTGAAAAATATAAAACTGAGTTATGATCAACACAACACTGTATTGGTAGCAGCAATTACTTGTATTATATAATTATATAGTAAAAAGCGTATAAAACTAATACTAGTGTGATATTTTGAAATGTGCGAACAAATAATCTGTAAAGTTTCTTAAAATTCTTGAAGTAGTTGGCTCTTCAGCTAGCTAACATTCCTGTTTTATATCTGATCCCCTTTTCTTTACCTCACATGAAGTCAGCTAGCTAACAAGCAACTGGCTAAAAACGTGATAGCCATCCACAATTGATTGACCACAATTTCCACAAAACTACATAGTAGGTGGATATCTTCACCCTGTGACTACATACTGTTTAGTACATCTTACAAGGTCTGCTATGATTGGCTGAGCCAGCACTTTAATCCCAGTGCTAAACAGCTAATGACTGCCGTCTCTTGTTATGTTAGAAAATGTTTGGTTGCTCAGCTGAAGCAGGGGTGCACTAGAGCTGCAGCAGCGCCTCCCCCAGTTCACACCCTGCTATCACAGTATATTGTGAATTTGAAGGTATGTTGGCACAGTTTAATAATAAAGAATAAATAAAAACAATCGTGGATTATTTGGACAAATAAAGTACTTCACTTGGGGTGCGGCTAAATGATATTTGAGCCTCACTCAACCGTAAAAAGAGCTGCAAAAACACGAGCTGTGTCTAAAACCAGATGCCTGAGTCAAAGTTTCGAGTTTCGAGTTAATAAAAAAAAACTAGTTCAGTCTCGGTATTAGCTGCAGGCACCGCACTGTATAAAAGTAAACCTGTACTAAAAATCCTCCAGGTTCAACACAACTTCAAATAATGAGTCTTTATTTGCTAAAGAAAAGCTTTGGTCTGATGGACGGAACTGGAGTGCTACACTCAGTGGTTAAAGGAGGCTAAACAACTTGAAATGGTAGATCAGTCTGTAGTAGAGCAAGTAAGCTAGCTAGCCTAAAACTTTACAACTTCAGCTAGATTAGCTTCTGCACTATACTTGCTCTCCAAACTACATGCTAGCCGACCACTTACATTTGTTTTGCCTTTTTTCTTAAAGCCCTCCATTTACATTTGTTTATTTTGAAGCTGTGTCAAACCTGGTGCTGCTGTCAGCTGCAGAAGACTGAAACACAGTCACCCAACAAGTTAGAAAGCCTTGTCCATCATTTATACAGTGATAGAAAACGCACATACTGAACTGCTAAATTGTCCTACTGTTGCAAATCTGCGCGCATGTGACGTCTGATGGCAGATTTAAAGTCGTGGCCTTCTTTTTTTGGGAGGGCCTTAGACTGAGCTTGTCAGGGTAAAGTATCAAGTCCAAGTCAAGATACAAGTCAGTTAAGTCTGTGTTTTTGATCTTGGGATAGAAGTATTAATGAGCTAACTTAGCTGCTGTAGATTATCAACCAAGGTAAACTAAAGCTTAGCCAGTAAGCTTACAGAGCTCAACATTAACAGCTAGTAGTGAGCAGTCAGTGTTTTGGCAATGGTGTAACGTATTCCTGCGATCAACACACACACCTCAAACACGATTCGTTTCCTACAAGGAATCCTGAAGGTGCCTTCAGTTTTGGACATACAGTATATCTGCTTATTTGGATTTTAGCTCCACCCATTTACACTGAAGTTATAAGAAGTGTGTCAGATCAGACAGAGCTTTAGAGCACAGTAATAAAAAAGCCTGTTTAATTAAATATAAGGGATAAAAAACGGCACGGCATGGCACGGTGGGCAGTGGGTAGCGCTGTCGCCTCACAGCGAGGAGGGCCTGGGTTCCACTCCCCGGCTGGGTGACCGGGATCCTCTCTGTGTGGAGTTTGCATGTTCTCCCCGTGTCTGTGTGGGTTTCCTCCGGGGTCTCTGGTTTCCTCCCACAGTCCAAAGACATGCAGTCAGGCCAACTGGACATGCTAAATTGCCCCTGTGTGTGAGTGACTGTCTGTGTCTGTCTGCCCTGTGATGGACTGGCGACCTGTCGAGGATGTATCCTGCCGTCCGCCCGATGATCGCTGGGATAGGCTCCAGCACCCCCCCGCAACCCTGAGGGAGAAGCAGCTTAGAAAATGGATGGATGGGTGGATAAAAAACGGCTAGAAAATGCTCATGCAGACATGAATAAAGACACAAAACCACAGAAATTTCAAAAGTGGACTTCAGGAAAAGAAATCATGAAAAACGCAAGATATCAATTCAGTTCATTTCAATCATTTAACTGACCAAACACGTGTGGGGGGGGCGGATGTCTCAGTACTTCTGCGGCATTGATTTCCAGTCCCTGCCCTAGAGTCCCATTAGTTTTGCATTTTTCTTCCTCTAACAGATCTGATTCAGCTCATCGAGCCCTTCTTGAATCTATTTAGCTTTGCTACAGTAGGACAAAAACAGCATTTCTAGTGTTGAGAAACACAGGGCTCCTTGTCTTTCTTCTACTTGCCAGTCTGAAGGACAAGGACAAGTGCTGCAGAGTGCGGCGATTGCCTTAGTAATGTGACAGTGTGTAAAGATATGAGCCAAATGCCCACTAAAGCTGATCTAGGATCAGGTTTTTCATGTTCAAACCAGACTGATACTAAATTTATGACACAAGCATGCAGAGAGCACTGCAAGCCCTATCTATTCACAAATGTATTTTTTACTCATTTTTTTGCAGATGCCCTTAACAACTACTTAAATCCTTTATACAAAGAGGAAAACTGTTCATCCTGACTTTTCATACATTTTTATTAATAATGCATGCTATGACTGCTATTATCTTTAAATCAAAGGAGAATGCGCTACAAAATGTCTGAATTTTAATGCAAAGTTATTGTTTATTTGCTGAGTTTCACATATTGGGGAAAAATTATATACACTATATGTACAAAAAGTATTGGGACATTCCATTTGAAATCCCTAGGCATTCATATGGAGTTAGTTCCCTTTTGCAGCTATAACAGCTTCCACTCTTCTAGGCTTTCTGCAAGATTTTGCAGTGTGTCTGTGCGAGCTTTTGCTCATTCATCTAAAAGAGCATTTGTGAGGTCAGACACTGATGTTGGACGAAAGGCCTGACTCACCATCTCTGTTCTAGTTCATCCTAAAGGTGTTTAATTGGGTGGAGGTCAGGGCCAGCCAAGTTCTTCCACACCAAACTAACCCAACCATGCCTTTACAGACCTTGCTTTTAGCACCAGGGTTTAGTCATACTAGAAACTGTTACCACAAACTTCCCTTCACTGGATCTAAGGGGTCTAGACCAACCCCCCCTCCCCAAAAAAAACCCATATCATTATTCCACCTCCACCAAACCTTACAGTTGGCACCATGCAGTCAGGCAGGTAACTTTTTTTTTCTGGTATTCGCCAAACCCAGACTCGTCCATCAAACTGCCAGATAGAAAAGGCGTGATTCGTCACTCCACAGCACGTTTCCACTACTCCAGAGCCCAGTGGCTGCATGCTTTACCCCACTCCACCTGACGTTTGGCATGGTGCATTTTGATCTAAGGCTTGTGTGTAGCTGCTCAGCCATGGAAACCTAGTTTGTGAAGCTCCTGACATGCAGTTCTTTTGCTGATGTTGGCAGAGTTCACAGAGGCAACCTGAAATTCTTTATTGAGCGATTGAACAGAAGACAGGCACTGTGCACTTCAGCACTCGGCAGCCCCATCCTGTGAGTTTGTGGGGTCTACCGCTTCATGGATAAGCTGTTTTTTCTAGGTGCTTTAATTTCACAATAATAGCACTTACAGCTGACAAGAGCAGCAGAGGTGCCATCCTTAGACAAGTGCCATGATTAAAGTCAGTGAGCTCATCAGTACAACCCATGCTACTGTCGGTGTTTGTCTGTCGAGACTGCAAAGCTATGTGATTAAATGTATCCACCTGTTAGCAATAGATGTGGCTGAAACACCTAATCTCAATAATTATTTGGGGTGTCCCAATACTTTAGTCTATACAGTGTAGATATAGGTAGCTCCAAAATGAGAAAGAAACAAAATTTAGTATGTTAGTGTAAAAAGATTTTTTCCAAGTATTTTTAGCCTGTTTATATTGGTTCATTTATCATGAAGAGTTCATGCAATATAAAGGGCAGCTGGCATTTCACGTAACGTAACAAAACAAACAACAAAAACAATGGAATTATGAGTTATTCACATGACAGCGATGATATAGATAAGATGCAACATCACTGTTTTACACTAGGTTTGAGAAACGTCAAGGCGAGCTTTAAACCTCCCTAACGCAGGCACCCTGCTGCCTTTATCCCCCTGCAGTACATTATCGAGGCCATGGGCTGCAGCTGCCTGGGCTGCCCAGGGTAAACTGAAAAGTGGGACATGATTGGCGACTGACTATTTGCAGTTAGTCATCTGGGTGACGCAAAAATCCATAGGGAGTAAGAGTTGCCTCTCCCAGCGCCTGGAATTGACCACCGATCGATGCCAAGGGAAATTGGTCGTCTGAGTTAGGGAAGCAGGAGAGAGAGTGAGAGAGAGACAGAGAGATGGGGAGAGAGAGGGTCTGTTTGGTAAGGCATTAGCTAAGCATTATTTACGACTATACATATATCCTGTCTGCAGCCGTCTCGCTAGCTCTCCCAGCTAAAGGTTATGTGCTATTTTGCGTTGCTGTGAGGGCTATGGCTTGATGCAAGGCAAATAAATAATATGCGCTTTGCTGGTTGGAAAATGAATGTCTGGTGCTTTTGTGCTGCATCCCAAATGCCTTCTGCTTTTGTCCTCAAAGTGGGCCTCCTGCTGTTGTGAGAGAAATTATTAAAAGTTTAAGGATTTTACCACAACTTTTCAAACAGCAGTGCTGGGCTTCTGCTTTCTGCTTCATAAGACTCTGTCTAAGTGGCCAGGATAGAGTTGTTTGCATTGTTCACAAATGTGGATACACCACTGGGTGCCAGCATGAGCGCATCCTGTAAATTTCAGGACAGGCCAGATTGAGGGACAGCTCAGTTTAGAACCTAAGCTGGATGAAGAAGCGTGAAGCTGGGCATTGTCCAGAGCTACAGCAAAGGTTAAGGCCAACAACACTCTGCAAAAATCGATAAGCAGCTACATTTTTATGGAACTGTTATCTCAAGGGCCACATCAGTGGAGTGCTTTCTCGCTAGTACTACATGCTACAACATAACACAATTACCACAGCAACAAATTATTCACTAGTCACATCTACAGGCAGGCTTACACTTATCTTCAAAATGGCTAAAAGTTCATTTTTCTATATTAATATTAATAACAATAGTAATAACAACAATGTCAAACTATTATTAATTTTATGGTGCTAAGGTTAGCTAAGAAACTAAATAGTTGGATTAATGTTATTAAAACCTCTAATATAATAAACACATATAAAAATACATTTAATATTGAGAAATATAAATATTATAATAAAATCATCATCATCATCCTCATCATCAACAACAACAATAATAGTCATTTATATAGTAATTATGTTGCATTATAAATGATTTTCTTTATAATTATTAATTACATTACTATATAATTATTATAATTACTATTTTATTGTATTGTTTACATTAATATTTAGATTTCTGTCTTTACATTAACTCTCATCTTAACTGAAAATAATTCTAAAAAAGAATCACTGTAATCATCCATCCATCCATTTTCTATTAACATCAACTAAATAACAATAAAAAAGCAAGATGATGAATTACTACAAATAAAAAAATTAAAGAACCAAAAATCACTGTATAAATAACATTACGATGACCATGCATTATTATTAGCATTTTGATACAAGATGTTAATGCAATAAACATATAATAGAATGCGTTAGATTTAAAAAATACATGTAATAGTAATAGTCCTACCACAAGTAATAATAATAATAATAATAATAATAATATAAAATAATTACTATATAATATTATTGTATTATTTTCTTTCTTTATTCTTACATTTCTGAATTTTTTCTTTTTTTTTTTTTAATGATACAAATATTATTACTTTTTAATGCTGTGGCTCATTCCTTCTTACATAAACCATAACACCTTAAAATGAACAACAGTATAGCGTTACAAGCATGACACTGATGCAGAACACGTTATCAGCGTCCCCCTCAGAATCAACCTCCAGCCCACTCAGTGCCCAATACTGTGTGATTTCACTGAGTACCGGTCCAGCATGTCCACCTAGCTTAATAATGAATGGGTTCCTCAAATGATGATAACACTCTGGAGCAGAAGAGCAGGGAGAGGTGGGACAGGTTAGCTCATACAGCACATGCAGACCATGTTAGAAATGGAATATTTAATCAGAGTTTGAGATTAAACATGACCCTCGAGGACTTCCACCACGCAGGGGGTGCGCACTGACAGGGCTGCGTACACGGCTATGTTTGAAATATATTATCCAGGTGAACACTGTGCACACTTATTGCAAAGCATATTGACGTCAGGGAACAAGTGAGACAAAGAGGAGCACGGCAGATACATTTATGCTTTGCCATGGCCGCTTCTGATTACTCTATGTCAGCCATCACCACACTGAATATTTACTGTCTCTCAAACACACAATAAATCAATAGAGATGTCTTTTTAAAATACAGTTACACACCATAGCTCACATCTTCATGCATGACTCTCCTCTATCCTGTCCATCAATGGAAACGGACCACTACTGGGCAGATATTAGCTGTATAGTGGACCGTTCTCCACAGATGGGAACAAGTTATTGAGTTGTAAGTAACAAGTTAGTCTCAAACATGAGTAGGCCTTAACACTCAAGGCCCAGGTCGAGACCCAAGTCAGTGCAGGAAAGTCTCAAGTCAAGAAAGATAACTTAAAAGATCAAGCCACTGTCTCTTATGAGTAATAAGCTCTAAATGCTTAATATGCCACTGCAAGAAACCTGTGTAAACCTTAAAAGGCACAGTTAGGATGTGTCTATAGATGTATTCATTTTAAAACTCCAGCCTGATGGTTCAGTTCTTTTGTTTTATCTTTGCCTTATACTTTAACTTTATGCCGTACAACATCAAAAGTGTTGTCTTAACCAGATTTGCGTGGCAATAAAGGTACGACCCCTTTTCCAAAAAAGTTGGGACGCTGTGCAAAATGTAAATAAAAATATGGTTTACATGATTTGCATATCATTGCATTCTATTTATATTTCTATTCGGCACAGTGCCCCAGTTTTTTGGAAATGAGGTTGTATGTCATAATGAAACCTCTGCATTATAAAAGCAGTGTAGTTTGATATGTATATCAAGAAAAATGGTGAAGCTTCCTGGTTAGGGTTGTATGACATACACACTTATCACTGTGGTTACTGTACTCACTTCCAGTTGAATGAATGACCTCCACAATCTGAGCTCACATCAACTCAAAGCTAGATATTAAAAGCAAAAAGAAGTTCCTGCTGCCATGGAGTTGGTTATGTTGCCATGGTTACAGGCAGAATATCAAGTGAAGATGAAGGCAGAATGCATAGTTTTTGTTTCCATATAACAACAACAACAACAACAATAATAATAATAATAATACATTTTACTGGTGAGCAAATATATTAAATATTATTGGCTGAATAAAAATGATTACGTCTTACAAAAAGAAAAATGGACTAATTAAAATCAGATCATTATAGCTCTTTCTCTATAATGCTATTTCCACACTCTGAAAAAATCCTGACATGAACTCTTCCAGAAAGCTGCCAGACACCTCTGTGCCATTTCCTCCACTTTGGGTCTCGACTCTTTTTGAGCCATGAAGCTTTTTTGGGTTTGTTGAGTCTTAGATCATCACATTTGTCATTTGAGTCTGTCTGTGACTCACATTCACACATCTGCCACTCTCAACACAGCAGTGACACTAAGGATCCTTTCACAAAGGCATCCTGGCCCACAGCCTGACGCAAAGGTCCAAAATTTATTCTGATCAAAATGTGGTCTCAGTCCAGATGTGGTCTCAGTCCAGACCAAACTGAATCATGGTTTGGTTTGTTTGCAGTGTGATAAGTTTTTTGGATGGTTTGGACTTTTGGACTAATTACAAGAAGTTGAGGCAGTCCATCATCAGCCATTAAACAAGGGGAAAAAAAAAGAACAGGGAGAGAAGTAATATGAGCCGTGGTAGCACAAGTGGAGAGGAGCAGACAAAATATGTAATTTTTATACGATCAACAAAGAAGTAAAAAAAAATAAAATCAACTTGAAAAAACGCAGAACAATGCCAAAACATACACCTTCTTTTCTGAGTGGATGAGACATTCATGTTTCTCCATTCAAACGGAAAAGTCAACCGGCTGAGCTGACAACACATCGATATCACACGCACATTCTAGGAGACGTACCCCTTTTAGTCAATGACGACAGGACGTAGGTCTAATTTCTTTAGTGCGCTCTAAACTGTAATGCTAAACCAAAACTAACCAGATCAAATGCATACACTGTAATAAAGCACACATCTTAGTTCGGACTTTTAGGTATAAAAACGTTCTAAGATGGTAAAAGTTTTCAGTAAAGTGGCTATCCCAGCAACACTGCTATGTCTGATATGTCACAAACTACCATGTCGGTCTCACTGTTAAGCTGAATATGGTCCAGCACCCACATAATGTCTGGTTATGTTGATCTTGTGGTGGGCCTTTTCCACTGATGCACAAGGTAAGAAGGACTGATAAATTATGCAAGAACAGATGGTCTACAGTCAGTAATTGTATAAAAAGTGCAGCTATATGGGAGCTGTACCTGATAAACTTGCATAAATCTGCTGCAGCTAAAGCTCATTAATAATAGATAGGTTACAATAGGCAGTCTGGAGGGCATACTTTTTATTGGCTTTTGACACCCACCCAAGAAGGCTTGAACGGTTTCCCCCCAATGGTGATCAGGGTTCAAAGTCATCCCGCTGTGAGCGTAGGAATAAGCAGTCAATGTTGGGCGAATCAAAGCCTGGCTGGAAGAGAGTGGGATCACAGGTCTCTGTTTGCTTTTTGAAAGGCTGGGGGGATGGAGGGAAGGTGTGGAGGAAAAAGACGAAGGTAAGGCAGTAACCTCGGTGGGACATTGATCTAGCTGCATATAAGTCCTTTACCCATGCACGGTAGGGAAGTGTGGGGCAGAGAGTTTGCTCACTCCCTGCCACTGTCAAATTACTCTCACATCTCCCAAGCACACGTAATTCACACTCACATGCACAAGGAGGAGTATTGATAGCAAGATCAAAGACCAAATACGAATGGCCTTGACGCCTCTCCGATCCTGACAGCTTCATTTTCGCGATGCACCTACGGCTGATTTCTCTCAGCCTTCTCCATATGCATCCGCACTTCTATGTAAATACCCTTCAAATGGGAGTTAACAAATGAAGCAATAAATTAAACAGGGATCACTCATAAATCATGCAACCTGAATCGATCGCCATGTCAAGATGTCTCGGGGGGTAGCTATGTGGTGCCATTACTGAGCTGAGGGAAGACAAACTTATTTACAAAGCTGTCTTCCAAAGTTATCTTTGCACATCAAGGACTGTTCAATGTCATTTCAAACCGTGACAGTCTGACTGCGCAACCTTCTCGCTTTTTCTAAATGTGCAGAAAGTCACAGGTACATTAAGGCTGTTGTTTGGAGCGCCATGATAAACTACTGCAAAAAAAGCTTGATGGCAGCCAGCTGAATGTGACAAGCTTGATGCACTGCTATGCCAGGGCCCATAAACTGTGTGATTCTGATCTTAATTTCATTCTGATTGTCTTGTTTACTGTCACGCTAGATCCATGTGTTCTAGAAGAGCAGCAGCAGAAGCATTCCGGCGTACATTTCTGAATACTGAACTTGAGCCATTCAAACATGCTTCAAGCCTCTGTGTTTGTCGGTTTTGCTCTGGGAGGTCATTAAAATTTCTCTCCAGGTCGATGCATTACTGTCCTAAACAGGCTAATGGTGAAACCTATGAAACAAGACCGCACAATATATCATTTGTTAATAGACAGGGATGATCTGACCAACAAGCAACACATATATAGTACACAGCAGGGGCCTGTCTGTTACTAAGGCAAAACTGGAACCAATCAAGACCAATCAAGAGCTAAGCCAGGAAGACAAATGGAAAAGATCTACGGCTGCAAAACAAACTGTTTATTAACTGTTATTGTGATAGTGGACTTGATAGTGGACAATGCCATGTAAATGGACCCTCAAACCTATCGGTGTTTTGTGCTTTGAGCATCTTGACCAATCACAGATCCAGGTAAATTTTTCCTGCGTGTATTGATGAAGAAAAGTATTCATGAAAACATATTACATATTATATAGGTATTTATCAACACTATTTTGTTCAAATAAATGAATTATTTTCATAATCAATCAATTATTTAATCATACTACATTATTGAATTACCCACGCGGTTTTAATATATCACAAGACATATCACAATATGTAACCATATTATGGTAATATTAACATTTTGTCCATATTGTGCAGCTATAATATATCATATAATAAAATATACATTAAAAAACTAAAATATGAAGTAAGCTCCTTGAGAATTGACGCAGTGGAACAATCCACACTTCCATTCTAATCGTGTACAATTAGCTGGGTTGCCAAAGTGGCTCAATTTTTTCAGGCGGCTGCCGGCTGCATATAAATGTTGGGATATTTTTCACGCTCCGAGGCGATTCGTGTAATGCAAGGGCTGTCGATAGAATAGTAATGCCGAAATGAAAAGTGCCACTAAATGACAAATTAATTACAATGCGTGATCTTGCTCTTAATTGCACCTGATAAATGGTTTAATATCAGGGATTTAATGGTTTTGTGCCAAAAAATGATCACTATTCAAAAGAGCATGATTTGCTTGTGCACTGCTTTGTGAGAATAAAAGGAGCAGATACAGAGACCTTGTGATTGGCAAGAGCTGTAGTTCGTGACACTGGCGCGTGAGAAGACTGAATGTGTGGGCTACTAAAGACCTTGACAATGGGTCTTCAGATCATTCTTCAAAAGTTCTAAAGACAGGACTTATCTTGATTATAAGGCTGAGGTCTACTTTTCCTTGTTGTGCTGTTCTTTAGAGAGGTTTTCACATATTCCTCCCAGTCCTGGAAAGCAAATTATTCTGTTCCTGTTTTCATCAGGATACGGCCTACATGTTTCTCCCCACACTTCAAAGCACAAGGTGAGGGGAGAGCATGTGTCATGAAAGAAAAAAGGACCTAGACTGTGGCCTTCAACGACTGCATAATGAGCCACTGCCTTGATACTGGGGCATGCCCTTGTGCACACGTTTGCAAAACCAGCCACAGTGCTAAGATAAGTGAGAAGGCCCTGCTCCAAACTGCACAACAGTCAAACAAGGGCCTAGTCAATGAGTCTATTAAGTTTTCCAGCAGCACAAACAGTTGTTGGTTTTTAAGATTATTTGCTAAAAGTATGTTGAGCTAAACTGTCCTTTCATTGGTTTAAGTGAACTGTGTACCTACAGCAGACAAATGCATTTTCCATTGGCAAGACTGTACTAAAGGCTAAAGGCGAAGCCACAGGGGTGGCCACCGTAACACTGGCTTAAAACCTCATAACCTTGTTTTACAGCTAGCAAGCTAATCATCTAGCGCACACGTACGTAACTCAGCTATGCAGATGTTAGCATTTCCCCTCTTCTGAAATACTGAATGTAACTCCCAAAGGCCTTGGTAATTAGATTATGTAGCATTACAGTGTTGTGGTCTAAAAGGACCCCAGTTTGGCACACCTGATCTAGCAAGTTAACTCGCTAAACAACAAATTAGAGATGAAATATTCAATAGAACAAATTAAAATGCTCGTTTTTGGTAAAAAATACCATTACAGGCCATGCAGTTGCACTCTGAAAGTTCTGATAATACTGCAGTGAGAATTCTTCAAAGAGCATATAATCTTGTTTCATAGCCAGTAAAGCTTGCTAGCTAGTTAGCATGCTAATCTGCTAAATGACAAATTTAGGATTAAATATTCAAAGGAATGCATTAAAATACTCATTTGTAGTTCACACAACCATGAGGCTACATGGAGTTGCTGAACTGGAGAGAAATTGAAAGCTCTTCTATCCCCTTTTTAGACATAAAAAACAAGTCTGGCGCATGCTAGAATCCTACGGGACGCACATTTCCAAATGGCACCCAACTCTGAAATTATTCAGTGCATTTTACCTAGCACTCAGGCCTTGAACAAATCTGCTGGAAAAGGCTGCAAAACATGAAATGAAAGTGTGATAAAGATGAGCTAAAGATGAGATCTTCCTAAAGACCTAAAGTTTGGTATTCTAGCCATAATCTCCCTATTACAATACAATACCAATTCAATTCTTTGGTTCATATAGCTCTTAAAAGCTGATGCGAGGTACAAAACAGTGGATAATAAGGTGTTTGTAAGTACATAAACCACATGCAAATGCATATGCGAGCAACAATGAAGCTAGCTTCACAGCTCCACTGAATAACAATGGCATTATAAGCGATATTATTAAATTGTCCACAAGGCCTCTCAGCTTGTTTATTCATGAATGCACTGGGCTAAATCATATCAAAGCAAGGTTACTGCGTCCTGCTGTTTGGCTGGTGAAAATATATATCTCCCCTTTTACTCCGGGCTCTTTTTGCACAAACATAACTCATTCACGGACACAGAAAAATGCAATCTTAAGCAGGGAAATGCTTTTCTTTGCCGTGTATGAGAAAACAGAACACATTCAATAAGCCCATTGCAAATGCAATTTCCTGGAGAGGTTAGGGACAAATCTATGGGGCAATATGCAGTGGAGGTGGTGGGGGACCAGAGCGCTGAAACAACAATGAAGAGATCAGCCATTTCTTCAGCAATCAACTGCATTTAGTATAATGAAGCCACATTATTACCTGACTGGCAGTCATCAATGTAATATAAGGGACAAAGCAAATGTCGCGGTCAGACATCACAGATAAGGCTTCCATAGGACAATTAGGTTAAAGAACACACATCATGAAAAATCAAATTAGCTTTTTTTCTTAAAATCTCCAGCTTATGTAGTTGATAACATGGAAAAGAAACTGCAAAAACAGCTAAAATTGTAGTTATTGTTTTTGTGATGTCACAAAAACCAACACATTTACATACATTCTTCTATTGAGTATGAAGAAGTTCAGCACATTCACACTGGAGTTATGATGAGTGGTTCAGTCTGAATTAAACAGTTCCACATTGTGGCCCAGACTGCTTTTTGAATGAGTACAGAACAGGATGCCAATCAGAACAGAGGTCATTTACATACAGTCGTATGTAAAAGTTTGGTTAAATAACGTTTTGTTTACAATAACTTGCATAAACCAAGCAAATGAATGAAAATTGTGCACTAGATTTTGCATAAACATATTTAAGCTTGTTCTCTGAAGAGGACCTATTTCCACTTAGAAAATAAGAAAAATGTAATGTAATTTTTTTTTTAGACTGGGGATGTTCATGCTTTGCAAATGCCTGTACATCAGTTTTAAAGGTGCAATACCAAATACATCCTGTCTAATTCTGAGGGCTACAGAGAGGTTAGAAATGGTCATGGTAAAACGAATTAAGGCTACCTCTGGTATACAGTATGATAAAATGCTCAATTGGCCTCATTCACCAGCCATTCTTAATAAGACATGTCTTCGCAAGATCTACATTGGCAGTTTTCACTAGGATTCTGACATTCACTGATATTTTCTTATTTGGAGTTTCTTCTTAGGTACAAACAGAATCTACACACACTCAGCAGCACACAGATGTCAATAATTCTGTGGATTAAGAGCATGTCACGAATCTGACTTTTTTTCTTAGGACCTTTCTCAAGAGCAAATTTAAGAAAAAACTTAGAAAGATATTAAGGAATGAGGCTCAGTGATATTAAAGAAAGAATACGGATTATTATCAACAGAGAAAACCTCCAGAGAGATGTTGAAGAAAAATAAACTCATTAATCCACTAAGAATTGCTCGGAATTTGTATTTCCTTACAGGATGATATAAAACATGAAAGCTGAAACTGACCTATTTTTAGGCTTTGAGAACCAAGTTATATGGGTTTTTAATATGCGATGTTTGCAATAAATGGTGCATATGTTTAGAAATCTGTAGAGAAAAGTACTCAGAAATACTAGCAAAGAAAGCCATAGTCTCAAGTGAGCGCACACAGATTCGAAGCACATTGCGCACTGTTATCTTTTTTTATTTTCTCTCTCTAACCCTCCCAATGACTCAGTTGTTCAATGATTAATTCCACCAATGTCACCAAGAGAGGCAGGGTAGCTTTGTTATTACTCGCCTCGAGCATATTTCTGTTTGTCATGATGGGAAGCTTTCTCAGGGAGCCAGCTGCCTCATTACATGCTAAGGCTTCTTTTCTTCTGAAGAAGGGGGTCAGTGCCACTTTTACAGAACCTGAATGCTTTGATTTCAAAAGTGGTGCATACAACTACAGTTTTTCACAGGAGAAAATTGTTTCTCTACTTAAGACACTTATTCCAAGGTTTAAAAAATATTAGTTCAATACCGAAAATTCATAATATTGTTAAAACAATTTCAATAGCCCTAGTATTAGAGACAAACGTTCAGCGTTAACCCTTATCTGACATTGTGAATTTAAAGTACAAGGCTAAATAACTAAAATGGTTAAACTGAGGGTACTAGAAGGTAAACTGATATAATCAGCAGTGCTGCGGCCAGGATTGGGATGGAACAGAATACCAGAAAAGCTGGTAGAAGGAAAGGAGAAAATCAAGCTCCAGATTTGAAAACATCCTCAGGTGTTTCTGTCCATCCTTCCACTGTGTAGCTGTTGAGAAGCCGTTACTGGCAAAAGAAAATCAAAAAAGAAGAATAATTACAAATTTAAAACAAAAAATTACAGTTTTGTACAGTACACACACGCGCACACACACGCACACACACACACACACACACACACACACACACACACACAAATGGCTGACCCATGTTGTCAAACGCTGCAGTTCATCACTACCAATCAAATTCCTCAGTAAAATGTCAGTGGAGGCACAATATCATTGAGCAATATATCACAGGAATTCCCCTGAGAGATTGACGGATCACCCATGTGTGGTAATGACAGCACTGGGACCAATAATCAACATTTACGACTTTACACATGCCATATAGAGATTACAAACCTCAAGAGATGCTGTTTTTGCTCTGATTCTTTATGCAAGCTACATCACCTTATAAATAAAGCTAGAAACCAGTGGACGTTACATAAGCATATATTGTACACTGGCAGCAGTCTGTGGCAGGAGCAGACTGTAGCTTGTTAAAGCATGCGGGTGTTTCCACTGCATGCTGGGAGCTAAATGTGGGTCGCATGGCGGAGTGATAGATGGTAGGTAGTGGGTCTCGGGGGGCGGTTTGGGGCATCCCACAAGACCTGTCACCTAGGGCTTAGCCCTCTTTCTCCTCTGCAGGGATGGCAGAGTGGGCTTTGATTGTAAAAATAACAGCTGCTGTTGTGTCCAGGGCAGTATATGTTGTAACAGATCCTTATTAAATCAGATAGCTGGGGGAAAAATCCCTGCAGAGCAGTGGTGGGCATGTGGAAAGCTCCATAATCCTTCTCTATAGGAGAGGAGAGAGGCCTATTGCCTTTCTCCTGGTCTCTGTGAGCTATGTGGATCTAACATGAATCACATACAACAAAAACATTCAGACAGTATGATCAGACTCACAGATAAAAGTATGTATTCCTGTCTTTGTGGGGTGTTTCTATTTGCTTAATTATTACTAGCAAAATGCTAAGTAACAGTCAGCAATGTTTTTTTTTCTCCGTAATTCAGTTGTAAGTCATTCAGAGTGCTTAGATATAAAGTCATTCAGTGTTAAGATATAAAGTCATTCAGTGTTTAGATGTAAAGTCATTCAGTGTTTAGATGTAAAGTCATTCAGTGTTTAGATGTAAAGTCATTCAGTGTTAAGATATAAAGTCATTCAGTGTTTAGATGTAAAGTCATTCAGTGTTTAGATGTAAAGTCATTCAGTGTTTAGATGTAAAGTCATTCAGTGTTTAGATGTAGTCATTCAGTGTTTAGATGTAGTCATTCAGAGTGTTTAGATATAAAGTCATTCAGTGTTTAGATGTAAAGTCATTCAGTGTTTAGATGTAAAGTCATTCAGTGTTTAGATGTAGTTATTCAGTGTTTAGATGTAGTCATTCAGAGTGTTTAGATATAAAGTCATTCAGTGTTTAGATGTAAAGTCATTCAGTGTTTAGATGTAAAGTCATTCAGTGTTTAGATGTAAAGTCATTCAGTGTTTAGATGTAGTTATTCAGTGTTTAGATGTAGTCATTCAGAGTGTTTAGATATAAAGTCATTCAGTGTTTAGATGTAAAGTCATTCAGTGTTTAGATGTAGTCATTCAGAGTGTTTAGATATAAAGTCATTCAGTGTTTAGATGTAAAGTCATTCAGTGTTTAGATGTAAAGTCATTCAATGTTTAGATGTAGTTATTCAGTGTTTAGATGTAGTCATTCAGAGTGTTTAGATATAAAGTCATTCAGTGTTTAGATGTAGTCATTCAGTGTTTAGATGTAGTCATTCAGAGTGTTTAGATATAAAGTCATTCAGTGTTTAGATGTAAAGTCATTCAGTGTTTAGATGTAAAGTCATTCAGAGTGCTTAGATATAAAGTCATTCAGTGTTTAGAAGTAAAGTCATTCAGTGTTTAGATGTAAAGTCATTCAGAGTGCTTAGATGTAAAGTCATTCAGTGTTAAGATGTAAAGTCATTCAGTGTTTAGATGTAAAGTCATTCAGTCTTTAGATATAAAGTCATTCAGTGTTTAGATGTAAAGTCATTCAGTGTTTAGATGTAAAGTCATTCAGAGTGCTTAGATGTAAAGTCATTCAGTGTTTAGATGTAAAGTCATTCAGTGTTTAGATGTAAAGTCATTCAGAGTGCTTAGATATAAAGTCATTCAGTGTTTAGATGTAAAGTCATTCAGTGTTTAGATGTAAAGTCATTCAGAGTGCTTAGATGTAAAGTCATTCAGTGTTAAGATGTAAAGTCATTCAGTGTTTAGATGTAAAGTCATTCAGTGTTTAGATGTAAAGTCATTCAGTGTTTAGATATAAAGTCATTCAGTGTTTAGATGTAAAGTCCTTCAGTGTTTAGATGTAGTCATTCAGAGTGCTTAGATGTAGTCATTCAGTGTTTAGAAGTAAAGTCATTCAGTGTTTAGATGTAAAGTCATTCAGTGTTTAGATGTAAAGTCATTCAGTGTTTAGATATAAAGTCATTCAGTCTTTAGATATAAAGTCATTCAGTGTTTAGATGTAAAGACCTTCAGTGTTTAGATGTAAAGTCATTCAGAGTGCTTAGATGTAGTCATTCAGTGTTTAGAAGTAAAGTCATTCAGTGTTTAGATGTAAAGTCATTCAGTGTTTAGATGTAAAGTCATTCAGTGTTTAGATATAAAGTCATTCAGTGTTTAGAAGTAAAGTCATTCAGTGTTTAGATATAAAGTCATTCAGTGTTTAGATGTAAAGTCCTTCAGTGTTTAGATGTAAAGTCATTCAGTGTTTAGATATAAAGTCATTCAGTGTTTAGATGTAAAGTCCTACAGTGTTTAGATGTAAAGTCATTCAGTGTTTAGATGTAAAGTCATTCAGTGTTTAGATGTAAAGTCATTCAGAGTGCTTAGATGTAAAGTCATTCAGTGTTAAGATGTAAAGTCATTCAGTGTTTAGATGTAAAGTCATTTAGAGTGCTTAGATGTAGTCATTCAGTGTTTAGATATAAAGTCATAGAGTGTTTAGATATAAAGTCATTCAGTGTTTAGATGTAAGGTCATTCAGTGTTTAGATGTAGTCATTCAGTGTTTAGATGTAAAGTCATTCAGTGTTTAGATGTAGTCATTCAGTGTTTAGATGTAAAGTCATTCAGAGTGCTTAGATGTAGTCATTCAGTGTTTAGAAGTAAAGTCATTCAGTGTTTAGATGTAAAGTCATTCAGTGTTTAGATGTAAAGTCATTCAGTGTTTAGATGTAAAGTCATTCAGAGTCTTTAGATGTAAAGTCATTCAGAGTGCTTAGATGTAGTCATTCAGTGTTTAGATATAAAGTCGTACAGTGTTTAGATGTAAAGTCATTCAGTGTTTAGATGTAAAGTCATTCAGTGTTTAGAAGTAAAGTCATTCAGTGTTTAGATACAAAGTCATTCAGTGTTTAGATGTAAAGTCATTCAGTGTTTAGATGTAAAGTCATTCAGTGTTTAGATGTAAAGTCATCCAGTGTTTAGATGTAGTCATTCAGTGTTTAGATGTAAAGTCATTCAGAGTGCTTAGATGTAGTCATTCAGTGTTTAGATGTAAAGTCATTCAGTGTTAAGATGTAAAGTCATTCAGTCTTTAGATGTAAAGTCATTCAGTCTTTAGATATAAAGTCATTCAGTGTTTAGATGTAAAGTCATTCAGTGTTTAGATGTAAAGTCATTCAGTGTTTAGATGTAAAGTCATTCAGTGTTTAGATATAAAGTCATTCAGTGTTTAGATGTAAAGTCCTTCAGTGTTTAGATGTAAAGTCATTCAGAGTGCTTAGATGTAGTCATTCAGTGTTTAGATATAAAGTCATACAGTGTTTAGATGTAAAGTCATTCAGTGTTTAGATGTAAAGTCATTCAGAGTCTTTAGATGTAAAGTCATTCAGAGTGCTTAGATGTAGTCATTCAGTGTTTAGATATAAAGTCGTACAGTGTTTAGATGTAAAGTCATTCAGTGTTTAGATGTAAAGTCATTCAGTGTTTAGAAGTAAAGTCATTCAGTGTTTAGATACAAAGTCATTCAGTGTTTAGATGTAAAGTCATTCAGTGTTTAGATGTAAAGTCATTCAGTGTTTAGATGTAAAGTCATCCAGTGTTTAGATGTAGTCATTCAGTGTTTAGATGTAAAGTCATTCAGAGTGCTTAGATGTAGTCATTCAGTGTTTAGATGTAAAGTCATTCAGTGTTAAGATGTAAAGTCATTCAGTCTTTAGATGTAAAGTCATTCAGTCTTTAGATATAAAGTCATTCAGTGTTTAGATGTAAAGTCATTCAGTGTTTAGATGTAAAGTCATTCAGTGTTTAGATGTAAAGTCATTCAGTGTTTAGATATAAAGTCATTCAGTGTTTAGATGTAAAGTCCTTCAGTGTTTAGATGTAAAGTCATTCAGAGTGCTTAGATATAATGTCATTCAGTGTTTAGATGTAAAGTCATTCAGTGTTTAGATGTAAAGTCATTCAGAGTGCTTAGATGTAGTCATTCAGTGTTTAGAAGTAAAGTCATTCAGTTTTTAGATGTAAAGTCATTCTGTGTTTAGATATAAAGTCATTCAGTGTTTAGATGTAAAGTCCTTCAGTGTTTAGATGTAAAGTCATTCAATGTTTAGATATAAAGTCATTCATAGTGTTTAGATATAAAGTAATTCATAATTTTTAGGTCTAAAGTCATTCATAATTTTTAGACGTAAAGTCATTCATAATTTTTAGATGTAAAGTCATTCATAATTTTTAGATGTAAAGTCATTCATAGTGTTTAGATGTAAAGTCCTTCAGAGTGTTTACATCAACACTGATACTCTTATCAGGTATTGGTCCGACGTTGTGCTGATTTGTGCACATACGATGTGCGATGTGTGATACCAGCATCCAATACCACCTTATACCATGTGATGTAAGCCTAGTGTATGCTAATGAACAAATCACTCATCCTGCCAGTGAATTAGGGTCTACTCTCACAGAGATGTTTCTTTTGTTACTTTACACATTCTGCCATGGCAGATTCCCACCAGGCACACACAGTGAGATTTTAGTCCGTATTTTAAACACACACACACACACACACACACACACACACACACACACACACACACACACACACACACACACACACACACACACAACCACTTTCTAAATTTGGGTGGAAACACAGAGGCTAACAAAAGAGGCAAGACGAGGTGATTTTTTCGGTACTGAAGTTTGTATATGTCGACTATACTCCGTCTGACTAAATAGAATTGTGAGGTGTAAATGGTATTATGTTGATTATTTTTATTGGCATTGTGAAATAGGCTGTGAAGAGACCACATTGTCCAACCCATGTGCATCACCACTTGGGTTTAGGTTTAGTGCACAGTGTGGCACAAGTAAAGCTGCTCTAGCTCAGTTTCTGCTCAGTACTCAGGAACATCTGTACTTAAAAAAGAACAGAAAACATGTTACCTCAAAGAACACTTATAATAGAAGGCAATGGGCAGTTGCTGAATCCCAACAGTAAATGTTTATACAAATTCTATTTTTTATAGAACATTTTCTCGAATTCTTCAGTCAATTATGACTGATCTCAACTCTTTTCACACTGTTGTGTATCTACACTTTATGTTGCACTGTGTAATGTGCTGCTACTTTGTATAGCATAATGGGTCCTTATTTAACTTCCAATTAAAATGGCCATTAAGTTCAAGATATTAATTTTTCATCATATTCAGCAAAATAATGAAAACATATATGATCAGCTACACAAAAGTCTCAATAACTTAATATAATATATATATTTTTTAATACTTAGTGTGTCCACTCTTTGCCATCCATCCATTTTTCTGCTTCTCATGATTCCGACTATTTGTGCATGAACATCATCAGAACAGATGTAGCAGAAAGAGATCACAAGGATTCCTGTAACTTTTCCAAAGAAAAAAAACACACATGCACATGTCATGCACAAGTCGTGTTCTCCATCATCATGGGGACATTTGGTCCCCACAAAGAACTCAATAGATGTGCACACGCAAGCAACAAGCAAGGAAGAACATGGAAGCAAAGAGCATGTAAAAATATACACATGTACTCCCTCTTCAGATTCTTACACAACCTTGGTGCATCTGATGCTGTTTGCTTTGCCATGGAGCTGAAGAATATGTCTAGTGGGGGCTTCATGTGCACTCCTCTATTTCATGTCGAAACAGCCATTAAAGAGAACATAACCAAAACAAGCCGCTCCAACTGCTTCTGGAAAGCAAAACAGCTTCACCTTTGAAATATTCAGCATCGCTTCCCAGAAATGTAGGCCTTATTCACAAGAGTGTTACATAACCAGAACATGAGCCTACAAGTGGAGGGTATTATCAATGGCAATCATAGCAAATTGCATGTTGCCTATTATAGTATATTATGTGGAAAAAAATAAAATTAGACCAGTATAATTTGTCACCACTCTCAGGTCCCATTACATCATACCCTGGGTGGACTGAACTTTGGAACGTTGGTGAACTGTTAAAGCTTGAGCTTGTACGCTGAGCCGTTCAGCGCTCTACTCTTCTTGCATTCTCCTTCCTCCATTATATTCTTAAACACATTTTTAGTGTTTGTAATGTACTCCAGCAGAGACTGTGACATATTTCAAATGTATTTCAAATAAAAATAAATTTTTAAAATACATCCGATTTTTTTTGTCCATAAGGATATGCTGGCTGGCTATTCCAGCGTTGTCTGGAACTCACTCACCATAGTGGCACTGATGCTAGATTCAATGGCAACAAAATTTGGAAATGGTCTTCTCAAGTTTTCGTAATATGATCTTCAACACATTGAGATCTTGCACATGTCTGTTGTCTTTGACCTTAGAAATGAGTAACAATTCACTCTTTGCTCCAGCTCACTGGGCAAATTTACAAATATATTACATCAGAGGTATCCTGGTGCATAGTTACAGTTGCTAGGCTGTGAAGGACTAAGTGGGTGAACTAATTTACTACAGCACCACCCTGCAGCAGACCAGTCCTGCAGCTTTAGAGATTTAAGAATATTAAAGACAGAAGCTTGCAGATTGTGGTGAAGCAGCTAAAACAATGACTCACCAAAGTTTAATATTGAGAAACTATTTCACGCCCTGGTTTTAGTGAAGAGAAAGACATGGGAGATGCCATGAATTCTGCTATGAGAAGTGTTCTTTTTCTGACACCAGCAGAAAAGGCACATAACACAGCTGAGGATGGCAGGAAAGGTCACCACTAGCCACAGCTCTTCCCTTCGTGGTAACTCCAAGCCTCACTGGCTAACACAATAAGCACATAAACACACCTAACAAGACAACAACAACAGCAATAACAAGACAATGTGCAAAAATTCCTTCTCTCTCTGCACAGAGCATATGGCAGCCGCCACAACATTCTTATACTGATGCAAGCACGGATTTAGGGTGCTCCTGTCTTTAGGGCAAGACTTTTCCTAAACTTGGAAAAAAAAACTTGAGTAAACTCAGCAAGCATTAAGTCAGATCATCTTAAGTTCATAAGAAAATACTAAATCAAGATCTCCATGCTGAAGAAGAGTGAGACTTAACCTCACATAAACAGGGCAGACATTTCAGCATTTCAGGGCAGTTACTTGAGTAATTATTGAGCTGTTGCTTCTGGACAGTTTTCATAACTGGTGGTGTCTAGTTTAAAGGCAGAGATGGGCCTTTTAACTGATATTTACTGTGATTAGCAGTTTTTTGAGTTGAGATTTACAGATTAAAGTCAAAAGTAAAGCAACAAGGCTACTTTTCTAGGCAGAATAAGTAATTCAATACAGTACAGTTTGAAAGAAGATTTGTAAAAGATTACCTTTTTGAGTAGCTACCAACACTGGCCCTCACAATCTCTGATTTACAGTGAGCATAATCGTTTCACAAATGACCACTCACAAGGATCGTGGACAGTAGGAAGAAACCAAAGCCCCCAGAAGAAACCCACACGGACAGGAAGAGAACATGCAAACTCCACACAGAAAAGATCCTGGTCACCCGGATGGGGAATCGTACCCAGGCCCTTCTTGCTGTGAGGTGACAGCAAGGAACACATTTTCAACAGAGGCACAGATGCCTTCAGTTAAGCTAGACTCAGGGAAATTATTTACTATCTTAGCAAACTCTGATTAGCTCATAAACAATTTAGACTGCATTTTTTAATATTTAGAAAAAAAAATAAACTGTGTTAGATAACAATGACTTCTGGTTAGGTTCTGCAGCTGGAGTTCACATTTACATTATCCCTCCCCTTCCCAAGGGCTCACATGAGAAAAATCACTTCATCTAGTTAGGTACTGCATGGAGGGTTTTGGTTTTCAAAGAAGAGGACACTGGGGGCAGGAGGGCTACATGGAGCAGACTATAGAAAGCAAATGTCAACATGAAAGCAAAGCTAAATCTCAGACATTTTAGGCAATTCATTCAGAAATCCCAGTCATGTTTTAGATCTCAAAAAAAAGAAGACATGTCCTTGAAAAAGTGGACATTTGCAATGACAAAGACAGGGCCCTGGCGTACCAGGGAACAGGCCATGAACAAAACTAGTGTGCCTTGCCTACAAAAATACCTTTTTGTGCTATTTGAGCCAAAGGCCACAAATCATTTCTGCTGTATTTACCAGATTTAGCCAATGATTTTCAACACATTTTTGAAACACTATATTGGCTTTCAGTTTCGGGTTTATAGCTTTTCTCCATTCAAGGAGACAGTAGCCTGGTCTTGTGTGAGTGGACATAATTGCCCGGGGGGTGTTGCCAAACCAGCCAGAGAGTGGACAGACTTTCCTCTAAGGACTTATAGCACAGAGAAGCCAGATCAGTGTGCTGAACTCAGCTATCCACTGTCTCTCTCTCTCTCTCACATTGTTTACCAGGGTGGGAAAAGCTGACAAGGTGAAGGCGATACATCCATCAGTAAATTATTCAACGAAGGCACTGCAAACCACATCCAAAACCAGATTTCAACTATCTAAAGTACAGGCCAAATGTTTGGAAGCAAACAAGGTGCTGGGGGTCCCAGACCCCCTAATTAACTTTCAGACCTACTTAATATCTCATATATGTAAATCTTTAAACTTGCCCATTTCCCTAAAAGACTGGTAGTATGAGACAAAAATGAGATCTCAGTTAATGTGTGCACCACATTATAAAACTGGAGAAGAGCATTTCCAGATGAAGAATCATTAAACTGAACATTATGTTGCCACTGAAGCTCAATGCCACTATAGCGAGTGAGTTACCAGTCTGCCAATGCTGGAGCAGCCAGCCCACATGGGACCCCATATTGAAAACCAGGGGGTAAGGTCAGTATACTTCAGTTAAAGCCCCAGGGAACCTAAAACGTAGATTCATCTTGCTCATGTCAGTGTACAATATACATGTATAAATTATGCCCAGCAAATAAGTTTCTAGTGTCAACTAAACAGCAGCTGCATTTCACCTAATTCTACTCTTTCAATCTAAGCTGTGAGGTCCTAATCTTGGCTAGGGCCTATGTAAGCATCCTCTCACCAATAACAAGGCTGATGTGGCTCCTCCCGCCCACACAGCTTCAAGAAAACTGTGCTTCTCTATGGTCTCCCTCTGCTTGAGTCAGAAAAGCTGAGTGAACGCTAACAACCAAGCAAAAGCTAACCAAGCAGGCATAACTGAGGTGTCAAGCTAGCTCATCTATCTGCTTCCACTGTTTAGCACTGCTTGAGTGTGTTGGACTTTGGGTGTCAATCAGGTGTGCTTGAATATCTGAATATACGGGCCGTGCACAGGCAGTAGGTGTGATCGTTTTTTTTTGTTGTTGTTGTTTTTTTGTCTTTTTGTTAATTAAAATTTTGATAGATGTTCAATATGACAAGTACATTGTGTAGTACATTTGGCCTCAATTAACACAACACAGTGCTTGACATCTAGAGGTTTTTAAAAATGTTCTACTGAATTGCAGTGATTTACTCTATTATATTGAAAAGGAAAAGCCTCAGTATTTTTGCTGATAACAGTCCTTTACAAAAGCCAGTTTTTAATGACTTAACTCCTAATTTCATATTAAATAAAAGACTAGTTTTGTTCTAACAGTGACAAAAAAACAATGTTTTGTATCAATATTATCTGTACTTAATCTAATATTTGTGTAGCAAATAACTGCTTTCTGCCCAGATAAATAGCTCTTTAAATAACATTTTCTCATTTGCCTAAAACATTTGCACAGTACTGTATGACTTGTCATATTAATAATTACTGCCATTGTATTCAATACTGGAACAATATCAGCTGAACGCCAGAATGTTTTATTCAATATTTCATGTTTTATGGGCTCATCAAGTTGCAAATTATCTACTGTAATTATTTATGTATTGTAGTTTCGTGATAAGTTGTCTGAGATTTGATCACCACCAATCAAATATGTTGCATTCTGGATGTTAATTGGATTATAACTTTGTTATGTTTGCTTTACAGCTTTCTCAGTAATTACAGAAGCATCTCCAGCTCTGCTCAACGTTCTAGTCACGTCTAACATTTCTTTCTTACACCTTCCTAGTAATGAACCGATAATACTATGGAGTAGCAACACTGAATTCTAAACATTTACACTTGTATCTTTGACTAATGGGTTTCATTCCCAACTTTGAACAGTACTGTAGCAGTACTCTGTACAGCTCAGAAAGAAAAAATACTACAGGATTTCAACAGAAGTTCAACAGTCTGTTCTGTTCTGTCACATCTTTCAGTCCAGATTGTGTCATTATCAAGTCATTTACATATTTCAGATATGTAAAGGTAGAGAAACAGAAACAGCTTGTTTAATTCTAAGCGACAAAGTGAAGTCATATTCATGTAAAACAGTCATATAAAATAAATTATGACTGTTACTGGTACATAAACCCACACAGGCATCATCAGTAACCTCAGGGAAAATGTAGGATCGTGTCATTTTGGAAGAGTTGAGGATCATTAAAACATGAAAAGCCATCCTGTGTACCCATTTTTTAAAACGCCGTAATTAATGACATCCTTTTCGACAGATTTAAATGAACGTACATTACCACTAATCACATTAACAGATTATGTTTAATCTGTGGAAGATCTATGTATGTGTGTTCATGCATTTATTATCCTTCACATTTATATTAAGAAACTCTCTCTCTCTCTCTCTCTCTCTCTCTCTCTCTCTCTATCTCTCTCTGTTCTAACCTTGAATAATAAGTGACCTGTCTACAGTGGAGTCAGGCAGATGGCAGCAGTGTTAACTACAGAGGAGGAGACGGAGTGTATATTGGGAAGACAGAAGAGTCATTAAACACACACACACACACACACACACACGTATGCGCTACAGTTGGCACCAGGCTCTATAGGTCACTGGTAAATATTGCAGCAGCTTGGACAACACTGTCTCCAGTATGTGCTTAATAATTATTCAGGAAGGGCAAAGTCAGCAAGGCAAGCACCCAGACATTTAAATGTCCCTGCATATTACTGTAGCTAAACACTGCTGTGCTACACCAGCCCAACCTCAACCTTAGAGAAGCACTCTGGAATTTTCCCACAGCTAAAAAAAGCACTGAATTCAGTGAACAAATAACTGAAATAAAGCAAATACAAAATTACAGTCACTTCACTCAAAGCAGGGTGGATTTAGTGATTGTGGGGGTTTAGGCTAAAGACAGGAATGTGCCCACCTGGACGTACATTTTTACATTAGTTGGGGCTCTGGGCTCCCAAATGGTACAACCTGCAAAAATGAACATGTTGGCAAGTGAAATCTCCTAGCAAAGAAGTCTTATTTTGAGACTGACTGATTTAAAGGAGCCCATATCCTACATTTGTCTTATGTTTTATTCTTCTCCCTAAGATCTATTTATAATGCTTGTTAAAAGTAAACAATAAGTAACAAACAGTCATAATTCACTTTTAAATGAGCATTTTACAACCTTCCCTTAAAATGAACCAGCCTGTTTTTATCACTGTGTCTTTATGTTTTTATGACTCAACTGTGTAAACGAGCTCTGTTGTGACTGGCTGCCTTGTTTTGTGCTTAATCCAAAAAGCAGTCCGAGCTGCACTCTTTAGAACTTCAGCATGAGTGGGTGGGGCTAAACTGCTATAGGCCGATCGAGCAGACGTATGTAAATGTAAATGTTTTGCTTTTTCATGACATAACAGAAACAATTCATTACAAATGAGCTGTTTTTTTGCAGTTTATCGAGTTTAAGGAAAGGGGACCTAGACATTCTTTGAAATTTTAAAAATGTTTACGTATTAAATCAATCTCTTTTATTTAAAAAAAACAAGCAATTTTTTTTCTATAATATGAGCATTTCATTCGTTTCTAGACATTTTCACTTGCTTTAAGCTCTTAAATAAGTGAAGTAATATTATTCAGTTATATAATGAAGTGAAACTATATCCATATTATATCCATTAGTAGATAATTAAGTTTGTTTTAAGAAATAAGGTTGTATACAATAAGACCAATTCATTTAATCAAATTACTAAAATAATGAACAATATAATAAACGATCATTTTAAAATGCCACACTGCCCTGTTGAGGCTCCACAGCAGAATTCGACTTTTAGGTAAAAAGAAAATAATTCTCATTATTCAGGCATCATTTAAGGTGGAATGGGAACATTCGAACAAGAAGCAGACATACTTTAGCCTCATAAAAAGTTGAAAAAATGTTGAGACATTTTACAAGAAACTTCTACTTTTGAGGAAAATTTTCCTGCTGAAGACGCAAGAAAAGCTGAGCAAATCACAATGCAGAGCAAAGCAAGTCTGGATATTTTTTTATATTAAATATTTGAGCGTATAGTAGTACATTAGCACATACTGAGACATATTTACAGCCAAGCTGGTAAAATAGATATCAAATGTTGTGGCTCCCAAAGTGGTCTGATCTTTGGTGAAAGGACAAAATGGCTCTTTTTAACATTTTGGTTGCCGACCCCTGACATAAAGCAAAGACCAGCTCTGGCACCCAAACACACCAAGCACTAACTAAGGCCGACTGATGATCGCCCTCCGTCAGCACATCATCACCTCACAGCTTGTTGTTGCCTCCCTGCAGAGACTGCAGCTGACAGCCAACAAGTGCATGTTTAATGTGCCTGTGAGAAAGGCAACAGCTCTATATAGAGTTGACAGTCGTCTAAAATACTGTCAAACTGCAACATATATTGCTTGAATTCTTATAAGCTTCAAATGTCCATGTCTAAGCTAAACCTGGGGTGGAAAAATGAAAGTAAACCACAGTAAGCAGTGCTGGGTGGAAAAATGTTTGTCATTTTAAAAGCCATAAAAATCCCAAGCGTGTGGCTGTGTTTATTTACAACTATATCAAACATTTTAGTGGTAAACAAAGAATCCATTGTCTGCCTGTGCCCTCTTGAGAGTGCCATATGTTTGTTCTGCCGTTTTGTTTTTCTTCTCATGTGTTGATTCTCAGCTCTCTCATGGCAGACAGCTGACGTCCATTCAACAAACTCAAATGGCCAAAACAGTGCTGGACGCCTAGAGTCAACAGTGTGGGACATACTGCATAAACTATGGCAGTATGCTGGTTGGCAACCCAGGCTCACTGATGGCATTTGACAGCCAGGCCCCTCACAATACAGGTTTTTGGATAAGAATGCCAAATCTGTTCTTATAGATTATTAAACTTGTGTTTTAGATCATTATCGTTTGAGCAGTTTCTTTGCAGACCCCTGCAGACTTGCATCCAGAGTGTCTCTGTACCATATCACTTTGTTCAACCTTTTAGGAAGTAACTTCTTTAATTTAAATGTTTGAGGTGTCCAAATACATTTGAGGTCACTATATATTCTACACAAACTGACAGCATTCACCAACTGCCCATTGGCTTCTAAGTGAGTTTTGAGCCCATGGGTTTCCTGTTCTTTTCTAAGTGCAGGGAAATGTAATTACTGCCTGTGGTAATCAACCACTTGCTGCAAATGTGGAGATATTAGATTAGAGATTAGATTGAAAAATGCTGAAGAATTCCTCTAAGCAACCAAAATCAAATCTTTGGGCCCTTTTACTTTTGTACAAAAGCAGTTTTCTTCATTGAGAGCAGTTAAATGTCCCAATAGTGTCAAAATATTTATGCTGTCTATAACAAGTCACCACAGATCAGACGCTCACAGACAGAAAACACAAGGAAAGCTTTACTTGTAGAATCAGGAAAGTAGTCAGAGAACAGGCGTGGGTCAGTTCCAATAAGCACAGGAAAGTAACAATGGTGACCATAACAGACAAGGGCAAATACAAACAAAGTCCCAAAACAAGCGATAGGTCAAAATCTTGAAACCAGAAGTAAGGCAAAAGTACAAAGGGGCAAATCCAAAAGACAGAGTCTGAGAGAAACAAGCAGATGGTCAAATATGCAATGATATCAACAGGAATAAATGCTCAGTAGTTTCACATGGAAAGCAATAACTTGCAACTAACTGGCTAAAGCCCGGGCTTATAAGCTAAACTATCGTAGTCATGTGACAAAGATACAGCTGAAACATATAAGTATTCGGGTGAACACTGATAGGAGCGCGAGGACTGGTCAGGACTCATGTGACTCCGCTGGGAAGTCTGGGTATTGGAGTCCGAGTCTGAGGAAAGTAGCTCTGCCACATGATCCCCCAGTGGATTCTGGGAGGACTGGCTGAATGCATGACACTATCCATCAACCTGATGACATCAGGTCTGCACGTCTACAGTTCAGCACCACCAGACCAAGGTGGCCGTAATAAAAAAGAGTCCAACAATGATGTACCACATCAATGAAGTCTCAGCATCCACCATGGAAATTCAGTTTAAGAAGGAGGCCTGGCTGTCAGCTTCATTTCCAACAGATGCCACTTTGCATCTGAAGCAGGTATTGATTTGCAGAAGCCTCAAGTGCAAACTGATTATGTTGATAAGGAGGAGGCATGTGGGGGCAACAACAGTGGGGTCACATTATTAGCTCTGCATTAGCTGTACTTGCTAGTGCTTGATGGACTAGGACACATTAAAGGGTGCGGAGAATGAACACGTCCTCCCTTTATGAGACTTTTGCTTTAATATACAGGTACATGAGTCAATTATGCTGGGCCTACTGCAAGGCCATGGGCTGGGGTTTATTGGCTTCAGACAGCATTAAGGGTGGCCAAGGCAACACAGACAATGCAGACTAGAATTGAACAAACAAATTACTAGACATCATTATATTATAATAGGCTAATCAGTGTTGTCATTGACTACAGCAAAGCCTTCACCCGTGTTGACTAGGGCCGTGTGATATTGGCATAAAATGTGGTGCAAGATAAAGTTGTTGGATGTCATGATGATAATATTAGTAATGATAAATTATAATAGTGTACATTTAATGGATGTGAAGCATATAGGCTTTTTTTTAACGTGTAAACAGAAATCAAACTAATCAACTCCTTTAAGCAAACAGCAAAACACAAAATCAAACAATGGATACAAACAGATCGAGAAAATTCAAGCAAGAAGCTAAGTTGCCAAAATGTAGTGGTAACTGCTGCACCTTTTAAGGTGGAACAGGAAACTTCAAACAAGAAGCTGGCAAAAAAGAAGCTGATCAGCTTCAGTGAGAGTTTAAATGCACGGTAAGGGATGAGGAGGTTGCTCCTGCTGGACATAACACTACCTTATTTTTACTGTTTCACAGAATTAATAGGTCAGTACACACTTTTTAACGCAGTTTTATGTCATCTGTATTGTAAGCAGTAATAATTAAAACACAATGAGTCAAATGTTGCTACAGTGTAAGGATGTACTTTTTTCTATTACTATGGGGAAATAAAGTAAATTACATGTAAATTATATAACTTTCTCTCTCTCTCTCTCTCTCTCTCTCTCTCTCTCTGTTCCATCAAAGAATAAGCCGTCATCACATAATTCCATGTATTCTACTGATGTTCTCCACCAGTGCGCTCTGTTGCACAACTTCATTCTCTCTCCTCTCCTCCTCAGCCAGCACATCTGCATCTCCCACATTCATATATATTTGCATAATTGTTAATATACCTCAAGGCGCAGCATTAAAATTTATCGTTCTCAGAGCAAACAGAAAGTGGTTAGCGAAACCTTCGCTCTTTTGCACCCATACCCCACGGACAAGTGGGGGTGGGAGAGTGGGAGAGATCTAGGGCTATTTGCACAGCCTTCCACTGATTATTGCCATACAAATAGCTCCTCTATAGCTTTTCAATGCCAGTGTAATCTCCTTTGATACTTTCAGCAGGTTTCAAGTCCACTTTTACCATTTGTGCAGCTTTATTATCCCAAAAAAGAAAATATTCATTATTCCTTTTTACATGACTATTGTTTTTTAAGATTAAACAGGCTGCTTCTGTAACTGTGCTTTCAAGGATGATGTAAATGTCCTCCATTCTGAACGGCTGACCTGACATGTTTATTTTCTGGTACATTTACCCTTTAAGTCAGGGAGACGTAACAGTAGGAGCGTTACAGGCTTTGGCACCTCCATTCCTTTATCCATGCCTCACTAATTTCTTTTGTACATTGCACAAGCACTCAATGACTATTTTCACCAGTTGAAGTTGGCACTGAGGGGCCAGTCACTCGCCGCTGTTTGAAAGGCTTCCAAGGATTTTCATTTTCTCCTGTCTTTGAGGCGAAGCTATGCTCAACTAAAGTCCAACTGAAGTCCGCGCAGCTATTTAGTTAGCTATTTATAGGTCAGCTATATGAACTGAACAGGGAATAAATGCCAGAATGAAGCCATGCACAGTCATGCTCCACTTACAGAAGAATTGAGGTTCATTTATACTTCTGTGGAGGTGCAGAGAAGAGATTCATGGGTAATCATAAAAATTTGGCTGTAAAATGATTTTTAATTTTCATCCTGGCTTGGTAAATGCAACACTGTCCCTTAGTGCACACAACCTATTTAACTTTACATGCTAATATATTAGCTGTAAACTTAAGCCCACAATGTTCACAGCAGATCTGTAGACAGTAATGTATGAATCGACCTCAAATATACAGTTTTATGCAAAAGCTTGTGTGCCCCTAATTAAATCACGTTTTTTCAGGGAACAGATAGCACATTTTAATGCACAATTACTTTTTATTTCCTAAATTTAACACAGTAAAAAGAAATAAAACTTCAAATGTGGTCGGTGCAAAAGGTTTTTCTTCAGCCACGTTACACTCAAATAACATAGCAGTAACATTTTCAGCAAATGCCTTATTTATAGCTGCACTGTACTTTTTTGGAATTCGGAGACCTCTTTGGTGGAAATGTGTAACTGGACTCAATGTGCGCAAGAACATTCTGTAACATCAGTTGTCCATCCCTGAGCACATTATTGCGAATGTGTTTAAAGTGAATTCAAAGAGAACTGAAGGGCGTGTCTTCCGAGAATGCAAGTAAATGATCAACTACTGTCACTGGAACTTCCTCAGTATCACACTGTGCTTTGCTTTTGAGACCTAAATACAGAGCTGGACCTTAAGTTTAATCTTTGCATGTGATATTAATACGTCGAGATGAATGACATGATCAAAAAAACGACACCTCTGACTTTATGTACGTTATTTCAGGTTTTACAGGGTGACACACTGTGATTCTACTTCTTTCCATTTTAACCAAAAAGCACTTAGAGCGCAGCTTTAAGTTCATGAATCCCATTACCAGCAGTGAGCATGTCCATTCCCCATTACGCAGACAATGAGGTACCAATAGCTGGCCACAGTTTGAAAGGCTTTCAAGGACTTTAATTTCTCTTAGAGGAAAAGATGCTGAAGGAAAGAAAAGGCTACAGATAGCTTTTTGTAAAGACTTCACCGTTTAGGCCTATTTGAATCACACAGTAGAATGAAAAAGCAACAATAAAGCCAAGCACAGTGCAGATGCATTACTGTCATGCTTACACCACGCTTACATGCCAGTGCACATTCACAGGCCAAATTTCAGCCTTGGAATGGATCCGCTTTGAATGAACCCCCAACATGTTTACAGCATGTTGAGTCTGATTGGGTTTGAATGCTGGGCGACTTAATTCCACGCGAAACTAATCTTTGGCGGCTTCTGGAAGACAATGCTGTCTCCGCTGCCTATACCATGGGTATTGAAAAAAATGTCAGGGGTGTCATTGAAACCTGTTTGACTACAGCAGCTCCATCCTCACAGCATTGTCTGGTTTTTGTGTGGGCTAAATTGCTGGCACTTAGTTCAGCGTGCTTTTGATTGAGAGGCCTTTGCAGTTTCAAGTTGTGTTCTCTTGAAGAGGAAGGCAATCTTTAAAGATGCAAGCAAGTCTAATGATGAGAGAGAGAGAGAGAGAGAGAGAGCGCGCGAGTGAGTGAGGCAGAATGGAGCATTGCTGTGGTACATTGGCTCAGCATTGGCTACGGCTTTAAAGGGCCTATATAATGAAAGAACACACGTTTTTTAAAAGATTGATGTAGTTGTAAACATTATTAAAGTTTCAAAATGTACTATTCTGCCCAGTTTGCACAGAAATCAAGAGTCAAAAACACCTATTTTAAATTCCCTGTTGATGTGATGTCACAAAAAAACAACACATGCAGGCTGTACAAATGTTCACAGATTTCAACTAATTAAGAGGAAGCTGTGAGATGTTAGATGTGCTCAGAATGAAGAACAGAGCTACAGCAGATTCCTTAATGACTGAGAAAGCTGTATAACGCTGAGAATGATGCTCTAGTAAAATTATCTTCTTCTTCTTCTTCTTCTTTCGGCTGCTCCCTTTAGGGGTCGCCACAGCGGATCATCTGCCTCCATCTTGCCCTATCTACTGCCTCCTCTACTTTCACACCAACCATCTCCGTGTCCACCTTCACTACATCCATAAACCTTCTCTGAGGTCTACCTCTTCTCCTTCTACCCGGCAGCTCCATCTCCAACATTCTTTGCCCAATATGTCCACTATTCCTCCTCAACACATGTCCAAACCATCTCAACCTGGCCTCTCTGGCTTTATCTCCAAACTGCTCCACCTTCACTGTCCCTCTGATCTGCTCATTTCTAATCTTGTCCAGCCTTGTCACTCCCAACGAAAATCTCATAATCTTCATCTCCACCACCTCCAGCTCAGCCTCCTGTCTCCAGCCACAGTCTCCAAACCATACATCACAGTAGGACGCACTACTGTCTTGTAAACCTTCCCTTTCACTCTTGCTGCTATCCTTCTGTCACACATCAGCCCTGACACCCGTCTCCACCCACTCCATCCTGCCTGCACCCTCTTCTTCACCTCTTTTCTACACTGTCCATTGCTCTGGAGGGTTGACCCAAGATATTTGAAGTCATCCACCTTTACGACCTCTACTCCTTGCATCTTCACCTTTCCACCTGCCTCCCTCTCATTCACACACATGTATTCCCTCTTGTCTCTACTGACCTTCATTCCTCTCCTCTCCAGTGCAAACCTCCACCTCTCCAGATTCTCTTCCACCTGCTCTCTACTCTCACCACAGATTACAATGTCATCTGCAAACATCATGGTCCATGGAGCCTCCTGCCTGACCTCATCTGTCAACCTGTCCATCACCATTGCAAACAAGAAGGGGCTCAAAGCTGATCCCTGATGTAACCCTACTAGAATGCCTTATTATTTGAAACATGGAGATCAAATCATGGGCAGACAGCTTACTATAAATAATTAATTACAGTATATTATATATCAATTAACATTTCTATGGTTCTTAAAAACAGACTTAAAAATACCTTCTGGTGTCCAGCTTATGGTATTTCAGTCTAAAATGGTATTAGGAAATAAAATAACAGCCGTTGTTTATATGACCTGTGTTGGACTGGCGACCTGTCCAAGGTGTTTCCTGCCTTCTGCTTAATGAGCACTGGGACAGGCTCCAGCACCCCCTGATACCCAGGAGGATAAGCACCTTAGATTATGTGTGTGTGTTTATGCATATTAATATAACAAGTGATTCCAGATCAAAATTTGAATATTCAAAGCATCAAATCTGATGAGACAGCTCTGTCTTGGATGAGAAACTGGTTCTTTTTTTTAGTTTGGATCACCTTCAGATCAACATGCTGACACCTTGGCAAATTTGAGCTCGACGTGTGACTTTACTGAAGTTTCTACTCAGTAGGGGAGACACATGATATTCAGGGTGGAAAGAGTACTGAAAATCCAGACTTAAGTAAGAGTACTTTTAGTGTAACTGTGACCATTTAATTCAGTACAACTGCTAATAAAGGAAATAACTCAAGTAAGAGTAAATAATTTGTTTATCGGAAAACTACTTGAGTACTGAGTTACTTTTTTGGTACATTTGCAATCACAATCTAAAAATATCTCTGAACTGTCATGGCTACATGTTTTTGTGAACTGTGTAAGGAATAAAGTTACATTAAACTGCATGTGGTTCACGATTAGATGATTCTATAAGGCTTCCTGCTTTATCTGTTTCCAATAAAGAGGTTTATAACCTCTGTCAGGTTGTGCCGTCTTTCACTGTCTAATTAAGCCTATTTTTGCTTTGGCCTTTATAAAACACATATTATTTGATTGAGAGTCAAAATAACAGGTAGTTAATAATGTCATTTGTCATGACAGTCCTACTGCTCATCAACTCCCTGAACGTTAGCTTATATTAATAGGTGTGAACATCTAGAGACAGTTAACATTACACTCGCAGCCTTCAGACTACATAATTTAAATTATCCACTGCTCATTTTCTTACTGTGATATATTCCGCTGCTAATCATACTAATCACTTCATACACAAACAGAAATATATTTTTACTTTATTTCAGCTAAAATTAAAAGCTAAACAGCCTTTCAAACAGTCAGAAAGACAGACAGAAACACTTGTATGCAAAAACGTGTGCTCCCCTGGTCAAATAACATGAAAATATGTTAACATATCTTCTGCAGAGAACACACTTATACATTTTATGACAGGACTGTTGCTTTGCTGAATTTAATGGTAACATTTTTGGCAGCCCATTGTAGAAGCTTTCTAGATGTTTACATGTTTGACTGAATAACTATTAAATTTATCCCTTACTTTGGCCTTAACCCTACCTAAAACTAAAACTTAAACCTGGTACTAATACTAACCCTAACCCTGTTACAGATCATGTCTACAGATAGTTTTAGGGACTATCCAAATAAATTTGGGCCGATTTAGCAAAAATAAATGTTAAAAATTTTACATGAAATGTGGCCTTTTTAAAGTTTATGGCACATTTTACACTTTATGCTTTACTTCTTCTGTCATGATTGGCCCCTCCCAGTCCTGTCCATGTGTTCGTGTTTGCGTTTTGGTCTAGTCCATATGTTTTCTGTTTTGGTTTTAAGTCCAGCCCCCTTGTTTAGTGACTCCACCCCTGATTATTTCCACCTGTTTTCCAACTGTCCCTCTTTATCCTTGTTTTGTATTTAAGCCCTGTGTTTGTCCCTTGTGTTGGTTAGTTTGACTTTGTTGGAGTCGTTTGACTTGCTAGTCTTTGTGTGTTTTGACGTGCTATTTGATTTGTTTGGTGTGTTTCGCCATTGTGTATTTCAGTCTGTGTTTCTTTCGTCATGTCTGAACCCCAATCTCTCTGTGTTGGCCTGTCTTGATTGGTTGGCCAGGGTCTGTCTTGACCCTGATTTTGGATTTGCCCATAATAAAACTTGCTTTACTCAGCATATGCGTCTGCCTCCTCACTCCCAGGTGTTACATAAAGACCAACTGTCAGTGGTTGCAGCAAGTAAGCGACATACTGGTTTGTGGCTGTTCTGTTGGGATGCTTGTGTTCCCTCAGTGCCAGGGGATTTGCTTTCACTGGCTTGGAGGCGTTGGGATGCGAGTAACTCGGGCTGCATAGAAACAGCTGGAATTACCCGCGTCCTTATGCCGCCAAGCCAGTGAAAGCAAATCCCTTGGACCTGAGGCAAAGGAAGGAAGGCAAAGGACCATCCTGTCTTCGGTTTGGACAACGAGCGCTCAGGTAAGCACCTTGGGTCCACCCAGCTTGAGCAGCGCAAGACATGGTGAGACAGATGGTACCTGCAGATAACCCTTACTGTGGTGCTTGGCTCGTTCTCAAGTGCCACTGTGAGCTTCCCATAGCTTGAGTGAGCCTTGGGAGCGGCCTGTGTCTATGTGTTCCTCCAGGTTGGAGCAGCTGTCCCCAGCCCACTTGCCTCCGTGGACGTCGCTGCAGGCCCGCCTGCCTCCGTAGGCATCGCTGCAGGCCCGCCTGCCCCCGTGGACGTCACTGCATGCTTGCTGTTTCCCGTGGGCCTCCCGTTTCGCCTGTGTCTGCTGTTTCCCATGGGCCTCCCGTTTCGCCTGTGTCTGCTGTTTCCCGTGGGCCTCCCGTTTCGCCTGTGTCTGCTGTTTCCCGTGGGCCTCCCGTTTCGCCTGTGTCTGCTGTTTCCCGTGGGCCTCCCGTTTCACCTGTGTCTGCTGTTTCCCGTGGGCCTCCTGTTTCACCTGTGTCTGCTGTTTCCCGTGGGCCTCCTGTTTCACTTGTGTCTGCTGTTTCCCGTGGGCCTCACGTTTCGCCTGTGTCTGCTGTTTCCCGTGGGCCTCACGTTTCGCCTGTGTCTGCTGTTTCCCGTGGGCCTCCTGTTTCACCTGTGTCTGCTCCCTGTGGGCCTCCTGTTCCTCCTGTGTCTGCTCCCTGTAGGTCTACTGTTTGGGTCTGCTTCTGTGTCCCCTGTATTTTCTGTCCCTTTGTTTTTGCCCTCCTCTGTTCCTGGTGTTGTCTTGTTCCCTTCTGTCGTGTCTGTGCCCATTCCCGTTCCTGTGTCTCTTTCTGCTTCTGTCCCGGTTTCTGCCTGTGTCTGTTTTGGATCCTGTTCCCCTCTCATTTGCGTGGTCTGTTTTACGCTCTTGTTTCCCTCGTCCTGTTGTGCCTCTATTCATTTCTTGTTCTGCGTCATTTTGTGTTGTGCCTCTTCGTCCTCCTTCCCGGCCCATGTTTCGTCCTCAGTCTTTTTGTGCTTCGTTTGTTCCTGTGTCTGGCGTTGTGTCTTCGGTTTCCTCCCCTGTTTCGGTGTCTGTGCCTTCTGTTCCTGTTCCGCGTTCTTGTGTCTCTGTGCCAGTTCCTGCTTCTGTTCCTGTGCCTGTTTTCATTTCTGCTCACGCTTCTGTTTCTGTGCCTTCTGGTCCTGTTCCGTGTCCTGTGTCTGCTCCTGTGCCTGTTCAGTCTTCTGTTTGTCTTGTCCCGAGTCCTGTCCTTGTTTAGTTCTGTCTCTGTTTTTGGTCTGTTGTCTTTGGTTTTGTTCTGTTCTGTTTTGTTTGGTTCTTAAGGATGTTTGATTTGTTTGGTGTGTTTCTTTCACCATGTCTGAACCCCAATCTCTCCATGTTGGCTACGTGAACCTGGACCGTCTTGACCCTGATTTTGGATTTGCCCGTAATAAAATTCACTTTACTCAGCACATGCATCCGCCTCCTCGCTCCCAGGCGTTACATCATCCAATATCTTAAACTTCCCAAATGGCTGAAATCATGACTGCACAGAAATTTGCAGAACAACCCCAGATTTATGTTCCCTGTCGAAGACGAACAAATTTTAAAAGTAAATGAGATGTACTCAGTGAGTAACTGAAACGACAGCCAATCAGAGAGCTAGAAGAGTGGAGAAAAAGGCAAAGAGACATGCATGGCACCTGAACAACAGAGTGTGGAGACAGAGGAGCAGTGTGTTTATAATGTTTACATGTACAGATCCAGACGTCAAGTCATTCTCTTTACAATGTCAAGCCAGCTGCCAGTTAGTAGTGAAATATTTCTTCAGTTCTCACTGTGATCGCAAAGCTTCTCAACCCCATATTAATCGCCAGTTTGCACTTTTGCTACGCATAAAACTGGTCCAGTCCAATAAGTTTAGTGTTATTTGTGTCATGTGATCTCTGAGGAGATCTGGGATTTTGAGTTCTAATTCATAGCCGAAGCTCGTTATGTGCTATACTAAGTTTGAGACACTTTTAGAAATTAGTTTTTAAAGTTGTGTAGTTCACATCCAGCCTAAGAGAAACTACAGAGGTGTGGGCCTCTTTAATTTAAACATGCACCTCTGTGTGAAATGAGAGTGACAGCAGGCTCTACACAGCAAGGGCAAGAGCTGGTATGCCAGCCTTTTTCCCCAGGGGTAAATCAGAGAGAAAGTCAGAGAGAGTGAGTAGAGCTACGCTCTCTGTGATTGACTTCAGGACTTGATCTCCTTGTCCTGCTGTCCTCACATCAGTCTCAATGGACCGCCTGCTCTGCTTGAGTAACCCTCGCTCACACACAGAGGAATAGTCACATTCACTAAACTCACAGGCCACTTTGAGAACCCCCTACCAGGCAGGTAGGACTGAGAACAAGTCGGTTTCAGTATAAAATGCTAACAGTGCAAAATATTAACGAAAGTTAATAGCTAATAGTGTTGACATTATGCAAATTACATCATGCTAGCTTCTTATCCACACTAGCATCATTGCACAAGCTATTACTTAAAGATCACCAGGTACAAGGTAGGTGTTTCTAATAAAGTGGCCAGTGAGTGGAAGTACAAGGTAGGTGTTACTAATAAAGTGGCCAGTGAGTGGACATGCCAGGTAGGTGTTTCTAATAAACTGGTCAGTGAGTGCGTATACTGTTTTGGGGCGTCTTTGTGGAGGTTTTATTATGCTTATCCTTCAGGAGCTCAGCTTAGTCTGCATTAATATAAGTATAATAAGTATATACAGAACCAGCTTTTTTGAAGGCTGATTTAAATGTCTTACACATATAGCATTGGACAGCAGGGTCTTTTTGCAGATAAAAGCTCGGTGCATAGAAATTACAGAAAAGAGCAATGTGCAGAGGTGAATTACGGATTTGTGCCCTTTTTCCGTCCCCTTCCTTATTCATTTCTTTTGCTTTTTTTCTTCATCCATTTCTTTTGCAGTGTTTCTTTTGCCATTCATATGCACTTTACTTTTCGCTTGAACGGGGCTGGATAGTGGGGAGGCAGTGGAGAGAGAGAGGGGGGGGGGGGATACCTTGGCTGCCTCAATTTAATATTCTATTTATAATAATACATCCAGAGAATGTGGCAGTTGTCTGTAAAAGTTGGCGGCATATTCTCAACTGCCATGAATTTTAAATGGCCTTCCAGTGAACGACCTTTTCACTGTGAATCGTGTTAGCAGATAGTGCTAATTAGCCATGCTGAAGGATGTCGCATTTAGCCGTGAAGTGTTAAAACATAAATAAAACAACCTCGGTTACGCAAACAGCAACCCCCTAACGACACTGTGTGGTAAAGACAGCTTCAGTGGGAAGTGTTTAAGAGGTCAAATGCAGAGTGACAATAATGACAGATTAGTACCCATAACAGGAAGGGTCAAAGGTCAACCTGAAACATGCTCCTTAGTTAGTTAAAAGCAGTGGAGGTTAATTAGCTGAGAATGAGTAAGAGCAGATTGCTTTCTTTGTTCTTTCCCTTTCAGCCTAGCTAGCATTGCACAAGGTTGCATAACCTAAGCCATCCTGCCAGTGGGTAGCGACGTGTGGAAACTTCGGGACCACACACACACATACTCACAAACACACACAAACACGACACTCTCAGGGGCTTAGTTACAGGCTCTTGGTTTGACTTGGTAAATTCTTCATGTGTTGTGCTTCTTTGAATTCTTCCCATTCGCCAGCGGTGAGGAGTTTCGACCGGGTTGAACTGCAGCAAAGATAAACAAAAGAACAAGGCTGCTTCAAGTGAGCATTACAGAGCAAATACGGCGTCTTATACGCAGTTGTTTTCTGGGCAGAAAGAATCTTAAGAGAAAAGTACTGGTGAACAGATTATCTCCTGAATTGGTAAAGAGAAATCTGCCACTGGCAAAACAGAAAATCCAGACATGACTTTATAAATCATAATGGGGCTTTTTGTTTTACGGGAAGCAAATTCTACTGCACATGACTGTAATGGATCCACAGCCCCAACAAAGGAAAGAGTTCATGTAATATGCAGTGAATGCATTGTACAGCATGATGACCACTGGGATAGGCTCCAGCACCGCCCGTGACCCTGAGGGAGAAGCAGCTTAGAAAATGGATGGATGGATGGATGGATGGATGGATGGATGGATGGATAGTGGATGGATGGATGATGTATACTTTATTCAAAACATTCACCTTGTACTTCCACTTACTGGCCACTTCATTGGAAACCCTGAGCTTGTACTTCCACACACTGGCCATTTAATTAGAAACACCTATCTTGTCCTTCTACCCACTGTCCACCCGATTACAAACATCTCTCTTGTACTCACTGATTTCTGATCACAGGACCATTGCTGACCAGATATTCTTTGGGTGGTGGTGGTGGGGATGTTTTACACTAACACTAAAACTAATTGTGCATCAACAGATGGGCTCCAGTATCTAACTGCACACCAGCAAGGTAAAACACAAGGTAGCTGCTTCTAGTAAAGTGGCCGATGAGTGTACAGTGAGCAACAGCGCTTAAACGGACATGCTTCTGGTATGATTCAGAGAAATTATTATATGAGAGCTCAGTCTGAATCATTCATTTCCATCCATTATTATATCACATCATATCCTGTATCCGCCACTCAAATCACCAGGCTGACAGCGTGGGACGAAAAAGCCTCTGATTCAACCTAATGCATCGATCTGATGATGGCAACTCAACTGCATCATTTTTTTGGAATGTCATAATTAACAATAATATTATTTACCTGGGTCCCTCAGTTGAACTATGTTTTTTTTTCTTTAGTAACATTGATTGAATATTTTTTCATTTGATTTACAAAACCAAAAGTGAACTGGGTGTTGACCTTTTGTAGGTGATCTAGCAAGTCAACATGTATTAGAAGTGTCTTTCTAGTCTCCTTCTTCTTTCAGTTGCTCCCTTTAGGGGTCGCCACAGCGGATCATCTGCCTCCATCTTGCCCTATCCACTGCCTCCTCTACTTTCACACCAACCATCTCCATGTCCACCTTCACTACATCCATAAACCTTCTCTGAGGTCTACCTCTTCTCCTTCTACCTGGCAGCTCCATCTCCAACATTCTTTGCCCAATATATCCACTATTCCTCCTCAACACATGTCCAAACCATCTCAACGTTTTTGATACGAAAAAAGCTGCAGTTGTGCTGGCCTTCTCATGTCAGCATGGCTGTCTTTGCACCAAGGTGTGAATTGTAAATTTACGGGGAAAATATATCTCATTTGATTACACTGTTTAAAAATATCCTAGTCACTTTCAATTCATCCAGCAGAATATCCACTAGGAGGCCTTCAGGAAGAGGCTATAAAAATCTGAATCACACCAAAATACACATGAAACAAGTTCACTGTATATTAGTTGTGCAGTGCCAATTGCTGAAGCAGTGCAGAACATAAAGGTCATAGCTAAACGCTAATTAAACACTCTCTTTGCTTATGTTCTTTTGGAGCTATTGAACTACTCTTTAGCTCCTTTAACATGGGCTCTGTTCCATTTATTGTATTCTTATTTTATTTGTCCCTTAGTTAAATACTTGTTAGTGGTCTGTGTGCTGGGCTGGTCTCTTTAGTATGTTACATGTCCTACATGTGTTCACTGATCAAGACAGATTCCTTGTATGTGTTACATATTAAACAAAGTGATTCTGGCCCAAGTAGATGTCTTGTACTGGAAGGCTTCACACAGCTAGCATCCTAACACTGATTTCCACTCTTGAGCTCAGGTCCAATTGCAGTGCATTAATAACAGGGAATTGCTAATATTAGCAGTCCACCGATATTTCCACATATCCACCAGCATAATGCACAGTGTCAGACCTGAAGGCCAGCATGCTGTGCAGTATTCTGTGCATTTGAATCATTTATGTCCACAATGCATAATTATTTTCAGTATTCAGGAATGCAGACTAGCTGTGAAAGCTAATGATTTGGACCTGCATCTGCAGAGAAAACCACTGTACCGCACTCCAGTGACAGACTACATTCACAATCATCCAGGACTTTAACATGTCAAGCTCAAGAAGCTTAAGTCTTCACACAATAAATAATCAAATTGTATTGAAAAATCATAATGAATTGTTGTGAATTCACAGACATACCTCTACTGAAAATGACATCTATTACTCTGCAGAAGGCAATCTATTCCTGCAGTTATTTCTGAAATAAATAAATAAGTAGGCAAATGAGGAATGACTCAAAGACAATGGCTCGCGTCGGCACATCTGACTGGTGTCATATGTTCAAGTGCTGTTTCTCAAGTGCCACACAGACAGATTATTACCCAGACTGAGCACTTGTGGGGGACCCAGATGGGGCCCTCTATGCATATTCATGCCTCTGTTTTCTGCAAGTTGGGTGGATTCACGCAGCTGTTTTTCGAAAGTGTCTTCATTAAAACACGGCCGTCATCTTGCTCTGAATTATCTAACTGCCCTTGATGCGGCGGGACGGAATGCATAAAACCCAGTGATTGCCGAACACCAGCTCAGCTTGGGCTGTTTGTGATCGTCTCTGATAGCAGCGCGTTATGGGGGCACTGCTGCGTAGGATGAAGAAAGAGCTAGGTATGAAATTTATGGAAGTTAATGTACTTTACCTTTTTTTGCTGTGACCAGCCATTTTTCTCTGAAGCTATGATAACCAAAAATGCGTCAAATCAACATTTACAGAGACTCAGTTCCTTCCTTATTTGAAACAAGTAAGTAGACTGAGAAATGTGCAATTCTGAATATAGAGTGGAGAAAAAAAAAAGGATTCACTCAGGGTGAAAACCTGACAAACAGCACACGGAAAGGTAATTTCTGCAAGGTTAATCACATTTGGAAACCGGGTCCTGGTTCTTTATTAAAATTAATACGCTTATTCATATTCAGAATGGAGCGAGGCTGGGGGAGGCAGCGCCACTGATGTGGAAATAAGTGTGACACCTTCTAATGCCATTAAAATGAGCATTGCAGTGCAGTGTCCCTCTGCTATCCTCTTGAGGTGGGGCATATGATGATTAGAACTGAAACCAGGTAGGGCCTTTAGGTAGCATTCTCTGTGCTGGATGCCTGTTATTCACAACAGCCTTTCAATAGCCTTATCACATTACATCATTTATAACTTAAATAAATCCCTTACGTGTCAAACTATTCATGAACCCACCTGTAACTCTGAACCACAAGCTCAGCTTTCGAGACAGCACTGCACAAATCAAAGCTAAATGACAAAATGCTAATTAAACAGGGTAGCTATAACTAATGGCTTCGGTGATATCACGCACCATCATTAACAGTTTTCTGTTGTTTTAGGCTTGAACTGCAATTGGTAGCTTTGTATGACATCCTTCATAGAGCATAATGTAAAGCTAAATGGCCAAAGGCTACTTAAGTAAACACACTAAGTACACACTGTTTTTGATGCTGTCTTGCTGTAGTACTAACACTTTAATTGAAACTGAACACTTTTCCAGTTTTAGTCTAGAAATATAGGTTTAATATGACTTAAACAGATTTAGCGTTGCATGTGATGGCGAAAACAGCATATGTTGTCATTGGGATACTGGTATTTGGATACTGCCATAGTTATCCTGGTTGAGCAGCTAAACCATCACTAGACCAACATAAACCAGCATAGAACAGCATAGAATTCATGCTGGTCAGTGCCTTTCTAGCACGGAAAACTAAACAAATGCTAAAAGCGAATTACACATTATGTTATAATGTACATATGCTATTACACTCACCAGCCACTTTATTAGGTAGTAAAAGGTTGGACCCCCTTTTGCCTTCAGAACTGCCTTAATTCTTCATGTCATACTTTCAACAAGGTGTTGGAAACGTTCCTCAGAGATTCTGGTTGGTTATTTGAGTTCCTGTTGCCTTTCTATGATCTAGAACCAGTCTGCCCATTCTCCTCTGACCTCTCACATCAACAGGGCATTTTCGTCCACACACCTGCCGCTCACTGGATGTTTCCTCTTTTTCGGACCGTTCTCTGTAAACCCTAGAGATGGTTGTGTGTGAAAATCCCAGTAGATCAGCAGTTTCTGAAATACTCAGACCAGCCTGTCTGGCACCAACAACCACGCCACGTTCAAAGTCCCTTAAATCCCCTTTCTTCCCTGTTCTGATGCTCGGTCTGCACTTCAGCAAGTTGTCTTGACCACCTCTACATGCCTAAATGCACTGACTTGAGGCCATGTGATTGGCTGATTAGCTATTTGTGTTGACAAGCAATTGAATGGGGTACCTAATAAAGTGGCCGGTGAGTGTATGTTTCAATACTAAAATCTTTCTGTTTCGTACAATGACGCAAATCAAAACACCATTCTTTTTTCAGCGTTAGCATTCGGATACGGATTTAGCATAGATTACACAGAATTAGTAAAGCTAAGTGGCTAAATGCTAATGCAACAGAGTAACATAGCTTATGTTTTGGTGCTATCATACTATAGCCCTAACACTTTGCTATCTCTTACTTGTCTTCTTTTTCTCAGTTTTAGCCTTAAAGTACAGGTTTGACACCAATTAAACAGATTTGCATTGCATAATGTTAATTAAACAAATGCTAAATAATGTTACACAGAGATTCAGTACCAACAGTTTTTAGTCACGTTACTTAAATCATATCTTTTTCAAATTTAGGCTGTAGATACAGCATCTGCCTTTCCCAACTAGACCATGACATAACAAATAGCTTCTTAATTAGTAGTGAATTAATACCTTTTATTACTATTTATACGTTTTTATTGCTAATATTTTTCATTACTGAAGTGCATTCTGTGACAAATCATCTCATGCTGCTAGAACAAATACACTGATTCTCACACATGAACTTACAAGCAAGTTCATTGTACATTTATAGTTGTGCAGTGCCAATTGCTGAGGCAGGGCAGAACACACAGGTCACAGCTAAACGCTAATTAAACACCACCTTTGCTTGTGTTCTTTAAATATTCACAGATCTCTTTAGCTCCTTTAACATGGGCTCTGTTCCATTTATTGTATTCTTATTTTATTTGTCCCTTAGTTAAATACTTGTTAGTGGTCTGTGTGCTGGGCTGGTCTCTTTAGTATGTTACATGTCCTACATGTGTTCACTGATCAGGACAAATTCCTTGTATGTGTTACATATTAAACAAAGTGATTCTGGCCCAAGTAGATGTCTTGTACTGGAAGGCTTCACACAGCTAGCATCCTAACACTGATTTCCACTCTTGAGCTCAGGTCCAATTGCAGTGCATTAATAACAGGGAATTGCTAATATTAGCAGTCCACCGATATTTCCACATATCCACCAACATAATGCACAGTGTCAGACCTGAAGGCCAGCATGCTGTGCAGTATTCTGTGCATTTGAATCATTTATATGCACAATGCATAATTATTTTCAGTATTCAGGAATGCAGACTAGCTGTGAAAGCTAATGATTTGGACCTGCATCTGCAGAGAAAACCACTGTACCGCACTCCAGTGACAGACAACATTCACAATCATCCAGGACTTTAACATGTCAAGCTCAAGGCTGTACAGCTGTTAAAAGCAAAAAACTCTAAACCTCTAAAGGTTTAGAGCTCTTCCAGTAGTAGTCCAAATGTGATGTAATTGCTGGAAATGTTAGCGAAGAGTTGATCAGCTGAAGCTAATAAGACATAAGTCAGAATTTAGGGGGTAGAGGAACGTGCCCTCCTTAAGATCAATGTGCGCTTGCCATGTTTCAAGGCGAGTTCAGCATGTGAAGGACGAATTGTACACTTGGGGCAAATACCTTAGAACAGCAGTCAATTTTGTACTATTGGCACAAAAATGAAAATCATACATAAACCTACTGAGCAAATTCTGCATCAAATGTGGGTCGATTTTTACAGGATTACTATGTAAACAAGGCAATAATATCCAGCATTGTAAGAGCAACTGATTAAAAACTGCAAATGGTTAGTGTACAGTTGTACAGTACCCTCTTACATTGCATTAATCACCCCCTGTTTATCATTTGTATTAGAAACTAAGAACTAACCTATAAATCTATCTTCATATAGAACATGCTTTTTAATCAATCAGTGCATTTAATCCAGTCATTTATTTTAACTGAGTTATAAACGTAACATAAGCAACTATTATCCACTGACAGTAAATAAGATCAAATGGGTTTTGGAGGTATAAATCTCTGGCACAGCCAATAAGTAAATGTACTGAGTTCAAATTTGGCCCCATCACTCAGCAGAGAAATGAGAGGGGTGTGGGTGTCTTACACTCCCCCCTTTGTGCCCCTCATGCCCATGGCTGGAATCAGCTAAGAATTCTTTTAAGTTCTGCCACAAAACTCAATAAAGTGTGGGCAATTATAGAGATTTAGTTAAGAAAGCATTTCCTGAGAGTTTTGCCACATTAGAATGAAAAATAGCCAAATAAATGCCACCTAACCTCACCTAAAATTGTTTTACAGTTTGCTGCCCATCAAAATGTTTCTCTTAGACAGTGCAATGAGTTGTACTGCATCGTATAGCCATAAAGAGCTTCCACACTGCACTTTATTGCTATTATTTGATAACCTGGTTCATTTTAAAGCTACAGTACTGTGCGAAAGTCTTAGGCACCCAAGACACATTTTCAAAATGTATTTGTTTGTGTAGTTTGTGTTTGTTTGCTGAGAAAAGTGTTAATATTTGAATAAACAAAATTTACAGAATATTAAGTAATAATGATTTTACACACACACACACACACACACACCCACCCACACACACACACACACACACACACACACACACACACATATATCTTCTTCTTCTTTCGGCTGCTCCCTTTAGGGGTCGCCACAGCGGATCATCTGCCTCCATCTTGCCCTATCTACTGCCTCCTCTACTTTCACACCAACCATCTCCATGTCCACCTTCACTACATCCATAAACCTTCTCTGAGGTCTACCTCTTCTCCTTCTACCCAGCAGCTCCATCTCCAACATTCTTTGCCCACTATTCCTCCTCAACACATGTCCAAACCATCTCAACCTGGCCTCTCTGGCTTTATCTCCAAACTGCTCCACCTTCACTGTCCCTCTGATCTGCTCATTTCTAATCTTGTCCATCCTTGTCACTCCCAACGAAAATCTCAGCATCTTCATCTCCGCCACCTCCAGCTCAGCCTCCTGTCTTTTAGACAGAGCCACAGTCTCCAAACCATACATCACAGTAGGACGCACTACTGTCTTGTAAACCTTCCCTTTCACTCTTGCTGCTATCCTTCTGTCACACATCAGCCCTGACATCCGTCTCCACCCACTCCATCCTGCCTGCACCCTCTTCTTCACCTCTTTTCTACACTGTCCATTGCTCTGGAGGGTTGACCCAAGATATTTGAAGTCATCCACCTTTACGACCTCTACTCCTTGCATCTTCACCTTTCCACCTGCCTCTCTCTCATTCACACACATGTATTCCCTCTTGTCTCTACTGACCTTCATTCCTCTCCTCTCCAGTGCAAACCTCCACCTCTCCAGATTCTCTTCCACCTGCTCTCTACTCTCACCACAGATTACAATGTCATCTGCAAACATCATGGTCCATGGAGCCTCCTGCCTGACCTCATCTGTCAGCCTTTCCATCACCATTGCATACAAGAAGGGGTTCAAAGCTGATCCCTGATGTAACCCTACCTTCACCTTGAAACCATGTCACTCCAACTGCACACCTCACCACTGTCTCACTATCCTCATACATGTCCTGCACCACCCTAACATACTTTTCAGCTACACCTGACTTCCTCATACAGTACCACAGTTCCTCTCTTGGCACCCTATCATATGCCTTCTCTAGATCCACAAAGACACAATGCAGCTCCTTCTGACCTTCTCTGTACTTCTCTACCAACACTCTCAATGCAAAAATTGCCTCTGTGGTTCTCTTTCTGGGCATGAAACCAAACTGCTGCTCACTGATCTGGACCTCTCACCTTAGCCTTGCTTCAACAACTCTTTCCCATACCTTCATGGTGTGGCTCATCAACTTTATACCTCTGTAGTTACTGCAGCTCTGCACATCACCCTTGTTCTTAAAAATGGGGACCAGTACACTGCTTCTCCACTGGATGTTAGTGTGTTTGTTTAACCATTTTCAAGCCTCTCCTCGAGGAAGCCCAGTATTATGTGTAGTTAAAAAGCAGCTCAGTGCTTCAGTAAATTGTGCTCATGACATAATTGATGATACTAACAAGTCTCTGTGGCGGCTGTGAAGGTGTCAAGGAAAAATATGGACCCAAGAAATTCTTGTTAGTTTTTATTGTTTTTATGTTTATTTGAATTATAATTATGACATTATTCTAATGTATATTGTGATACCCTCACTGCTGAGGTAATTTAAAAAAAAATTTGCTTAGATGCCTAAAACTTCCACACTGTACTGTATATTCATTTATACTGTGCATTGGGGATTCAACCCAATTCTCAGCTCACTCTTCAGACATAAACAGGCCCATAAAGCATGATACAGTGCACACCTATCCTGTACACTACTGTATTAAACAAACTAATGTTGTATTTTATTTTGCTAAGCTCTACTCTCAGGTGATTACTGGTGTAATTATTTACTACAAGGTATTTGCAGGAGATGTGGGAGCTCTTTTTAAGGTAACAACATTCTGTATGGGTTTGTTTTATATTGTCTTCTGGGTTATATTTTGTTGGAATAGGAAAAAAAAGGAAAGAGGAAGAAAATCTAGTGTTTTTTCCCAGTGAATTACAATTTATGTTGCTGTGGAACACCCACAACACTTTGTAGCACCCTGTTGCTATTAAATGCTATAGGCACAAGATCAATAGACCTCTGCTTCTACTTGAACAAAAAACACACTTAGCTCAACCAGTTTGCACTGAAGACCATATAGTTACTGAACAATGAACCTTACTTTGTAATGGGTTAAACCATTAAAATCACATTAACTTTCAACGTGTTTATGAATATTTGTAGTCTTTGCCTTTGTTGCATATTGTTATGCTTGATATTTTAATATTTTATGGAAATAACACATTACTGATAAAAAAATAAATAATTTCCTTAACCACCAAAATTTTTCAGAATGTATGTGACCCATTTCTGCTTTTATCTTTTAATCTCCTCTGTATTTTCATGTGCGTTATTCATCACAAACTACTTTGGGTTACTCTTTGTAGTACGTATTGCTTAAGCTTGACATCTTGATATCCTGTGGAAACAATAAAATATTGATTAAAAATTTCCATAAATTACATGAGGGCTTTTATTTTTGCTGTTTTTAAGGGAGTCCTCTTGACATTTTGACAGGAGAAGCTCCACACAGCAAGGGGACCAAGCAAACACAGAAATGCTCTTTATTTGTTTTAACCTCCTCAGTGCGGTGCTTTAAATAGGTCAAAATCATACATTTTTCATTGGGACCCTGTAAAGGCTTGGGGGGGGGCTTGGGGGAGTTGGGGGAGTTGGGGGGTGTTCAGCAAACGAGCGGCTCGCTGGCTGCGCGGCTCATCAAGAAGCGATTTGAAAAGTTTAAATTAGTAATGGCATTTTACCATACATTAATTTTAATTTTGTTTCAATTGGCAATTTATGCACATCTTAATGAATTGATTCTTTTTCATCTTCGCCTCATCAAGAGGTGGAGAGACATTTACCGAGAAGCCCCCGAACAGAGTGGGTACCTAACACACCCCGAACAAACGGCCCACCGCCGGCCAGATTAATATGCCAGCGCCCCCTCACAGCTTCATACCACTGTGAATGCTCAGCACACCACTGGGGTCTTAAACGGACTGTTTATGGAGCTTTTTTTTTTTAATCTCTTCTTCTTTTTCATGGATGTAAGGATGAGCCATGGGCTTTGTTATGCTTTGTTCAGCCCAAGGCCTTATTTTGAGGATTGTGGGTACTTACAGGAACTCAAACAGTGGGCTAGTGGTCTAAAATGTACTGAGAATACAACAAATACCCTTCTTGAATAGAAAAAAAAAACTTGAATTATGTTAAAGTCTGGAGGTGTGAGCAAGGTGTCTGGCCCTGAAAGTGACTGAAATGCAACAAATCAATTTAATTTCATTTCTATTTTCAGAGCCTTAAGCACATAAGTCTAAGCCTTGAGAGGAATGAAGACACGAAATGGGAACCCATACTGCTCTGGTCAACAAAAGACAGCAAAACAACAAAACATGATCATCAAAATAAATGAAGAGTGAAGAATTGACTAATAAATATACAATAGTTATTAGTATAGTGAATAAAGAATGAGCCTCTGAAGTACAATACAATAAACAATCCTCAATGCACATCACACAAAAAGCTCCAAAACGCAGCCTCTAACCTTTTTTATTTTAAGAGTAATAAAGACTAGTCGACAAGCTTGATCAGACCAATTCTTTTTTGAACAGCTAGTAAAAATAAATTGTAGTGCAACCCATAGAAGCTAATAAATAAGATACAGCTCTGTGTTTTTTCACGTGTATGACTTTGTTTATCGTGGGTTTGTTTTTCTTGTAGCTCTACAGTTGGTTATTTTGCACATCAATCAAATTAGGCAGGGGATACCATGAAAGGTCGACCTATGATTCCCCAAAGAATCGAAAGGTTTCAGCACAATCACTTTAAATACAACCATTAGACTTAGACAGACAAATTTTATTATTATTCAAATTAACACTGCAGAGTGAGCATTAGAACAAAATTTCGTTGCCTTGGCTCAGAGTAGATCAGTAATACAAGTAATTCAATGTAGTGCAAGGTACAATGTTATGCAAATTATTATAATTATTAATTATATTATTATATCTCATGTTTTATACCAATGTCTATATGTTTATATATATATATATATATATATATATATATATATACGGTTACAAACCGATATATATATATATATATATATATACACTGCTCAAAAAAATAAAGGGAACACTCAAATAACACATCCTAGATCTGAATGAATGAAATATTCTCATTGAATACTTTGTTCTGTACAAAGCTGAACGTGCTGACAACAAAATCACACAAAAATCTTCAATGGAAATCAAATTTATTGACCAATGGAGGCCTGGATTTGGAGTCACACACAAAATTAAAGTGGAAAAACACACGACAGGCTGATCCAACTTTGATGTAATGTCCTTAAAACAAGTCAAAATGAGGCTCAGTATTGTGTGTGGCCTCCACCTGCCTGTATGACCTCCCTACAACACCTGGCCATGCTCCTGATGAGGTGGCGGATGGTCTCCTGAGGGAACTCCTCCTAGACCTGGACTAAAGCATCCGCCAACTCCTGGACAGTCTGCAGTGCAACGTGGCATTGGTGGATGGAGCGAGACATGATGTCCCAGATGTGCTCAATCGGATTCAGGTCTGGGGAATGGGTGGGCCAGTCCATAGCTTCAATGCCTTCATCTTGCAGGAACTGCTGACACACTCCAGCCACATGAGCACATCTAGCACTGTCCTGCATTAGGAGGAACCCAGGGTCAACTGCACCAGCATATGGTCTCACAAGGGGTCTGAGGATCTCATCTCGGTACCTAATGGCAGTCAGGCTACCTCTGGCGAGCACATGGAGGGCTGTGCGGCCCTCCAAAGAAATGCCACCCCACACCATTACTGACCCACTGCCAAATTGGTCATGCTGAAGGATGTTGCAGGCAGCAGATCGCTCTCCACGGCGTCTCCAGACTCTGTCACGTCTGTCACATGTGCTCAGTGTGAACCTGCTTTCATCTGTGAAGATCACAGGGCGCCAGTGGCGAATTTGCCAATCCTGGTGTTCTCTGGCAAATGCCAAGCGTCCTGCACGGTGTTGGGCTGTGAGCACAACCCCCATCTGTGGACGTCGGGCCCTCATACCATCCTCATGGAGTCGGTTTGTAACCGTTGTGCAGGCACATGCACATTTGTCTCCTGGTGTACTGGCCTGTCTCCTGGTAGCGCCTCCAGCCTACCCCATAGGTACTGAGAAGTGGTCTGTGGTCCCCACCTGCAGAACCACTCCTTTATTGAGTGTGTCTTGCTAATTGCCAATAATTTCCACATGTTGTCTGTTCCATTTGCACAACAGCTGTGAAATTGATTGTCAGTGTTGCTTCCTAAGTGGACAGTTTGATTTCACAGAAGTTTGATTTACTTGGAGTTATATTGTGTTGTTTAAGTGTTTTTTTGAGCAGTGTATATATTTCAGTGGTCAGGACCCCAATGGATCCTTACAGAGCAGGTACAATATGTAGTATGTAAGTAGGATTGTATTTTGGGTTAATACAATACCCTACCTCATGTTAGCCATTCTGCTTGGGAGCTAATTATATTTTGTGCGATACTTCTGCATTCCATGTTTTTCCTGCTCTAACACATCTGATTCAGCTGACCCTGAGAGCTAATGATGTGATCTAAGTGCAGCGAAAACACAAAACTCTGCAAGGGTAACAAGACTGGAGGTGGGAAACTACACCCAGAAAAACAGCTTTTTAAGCTTTTTTAAACTTATAGCTTTTTCCACACAGGCATTTGAGATGTGCATGTGGTGGATGCTACTGATTACCTAAAATGTTTGTTCCTCAGTTAAAGCCTGCAGAAAATGCAGCTACCAGCACATTAACTCCTACAAGGTTAAGCACCACACCTGTTCTTGCATCACTGCATCGGTTGTCTGTCTCGTCTAGAATTTTAAACCTATGTGGTCCATCATTGCACCAGCTGATTTCATATGCATCCTATTTTCCTTTTTTTCATAGATTTATGTTTGAGGACTTCCTTTGAACTACATTTCAACGCTATATTTCAACACAAACTAAAATAACAATGTTATTTATTACCTTTGGTAATAAATTACCACCAATGCAGCAACGTACTGATGGACCTTAGGTGTTTAAGGGTAATTCTAATTAGCTCATACATTACAGGGTGCCTGACAGTCCAAATTAGAGCATTTAGTTTCTCCTACAAAGACTTCTTTGCCTGCTCAGACCCATCCAGTACCTTCTGCTGACAGAAGACAGCTCAAAACACATTTATTTACTTGACACTTCAGTTAAACTTTCTGTTTCAGGAATTTTATACGGTTTTATTGAGGTATATTGAGCTTCAAATCTGTGTATGAAAAGTGTCCTACAGTGAAAAGGGTTCCTACAGCAACAAAAAGGGTTCTTCTATTATGTTGCCAGGCTTATAGCAACAGCAGAACCATTTTGGGTGCTATATTAAACCCATTACAAAACAAGTTCTATGTAGAATCCAATACAACATATTCTCCATCAATCTGATGAACAGTACTAGTATTACTAGTAAAAGTAGTAGCAGTAGTAGTCACAATAGTAGCAGTAGTAAGAATAGAAGAAATAGTAGTAGCAGCAGTAGCAGCAGTAGCAGTATTAGGAGTAATAGCAGTGGTGTGAGTAGCAGTAGTAGGAGAAGTACATTTACAGCATTTAGCAGACGCTCTTATCCAGAGCAACTTACAAGAAGTGCTTTGTCTACTAGAGAAAGTATCTTTGCTAGTTACCAATAGGTTAGAGAAAAAGACAGTCCAGAGCTCAGATACTGCTAGAAACAAAAGTCACTGTAGATACTGAGAGAAAAGGAGCAGAGTTGAACACAGAACTCTGTGCCCTACAATACAATACAATACAATACAATACAGTAAACTACAATACACAGTGCAATACAATAAAACATGATATAAGAAGTAGTAGCAGTAGTAGGGGTAATAGCAATAGTACGAGTAGTAAAAGTAGCAGCAGCACAAGTAGTAGCAGTAGTAGGAGTTGTAGTAGCAGTAGTAGAAGAAGTATCAGCAGTAGCAGTAATAAGACTAGTATAAAATGAAGTATCAGCAGTAGCAGTAATAAGACTAGTATAAAATGAAGTAGCAGCAGTAGCAGTAGTAGCAGAAGTAGCAGTATAAGGAATAACAGTAGTTGCAGTAATAGTAGAGTAGTAGGGGCAGTAGCAGTAGCCCAAGTAGTAAGGGTAGTAGGAGAAGTAGCAGTGGTAGAAGACGTAGCAGCAGTAGCAGTTGTAAGAGTAGTAGCAGTAGCCCAAGTAGTAAGGGTAGTAGGAGAAGTAGCAGTGGTAGAAGACGTAGCAGCAGTAGCAGTTGTAAGAGTAGTAGCAGTAGTAGGAATAGTAAGAGTAGTAGGAGAAGTAGCAGTGGTAGAAGACGTAGCAGCAGTAGCAGTTGTAAGAGTAGTAGCAGTAGTAGGAATAGTAAGGGTAGTAGGAGAAGTAGCAGTGGTAGAAGACGTAGCAGCAGTAGCAGTTGTAAGAGTAGTAGCAGTAGTAGGAATAGTAAGAGTAGTAGGAGAAGTAGCAGTGGTAGAAGACGTAGCAGCAGTAGCAGTTGTAAGAGTAGTAGCAGTAGTAGGAATAGTAAGAGTAGTAGGAGAAGTAGCAGTGGTAGAAGACGTAGCAGCAGTAGCAGTTGTAAGAGTAGTAGCAGTAGTAGGAATAGTAACGGTAGTAGGAGAAGTAGCAGTGGTAGAAGACGTAGCAGCAGTAGCAGTTGTAAGAGTAGTAGCAGTAGTAGGAATAGTAAGGGTAGTAGGAGAAGTAGCAGTGGTAGAAGACGTAGCAGCAGTAGCAGTTGTAAGAGTAGTAGCAGTAGTAGGAATAGTAAGAGTAGTAAGAGTAGTAGGAGAAGTAGCAGTAGGAGATGTAGTAGCAGTAGTAGAAGAAGTATTAGCAGTAAGAGAAATAGCAGTAGTAGGAAAAGTAGAAGCCGTAGCAGTAGAAGTATCAGCAGTAGAAGTAGTAAGGGTAGTATAAGGAGAAGTAGCAGTAGTGGCAGAAGTAGCAGTATAAGGAATAGTAGTAGCAGTAGCAGTAGGTAATAGCAATAGTAGAGTAGTAGTAAGAGAAATAGCAGTAGTAGGGAAAGTAGAAGTAATAACAGTAGTATTAATAGTAATAGTATTAATAGGAACACCAATAGCAGTAGTAATAATAATACTGGTAGTAATAATAGTATTTATATACTAGTACCAACTTCATCTGCCTCTTAACAAGCAAATTATCTTCAACACATCCACACTGACTGCAGCCATATGACCACAAATTAAAAAAGATCTAAATAAAGAAATAAACACACGTTTAGAAGCCTGTTCATGTTTTCATCAGAAGCCCTCTACCTCATGTTAGCCATTCTGTTTGGGACCTAATTAGATTTCCTTATTTATCTCTCTATCAAAGTCTATCTCTCTTTTCCTCTCTCCCTCCAACCATCTGGGTCTGCTTTCTCAGCAACATGGAATTCATACACACATTTGCACACGCTCCAAAGTAGTGACAGAGGGCAGAAACATCAAACAGCCAACCTGAGCTGCTTTCGTTCACTCTTTTTCCCCCCAGCCAGTCAAAAACTGTGCCACACATACACTGCCAGCTCTGTGGTGCCAGAACTAACCAGAATGCACACAGAATACTCCACATCAACCTTTGTACAAGTGCGCGCTGTCATTCCGAAAAGTCTGGCGCATTTTCTTCATCGCTTTTCAATGTTTAGATCTCCATTACCCAAAGCGCTGTGTAAACACCTCCTGACAGAGCTTTGAGCAACCCCATCAAAATCAATTTCACACATTAAAGCAACTTCATCGGGTTTAGGGCTGGAGCTGAAAGGCCTCAAATGGCCTTTTCAACATGGATATAAGCATGACCTTGCTGGTGTCTAAACATCTTCATGTAATAACTCTAGCTGTAGCTGCTGTAGATAAAAAGCTTGGCTTTGATTATCAGAGTCAGTCTAACTGCTGACTGAAGACTGTTGAAACACTGGTAACAATTTATTCAAAAGATACCTACATAGGGATGTCATAACACTCTAAATAACATGACTATAAAGCACTACTTGGATATTTATGAGCAGCTTGAGCCAATACTGGTAAGATGACATAAGACGTTTTATAAAATACATGTTATAGAACGTTTAACTAGATTAAAAACACTATTTAACAGTTCTGTGAAATATGTGGCGGTGCTTTTATGTTCTGTAGAAACAGGAAAACCTTTGGTAAACTATTACATGAAATAAAAGGTAAGTTGTTTGTCTACATTGCTGCTTGACTTGAAGCACCGAATGGCTTGCATTCTCTCTTTTTAATAAGCCATTGGGACTTCATAGATTTCACAATGAAAAGATGCCATCAGGAAGGTTACCCACGCTTTCCCTCAGTTCAGTGGCAATCCACTATGTGTTCTTTCTTGTGCAGTAAGTGTGTGCAGCCAATAAAGTAGTTGCTTTTGCCACACCGATACCTCTTGCACGTTAAGCTTACCAAACTAACACAACTTTACAGGTCTATTTTGATTGGCTACTTGCACCTCTGTGTGAACGCACTTTGTGCACCTTGAGAAAGAAAACACATGCAAGAAGTTCTCTTGCTGGCAGGCCCAAGGCTTTAGTGCACACTTTTATAATGTAAGAATAGCTCAGCCATTGAAGTCCCAGTAATTACTAAGTAATAAGCCTTAGTATGTAAACATCCTGGGATTTTAAGGGGTTATTAACTTGATTTTAAAAGCTACTCACGAGTTTTCTTTAAAGCACATTACAGCTATTAAGAAAGATGTCCTCATTTTTCGTGATGCATATTGATGTGCTTCGGTTGTAGCTTCATTTTGAAAATCGCCTGTCCCTGCAAGCCATGCTAAAACAACAATCTGTCAAAATCATCAGTCAAAAGGCCCTTTTCTTGGCAAAGTAGGCCAAATTATGAGATGATGTGCACCGCTGACAATAGGCCGCCACCCTAGTCAGGCATTCAAGCTAAATAACATATTCATTAGCACGAATCCATTATTTATTAGCATGAAATAAGTTGACATTATCTTACCTATTCAGCATATTAGGTGTAAATGTCACTGAACTGGTTGACGTTCAGGATTTTTATGGAAACACTGTTAGCTATTATGTTCCTAAGACAGCCCTTACTGAACCGCACCGGTTCTACAGATTTTGACGGTATTAATAATTAAGAAGTTATTCATTGCTTTGTGGAATTAATATATGCTATGCTTTTGCTAGGCAAACAAGTGTTAACATTCATAACAGCAACCAAGATAAGTTCAAGTAACCGAATCAATTTAGTCTCTCATGGAAATCAAGTTTTACTGACCACTCTACAAGTTAAAAAGCCAGTGTCTTTACTTATTCTTATGTGAACAAAAGCATGTTTTACAAGCAGGCCCAACCTAGTCCCACGGTGTCCCTGCTGGATCAGCTTTTGCTTTGTAGTATTTCACTGTATTCCAAGTATTCTGTGCTAAGGAGTATTTTTAGAAGTGAACGAGAGCGGCATCAAGGCAATAGGCTTTTCAGCCATGTCCTGTAACTTGTCCAATCACATTTCTGAATATTACAAAAAATTCTCAAAGATACCAATAGCAACTATTTGGGACAGAGTAAAGAGGCCTATTTTTTCAGTTTATGGCCACATCCTCCAGATTCTCCAGATCATATTTAAGGGTCCCTGCGGTGCCGGTGGTTCTGTGTGCGGGGAGATGTGGTGCAAACTCCTCCAGAGACAATATTTACAGGCCCAGCGTCCTCGTTCGAGATTTGTTACCTTAGACATGCTATCAAAACACGTCACCATGAATCAAGCCGCAGCACCGAGCCATTTTTCCTTCCTCCAATCTCGTCCCTTTTCCCTCTGGGGACATCCTTCAAAACTCCCTCTCTGCCTGCATCCCGGGCAGGGGGATGCGGCAATGGGGAGGGGGGGGGGGGGGGGCTACACAATACCTGGACGTCCCAGCGGCCAGACTCCCTCAGGCAATACGTCCCTGGGGATAGCTAAGAACAAGAGAGTTTATTATTAGCAGGAAGGCTTCGCTGCTGAAAGTGCTGAGCTGGTAGGGAGCATCAGGCTTAGCCGCTCTTCTTTCCTCTTGGCTTTTCTTTCTTCATGCAGGTAACTGTACGCTTGCATCAACTTGTCTTTTATGTTATTTTTGGTATGGTAACTTTTTCCCGATCTTGTTTAAAGCTCATGTTCTGCTACATGCTACCCTCTTCGGTCCCCTCTAGTGAGGTGCAAAAGTACGTGACATCAGCTTTTTCGGTAACAAGTAATGGTAGCTATAAATTAGCATTGTGCAAACCATGCCTAAATCATTAGAAACCTGCCTCTAACTCTGTTATATTGATATCAAAAATAGACTTGCTTATGTGGTTTCTGACACTGTTCTGACAGTGTTCCTCAAATTTGCTCCAACACACTTTTTGGTGATTTTCCTGCTCAAACACACCTGACTCCATCTTGTTTAAAGCTCCCTATGTTTGGCTACATGCTAGCATTTTTGCACTGAAGGTGCAAAAGTCAAGAATATTGTTTTAGCTAACAAGTAACTGAAGCTTGTACTTCAATTGATTTTTAATCAGCACCATGCTAACTGCATGACTAAATCATCACATACTTTCCCTAAACTATCTCAAGCTGTTAGTCCATCTCAAAAACACTTATGTGATTCATGACACTGCAGGACAGAACGTTAAGCTATAAACATGGACAAAAGTACATACATAGCCAGTGGTGCCTGAGGTAAATGGGCTAGTCGGGCTAAGCCCTCCTTCTCTTTCAAAGTAAGCAAGGCATCAAAATAAGGTTTGAGCTTTATAAAATGAATAGCCGATTATTTTGGACTTCTGTGTGGAACAACTGCACTGACGAAAGGCAAAAGGTCTTAAGACAAACATGGGGTTAATTTACATCCAGCCCAAGCTTTTAGGCCTGTGTTTAGTCATAGCTTAAGACTAGTTAAGATTCAGTTAAGACAAGTCCATTATTATTATTATTATTATTATTATTATTATTATTATTATTATTTAAAAACCTGCATCAAACTAATGAAAACTCCAGCCTTCCTACATTTGCACCTAGTTAGAAAGCTACCAGTGTTTGTAGTTTAATACTACACCTTAACTAGCATTTAGTAACAGTGAGTCAGCAAAAAGGCAGTATTAAGTAAATACTCATTTACATGGAACAGGATTACCATGTAAACAAATATTTGATTTAGCATCCTCAGAAATGGATTTCACAAAGACGGCATCCAAAACATTTAAAGTACTGCAGCTCAGCTCCGTTTGCTGTTCACATGAATTAAAAATACAGAAGCTTTGCTCTGACGCAATCTAACCACTTTGAGCCAATGAGCTTCGGTGATAGTTAACAGAAAGAAAAACACAAGTATTATAAATAGAAGTTGAATTAAAAGACAGGAGACTAAATCTTGTGAAACCGGTGGCCAAAACCGAGACAAGTCTGAGTGCAAATACTAATTTATTTACATGAAAAAATAATTTTTAGCGCTCCCATCCAATTTTAAGAGCAGTGTCACTGTGCATCACTAAAACATTACTCACAGTAATGTTTAGGCGTGAATATGAGTCTGTAGTTTTGTCCATTTTTATATTTTATCAACCTGCACTTTCATGTTCTTCTCAGAACTGAGCCGTCCCCTGGACTCATTTTGCTCTCCCAACGTTTCATGCTACTATTTCATGACCTGTAAAACTGCATAATATCAGCCTGTGGAGAAACAACTTCAACCTCAGCATTAGAAATGCATGGGAATGAGCCTCTTCTATATTTAAAAGGACAACTTGGTAAAGAGAAGTGCGGGGGGTGCTATGGTTTCAGGTAACCCACTGTGTGAGCCTATGACTGTGAGTGTATGTAATCAGCACAGAACAAAAAGCCCCTACTGAGTTTCTGCACGTGGTAACCAGCCTTAATCTTACTAATAGCAAAGGAACCAACTTTTGTTGGCAAAGGAAATGTGCGATTGTTTTGGCTCCTCTGTGTGTAAGTATAAGAGGAGCAGGCATACTGCAGCAAAAGTAAAGTGGCTGTACGGTACTGCCACATTAGAATGTAACACAGGGAAGGGAAAGGAGCAGATGAGGAAGGGGTGAGGAAGCGAGTGAGTTGCATAGATGAATAACTGCATAAATGCACTGAAGTGAACGCTCTGCTATCAGGAGAGTGCACAGCGCCCCCTGTGTTTTTGCAGTTATTTGCATCTAGGGCGGCGGCACAAGTCGCACAAAGCTACATCATTTCTGCCACTCTGCTGTCCATTCTGAGGCCTAACCCTCTGAATGCCGAGCTCTGGGGGATCAATCCGCAACACGGGAGTTTAGGGTTTCTGCTCATTCAATTTAGCTCAGTGGAAAAATGTATAAAATGGACAGTTCCAGTCCTAAAATCTGTGACCGCCTCACAACAGCTTCTACATTAATCGCAGACTGTGGATTTTTGACAGTGTTCAGAGGTCACGTGGAGCTGAGAGATGGAGAGAAACAGAGATAACTGTCTCCTAGGACTATGCAGCCGTTACTCTAAACAAATTTAGTATAAAACACTGAAATAGCAAGCTGAGCTGACTCTTCTGAAAACGTCTGACTACATATGATCCAACTTATTGGTTAAAGACCTTCTTGCGCTGAATCAGCATGTTAGAGAAGAGTAAGCACTAAGCTGTGCACTGTTGGTGCCCTCCAGGATGTGGGTTTGGCCTGAAGCTGCACACAAACAGGAACAAAATCTAACCTGGCTGCCGAGCACTGTGCATAAGCCTCTCCAGATGAAACACTGTCAAAAGCAGACGGCTCCCGATCCCACCACTGATTATTACTGAGTCTTTCTCATGCTCGGAAGTGAAGCAGGAGGGTCTCGAGAGCCGCTATCGTAAGCAGTAAGGAAATAGAGGTCGCCCTCAGAATTAATCAGGCTGAGTCGTCTGCAGGTTTCAGAGGTTAACCAGCACTAACAGGGTCTTTGCTCTTAGAAAGAAGGGTGTGTTTGATTGCCATAGCTGATACTAAGGGAGCACTTAACCTGCTAATGCTAACAAGAGAGAAATGGACAAAGATAAGGATCAAGAGGAGCTAATCAAATTGAGCCTGAATTAACAAGGGCAGAGACTAAGATGAAAACAAGGGGGTGAAAATGAGACAGTAGAATACAGCTTACGCAGTGTTTGTCTGCTGTAGAGATTGATGGTGCTGAGGTAGAGCCTCAGAGGCTGTTTGGATCTGTCAGCAGTCTTCTTCAAGGTTCTAGTAATAAACAGATAGAGCCGCTATCATTGGCGTGTTAAAAAGATGACAGGGGCTTTTCATCAACACTACACTTTATTAAAGCTAGCCAAATAATGTTGTTATCCAAGAGAAGTTCAAAACTAGTAAGGGTTTTTGGTAGGTTCCTGCGGTAAGCATGCATTAAGGTATGGTCGAACCTAGGACGGCAGGGGCCACCCAATGGTTGGAAGGGAGTGAACTGCCCCCCCACAGTCAATGACAGCTTTCATGTGCTGTAGCAGACTGATCTGTCTGCACTTTTTGACTAATGGAGAGTAACAAGGGCCTGAGGTAAACCAAGCAGGCTAACTGTGATGATGTAAGAAACTGCCAACTTGTTATACTGCAGGCTGTAGCTCTCCACTGGATTAAAAAAGATTAATACTAACTCCGTCTAGTTCATTAGTAATCACTAGCAAGTTCATTTAGTAGATGTAGCAGATTTAGATCTAGCAGACTGTGAATCCTTGACAGTTTTCAGAGTTAGAGGCTTACTTGGAACTAAGAGACAGAGACAAAACTAAATATAGCAATCTGGCTGATCTTAACTTCTGTTTCCTATAACTAAACCGCCATATCCATCTATACAAATGTAGTATAAAACACCAAAATAACATGCTGAGCTGATTATTCTGAATGAGATTTGTTTACTTACCAAAGTTAGCACTATGTCATTATTATTTGTTATAACATTATAACATTAGTGAACTCATTATGAAAAACATGGATAACAACAAATTGGATAAAAACAAAAGATTTATGTCTTGAAAATGATGTATCCTTATCTGAAATACCATAGAAAATAATTCATAAAAGTTAAAACTGGAATATGTCACAGTTGTTGGAAGAAAACCTTGTATCTCCAAAATGTTAACTTTACAGGAGAAGAAAAAAAACATCCTTAACTTTTAATGAAAGTCAGTGGAACCATTTTGGCCATTTATTTTGGTCCATTCATCACGAAATTTACATCCAATGTAAAAAGGGAAAAAAAAAACATTTTCAAATTGTGTCAAAAACTGAAAAATGTTTGTGATTTTGTTCCAACAACAGTGATATACACCGATCAGGCATAACATTATGTCCTTGTTTCTACGTTCTACGTTTTATCAGCTCCACTTACTATATAGGTGCACTTTATAGTTCTACAGTTACAGACTGTAGCCCATCTGTTTCTCTGATACTCTGTTACCCCCTTTTTACCCTGTGCAGCAGCAGATGAGCTGTCGTCTCTGACTTTACATCTACATGGTGGACTAACAAGGTAGGAGTGCCTAATAAGGTGGACAGTGAGTGGACACAGTGTTTAAAACTCCAGCAGCAGAGCATGCTGAGAATGATCCACCAGCCAAATAGTATCTGCTCTGTGAGGGTCCATGGGGTCTTGATCACTGAAGAACAGGGTAAAAGGGGGCTAACAAAGTATCAGAGAAACAGATGGACTACAGTCTGTAACTGTAGAACTACAAAGAGCAGCTATACAGTAAGTGGAGCTGATAAAATGGACGTAGCGTAGAAACAAGGAGGCGGTCATAATGTTATGCCTGATCGGTGTATATAGGCAGGTGGTTAGACTCTACACTATATGATGGAACATCCTGGTTAAAAATCTAGCAGACTATCATTTTGTACTATGCAACAATGTCACTTCTGAGGAAACATGCTTGTAAGCCATCTAGGTCCAGATTCAACCCAAAGCCATCTCCACTCTCTATGATTAGCTATTATTACATAAAATACAAGTGAATTTTCCCCAACAAACAAGAATAAGATTCTTGTGTTTTAAAGGAAGCTCCCCAAAGACATTTTAATCAAACCACATCATCTAAAATTCATGGAAAATGCCACACTTTAAAAGTTTTAGCCGCATCATTAATATGAGCCAATACAAAAGCCTGCTCATAAATAATTCATTGAACCACCAAGGGAAGTAAAATGCTTCAGATAAAGTCTGAAATATTATTAGTACATTTAATCCATCAGCAGTGAAAGAGTTCAAAATATATTCACAATATCACTCACAGGTCAGTCTCTATGAAGTCCAAAAATGTGGACAATGGCCTGGTGGGTCTTTGTGATTGCTGCCCACAGGTTCTGTTGTGACCTCATCTAGAAAAGGTCACAGCATAAAGAGACAGTGCTCCTCACCAACAGCTCAATCACCAAGCCCAAAGTGGAAAGCAGCTTCACAAGCAGAAAGAAAAAGGGGTATAAGGTCCACGTCTTGGTTAGACCAAAATAATGCACAAATGTGGCCAGATGTGGATTTGCTATCAGATATAACAGCAAAGTAAACCAAAATAAATCTGCCCAAATTAATCTGTCCAGTGTAGCAAGATAAAGAGCACAATAGCAAAAATGGCTCCTCCTTTATGTAGCACTACACAAAAGTCAGAGACCACGCTATCAGCAATTCATTTGTCCACTCTTCTGTGTGGACAAACACTTCTGTGCATCTTCTGCCACTTTAACTCTTCCATCCTTCCAATCTTAAAACCTACCACTCCCAATAAAAACTGCTTCCAAAGGTCTCACTGATATCTGAGATATGGAGTAATGTTTATGTACTGGGGTGGCACGTTGGCGCGGTGGGTAGCACTGTTGCCTCACAGCAAAGAGGGCCTAGGTTCAATGGGGTCGACCAGGGTCCTATCTGTGTGGAGTTTGCATGTTCTCCCTGGGTCTCCCTGTCTGTGTGGGTTTCCTCCAGGTTCTCCAGTTTCCTCCCACAGTCCAAAGATGTGCAGTCAGGCTAATTGGACACGCTAAATTGCTCCTAGGTGTGAGTGAGTGTGCGTGATCGTAAATGTGTATGTCTGTCTGTGTGCCCTGCGATGGACTGGCAATCGCAACCCTGAGGGAGAAGCGGCTTGGAAAATGTGTGTGTGTTTATGTACTGATGAGTCTGAGGCTGACTCTAAGATGGATCCCTCCTTCCTATATAGTGCTCTATGTAAGTTATGACATTCTGGCTGATGCATTAAAATAGTGCAGGGCAATACTGTATTTTCATATCCACATAGAGCAGGGAGCAGAGAGTAGGAGCTGAGATTCAGCCTAAATTTGTAATTGGGATTCCCGGTCCTTCCCTGAACTCTTCCATGATCTTATGACTCCAATTCCCAGAATGCATCTTTTAGTCACATGACACAGCAAGGCAACCCGTATCCAGTTCTGTGACCTAAATTCTACTTCCATTCAACTGAATTTACTAGTATTTACACCTGTCCGTTTGTCACAAACTTTGTGAAACACTGTCTCTGTGTCTTTCAGTGACACTGAGAGCTTCTCTTTCCGTCTGTCTCCCTGTTAAGACATATTATTTCAGCTCAGTAGTGTTTTTTGGATTTTGCCCTTGGGTTGTGGTTATCGGTCTGATTGCTCTCTGGCTTAGACCCTCACTTATGTATGGACTACCCTACGACTGCTGCATTTTTAATCATAGGCATTGTTTTTGCGGCTTCTACCTTTTCTGTATCCTTTACTTATGTTGATGGACCTTATTCCCTGCGGTTATTGTTTGCTTTCCATTATTTTGGATTATTCGTTTTTTTTAATATCTGGTGTCTGGTTCATTCACCCAGCATTACAACTGCATGTTCTTAAATGTTATAATTGCACTACAGCACAATTAGCTGTAGCTGATAGAGAGGTGGGTTACACATATGGATGCATTAATCTTTTGAGCGTGACTGAAAGAACAATCAGAAACCTGTAGCTGACTATAGGAGGATGAATGAGACGAACATCTGACCCTCCACAAAACTGTCCTGAAGTTTTCATCTTACTATCCAATTGAACTGTTTCTTAAAACGTGTTTTAATTAGAGGAACATGAACCAATTGAAAGAAATTGTTCTTAAAGGGATTCTCTGGCCAAAATGAAAAATGTATCTATTGGTAAATCTGGTAAACAGGCCTAGGTGCACCCTACAGCAGTGCTGCAGTAATCTCCAGATGTGCCTGTTTAAAGACCAAGAAAGACCCCTTCTGATGATGTGCCTTGAAGGCAGGAGGACATTTTGAAAAACAACTGATTTCATCAGTAATTAATTATTTGAAGAGGGCAACAAGCTAAAGGCTGCAGTTTGCAAAGTAGCTGTCCAGATACGTTACCTGATTGGATTGTTTTCTCTGGATGAAATGTTTAAAATGTGTGTCTGGTGTTCATTTTGTGCTAAAAAAGATAGAATCACTATTTTCTTTACGATTTTGTTCCATGCCCAAGTTGTACTAATAGAGTGTTACCAAGACTAACGCTAGCTTAGATGTACTTATTAGCCTTCTAGATCAGAAGTCAGGATTGGTTGACACCACAGGGATAGTGAAAACACTGATGATCGATATAAAATCATGAATTCTGTCCACGCATGAGGCTGAGGGACACAATAACTCCATAACATGACAAATTACTTAATTAAACTTACGAAACTCTAGTTGTAGGCCAGAATGCCCTTTTAATGTTTTGAAATGTGGTATTGTGTTATAGGATTTTACAATGTTAAATTATGAAAAATGCAATCAAAAACCTCTTTAACCTATAACATACAAAATGATCTTAGGTATTTTTTTTATTATACTGTAGGTACCATGCAGGTATATGATTCATTCATCAAGGTACAAACAATGTAAGTGTACCCTCGAAGGTACAACAGTGGTTTAAAGGTCCAATGTTGTACCTTACATGAGTTTTTCCTGGTGGAAAAGTAGATATTTTTACCTTTTCATTACCGAATGTTTTAAAACTGAACAGTACAATAAAAGTTCTGGAGAAGAGACGGGGTGTGTGGAGTCAGTACAGCTTAGAAAATATCATTTCAATGGATTATGGCACAATTATGTTTCCTGACTAAAGGTACTGAGATGTACCCCTGAGGGTACCACCACAGTGACAAGAGGGGTACTGCCCCAGTGACAGTGTCGTACCTTTTTTTCTGACAGGCCTGGCCCTGCTTTTCTGGAAAACTAGAAAAAAAGTGATTTGCAAAGGATTAGCCTCAGTGCCTTTGATATTCCCATCTCCATAGCCTCAGAAACACTCCATATCGCACACACTTTTAATGCCACGTTTCCCTGTTTACAATGCAGCACAACACTACAAAGTCAAGGCAGTTCATCAGCTCTTACCCAGTTTGCTTAATGAACTCTGTCCTCCCCTCTTCAATCGCTTATACTCCTTTAACCGCATCTGCCTAAACAACTTCCCGCTTCCTGAACTTCACTTTGTTTGTGTCGTCATATGGCACAGATGTCTGTTCAATGGAACCGGAGAAGGCCAGCTCACGTCCACTTGTCTGCTTAAGTGGTCCTACTGGATATGTTTCTATATAGTGTTTGTTTGCGCTGTTTATTGTAGATATTGTTAAACACAAATGGAGTGGTGCTTAAAAATAGCGGAATCTTGTGTGTACAGATCATCTTCCGGCCTCTCTCACTCTGCTCTCTCTCTTGTTGCTCGCTGGAGCTCAAAGCAGGCATGCACGTGGCCCGCTCTGCAGATTTGGGCGCAGTGTCCTCTGGCGAAGGACACGTGTGATTGATTGGATGGAGGCAAATTTCTGTCAGGTTCACGTTCTTAAGGAGATAAGGCTGCTAATAAATTTTCCCCTGTAGCCTATGACACGTGTCAGCGAGTGTGGTTCTCATGAAGCACGGCTCTGCCGAGTCCCTACAGGCCCTCCGATACCATCCCGCTACTACCTGGCCTTACAACTGGAGACTGGAGTGAGTGGAACAAAGCAAGCGATGACGTTCTATAGAGAGGATTAACCAGCAATAGAGTTCTAATTAATTTTTTTTCATCCTACAATTGATTTTTTATCTCACACCTTATTTCAAACAATGACAACATAGTATCCATTTGTTAATGTCCGCAACAGCATTTGGCAACATCGTAAGGCAGTCATGACGATAGAGCAACCTTCAATTGAATTATTGGACTGAGAGAGACACAGACAGAGAGAGAGAGAGAGAGAGAGAGAGAGAGAGAGATTATCAACCATTCAACCTTGCTCTTTCACATACTCCTCCCAGTGTACATAGCAGATGAGGAAAGTGAGGAGAAAAGGGGAATTACATTATTGGCAAAGTGTCGTGACAAATTGATTTACGCAATTAAAGCTGGGACAATGGACAAGACGTATCAGGTTGGCTGTTTCTCTGCCTAAATAGGGCCATTTTCTTTTTTCCTTCACAGATCAGCGGCAAGGACTCATTAAGAGTCTGCTGGAATGGATAGAGAAAGAGAGACAGATAGACAGTCAGAGAGAGAGATAGACAGTTAGAGAGAGAGAGAGGGAAAAGAGACAGACAAGAAAACAGAGAGAGAGAGAGACTGTGGGAGAGCATTATTGGAGGCGCATGGCACGGGCAGAGTTTCTAAATCCCTAAGTCGTCCCCATCTCAGAGAAGATCCCACATGATCCATCAAAAGAGCATTCACCCATTCAAACACTGGCCGTGCCAAGTCTGTCACTGGCGCAGTCCTGGCTTACCCTGCCCAATCAGCCCCCAATGCACCATCAATCTCATCCAGCTCACCAACCCGTCCTCGCTCTTCTCTAAAGCTGCCCGGTGTAAACGTTTGGTGCAAATGACGAACATTAGGCTAATACATGCGTTCTGAAATTAATTAGTGGCCAAGCTTTCATTTATTTCTCCCAGCCGCCATTAAGGTTTTTATAACATGGACTCAAATGAGCCAGAGACACTAGGAAGGAGCGCGGGCTCCACGAATGGGCTGTCGGGCTTAAGCACAGAGATATTAATAATGGGAGTCTTGATTAAATTCAGATATAAAAGCTCGTGTCTAATCGCCATGTGATTAATTTATTCATGCAGAATTTTAAGCACATTTTTATGAAAAGTACTATTTTTACACTAATAGCAAGAGACAGGAAGGATGATTCAACTTGCATGTGTGGCCTCGAGCAACAAATTACAAATGCACCGTCAACAAACGCTACAAAATACTGGTGACATCAAATGACCTAAAATGGGTTTAATGGATGGCATCAAATGAAAATAATTGATTGGATGGATGGCATTATATGGATGAAAATGGATTTAGCTGATGGTGTCAAATGTGTCAAAAAAGATACAGTAGATTGTATCAAACTCATCAACAGGATTAAAAATAGATTCAGTGGATGGCATCAAATGGATGAAATGGATGTAGTGGATGGCATCAAGTTATATGGCAGTAAATTACTTAAAATAGATGGCATAAAATGAACCAAAATGACTTCAACTTATGCCATCAAATGGATTAAAAAGAGATTCAATTGAGAGCACCAAATGGGTTTTAAAAAAGATTTAAAATTGCATCAAATGGACCAAAAATAGATGCAATAGATGGCATCACTTAGATTTAAATGGTGTACTTTCAATTTCTTATACGCATTTCTTGTGATACTAAAGTAAACTACAAATAAGCAAAAGGGCCTTAACCTTAAAGGGTCTGTACCTTGCAGAAATTACTCAAACCACTTGAGTAGCATCTGAGTGTTTTGGGACAGTGTGTGTGGGTCATAGCCTGGCCTGCAAAACATGACTACCCCCGACAATCATGCAACAAGTGAATGGTTCTTTATTGAACTAAAAAGCAAGAAAGAAGAAAGATCTGCACAAATACTGAGACATCATCCCTATTTTTTGATGTAAATTTAGTAGCTTGGTGCATTTTATTCATAAGTGGATACTAAAAGGCCTTGGAGCATGAAGACAGAGCTAGACGGGCAGCTTTGGATATATTTGAAACGTACAATACTGTAGATTTCAGGCTTGCCTTAAATGCAAGTATCTCTGGTCCATCAAACAAATAACAAAAACAGTAAAAAATGCTTGTTATATAAATAAAGGTTTTTAAATGGTTCCTGGCTTTTACATAATGTCCTCAGAGAAACATTTACTTGGTGTAGATACGTTACATTACGTTGTGGTTCCTTCACCCCTTAATGTCCAGGCTTATTATATACTAAAGCTTATTATTCAGTAACTACAGGGACTTCAATGCAAACTGGTTGAGCTATTCTTAAGTTATACATGTGTGTAATAAAATGTTGGGCCAGCTGGTGGGCCCTGGCCGTTTAAGGAGTAAAACTATATATATATATATACATATTTGTTTTTTTACCCCCAACATTTGTTTTCCTGTGTGCTACAATGTATTGAGCTGGAAGATGCCATATTTCAGTTTTCCTGTAGAGGATGTGGCAACTATTCTTCATCTAGAAAATCAACATTTGACGCAGGAAGTTCAAACGTTTGCATAAAACTGCCCGTCCTGTATATCAGACAGTTGTGTGACAAAGCTCCAAGCAGCTGGTGTTGTCTTTTTAAGACTGTGTACTAAGCATGCTTTGTTAACACAATCACTCTGATGAAGTGCATGAGACCTAATCAGCCTCAAATCTGTACTGGAAGCTGTAAACTAAAAAAAAAACGTTGTCGTTTAACTTCATACATATGAAAGTACAACCAGATAAATGCTAATGCATTTGTCACAAGTGCAGACTAGCCCACACAAAGCCACTTTCAATCCACAACAAATTCCGTAACAAGGGAGCAGTCATTTATTCTTCTTAGCTGAGTGTCAACTTTCATTTTTGCTTCTATATTTTCTGCGGATTCTCATAATGCAGACTCGTGCACACAGAGCAAAGCCGAGCTCATGCTTCAAGTACGTGACGGAAGAACAATGAAAGCATTCTGAGCTTAATTGCTAATTAATTGTTTGTTAGTGTATGTAAGCGCATGGATGAGTGTGCGTTAAATGGCTTTGATGTTTGTACAAAGAGTGTGGACTCTTTCTGAAATAATAAATTGCAAAGAGAGCTGCCTCTGAAATAAGCACTCCGGGTAGGAGGTGTTGGGAGAGAGAGAGAGAGAGAGAGAGAGAGAGAGAGAGAGAATTCCATTAGCTTGTCATTTTGGGTTTGGCTCAGTGATCCCCTGCCATCCCCTTCAGACAGACAGTCTTTGACAGAAATGAATGGAGGAGTCAGCTTCTCTTGAAATCTTCAGCGAGAAATCTCCGAGCCCCTCTAAAACTGATGAATTGTGCGTGTGCCCTCGGAATCCCAATTCTGCTCCCAGAAGAGAGAAGAAAATCTAGACGAAATGTTGATTCGTTAATGCTATATGAGACCAGATTGATGAGAAAATTTGGGAACATATGCTTACCTCGGACTGGCTTTGTGTTATTGATTTCTGCAGCTCAAGGTACTTCGTGGTGCCGCTGTAGTCATTTGTACCCGCTGATCTCTCATTTAGCCACCTGCGTTTATGGTACGTCTCTAGGTAAGCGGGATATGCCGCTAGTCTTGATCATCTTTACTCAGACAAGCCGAGGCTGAAAGAGACAAGAACGAGTAAGGAACAGATTATAGAAAGCTAAAGACTATTTCGGGCACAGATGTCATTTGTGCTCAATTCAGTTCAGCTCAGATAAATTAAAATCAATTCAGTTCAATTAAATTCAGCTGTACTGAGTTCAGTTCAGATATTTTACTGGCATGATAAATAATGATATATTTGCACCACAAAGCCTGAGTTAGAAAGTATGAGGGCATGAACAAAATTAAATATGAAAACTTAACAATTACCTTCTGTTAAGCTTCTGAAGTCTAAAGTCATAATGTCTAACGTTTGATACCCAGACTTAACAGAAAATGTAAACACCCCCGTTATAAGTAACCATAGACAATTTGAATGATCCAGCACAACTGTTATGACGGAGAATAGAGCCATCCCTACAGCTTTCAATCACTGCTGACGCACACAACATTGTGAATAACAACTTCTGACTGGTGTAGGGACAGAATTATAAAACATAAAATTGGTCAAGAGCTGTCGAATTCCAGATGTTCACAGTAAAAGCTAAGTAACTGTAACAGTAAATAACAGCAGACAAACATTTTTTTGTGCTAAGACATTTAAGAAACTCATTAAGTTTACTAAATTCAACCCAGAAGACCTTGATAATTAATTAAAACCAATCTTACATCTTTATATCTACTCTGTATCCGTGTTTTGATGAAAAATAAATGGACAAAAATGTTTCAGAATAACACTTTTGTGCTTGGATTGTTTGATCCACAGCGATGCCACAGCCATCCAGGGCTGGGATTCTAAGAGCGCATGACTGACCTCTCTCTCTCTTTGAGTGGGTGGGATTACTACTAGCTTTCATTCATTTTTAGCCATGTTAGCCGTGTTTGCTCGTGCCATTCCTAGAAGATTACTATTAAATTAAAATGCATTAAAGTGCATGGGCCACTTTATTAGAAACCCATAACTTCATACCTTCACTTTGCTGCTGATGCACTGTTTGGGCAAGCCATTCAGCAGCCCTTCATCAGTGGTCAGTTACAGTGACCAATGTTGAATGGGTAGAACATGTCAGACCACAGACTGGCTACACTCTGTAATGGCAGACCTATAGAGTACACCCACATGTTAGATTTACTATGATAGATTTAGTACAAAGAGTGTATTTCGGAAAGCGACCAGTGAGTAGAGGTCATCACTTCTGGACAGTGCACACACAGTTGTATGACGTGGACCAGCATTTTGAGAGTAAAAAACTAGACTAAATGTAAGCTGGTGAAACAGAGGGTTGTCACTCAGTAAACATCTGGCTCAGAAGGAGAAAATACAGCCTACGACAGCTTGAGGTATGGCCAATATGGTCCAATTATCTTTCGTTTGTGGAGAATGTTATAGGCTACATAACAATTAATCTAACAGTGTTCGAAGACTAAATTAGTTTTCTCTGTTTTCCCTTGCCACATTCATTCTGCGGTGGCAGAGAAAATCCATCACTGTAGTCATCAACTTCAGCTCATGTTCTAATCAAAGGAAATACGTTTTTCACTATTGTCAATAAAGTCCCAAAAGCACACTATTTTCAAGAACATATGTCCAATCAAACGTGTTTGCAATTTGTCTCAGCTGTCATCGCGTACATTGTTGGCATAAAAGTTCAAATATGTTATTAAAGTGTCGTTTCATTTACTTATGTATCCACACCACACAGTAGAGCTGCTGGAGCTTTAAGTATGACTGGGGGATGTTCAAACTTTTACACACTGCAGTGGTTTATTTGGCCTGTCTCAGCCTTGCAGTTCAGGTCTCCTGTCCTCGCTGCTTGTGGTCGGCAAGCCACAGGGATTTTGACAAGTGAAGGATTCTTTTGCCCTACTCTTGCAGAAGGTGTCCCAGATGAAGAAGATTTTGGAAGTATGGTCCACTATAACTTTAGGATTAAGTTTTATTTTGAGGTCACAAGTGGTGAGGTATATATTTAGATGTATATACGTTCAGCAGCAACTTCATTAGATACACCTTACCACTGTAAAAAATTTATGAGCAGGTAGGGCTGGTGCTAGAACAGTTGCAACTACTGCGGCACAAATAAAAACACTGTAGCACTGAGACAAATGTCCATAAGACTTCCATAAAGTGCTGCTAGAACACTGTGTCAGTGTGTAAGTGTGCTGAGTTTTAATGTTCTTTATGCAAACTGTATAGATAACTACATCTTGCCACAGTTAGAGATAGACCAGTCAGTGTTTTTGGAGGCGATACTGATCACTAATCTTCACATTCCAGCAAATAAGGCTGAAATAACCAGAGCCATGCAGCCAGCACGGCTAACAGGGCAAATAGGTCCTCCTGCTACATGAAAAGGCTGTTAAATATGCAATAGAAAGGCTGACATACAATCACTTTTATAGTTCTGCGTCTTATTTTCATTTTCAGCCCCTGCTAAAGCCATAAATCATGAAGCTATTGCGGTGTAAGTTAAGATTAGTGCTTAGATGCTAACACGCTAACAGAAACGAATCCTCAAAGCTTTGACAGCAAACTGCGTTATTAAGAGCTCTGCAAGTTCACACAAGTTCAAGTTAAATGTTGCCGCAGTTACGTTCTGCACCTTAATGGAAACTTGGGAAATCTACCAATACCAATAGATAGCCCATCGATCCTTGCATCTCATAACAGCTCACGCCACAAAGGGGTGTTAACGGCATACAATTAGCTTCTGTTTGAATCTTTTTTGAGGGACAGGAAACCCACATAAATAGATTCTAGTGTTTCCACTACATTCTAGTGTTTAAGGTAACTGTAGTCCATCAGGTAGCCAACACTACTAGGATGAATTAAAATGGTTATATACAGAAGGAATCTGAAATCTAGTAGTTTGGTGCTGTAATGCTATATTAACAGCTCAAAATGATTTATAATTTTACCATTTGCCTTCTGAAAAAAGCAAGTGAGTCCAAAGACACGTTCATATGTGGAAACTGCTACTATCTTTAGCCTACACCCTTTTTATTTGATTAAATTAATAGCATAGTAAATACCACTGTGCCTTATCTGTGTTCTGCCCTCCGTTTTGAAATCTGTGACTACAAACACATGTGTATTCATCAACTCCTGCTGGTGTGGGTTTCCTCTCTCTCAAAGATGCACACAAATGCTAACTGTGTGCCAACAGCACTCCTTTGTGGGGAGACTAGTCTGTTGTCAGAAAAAGCGGAATTACCTTTAGATTTAACAAAATGAACGTTCAAGTTCAAAATGCTGCTAAAATAACACTAATTAATACTTTAAGCAAATATAAACCAAAGTACTGGGATCCATACAATAACACTTCTAGTGCTACCTGCTTGCTAAGTTTCTATACAGTGCTGAGATGTATCCAATAATGCAGCCAACGAGTATGTACACATTAAATTCAACCTCAGCTCTTGAATATTGATGTCACCCCATTGACCTCCAAATAAACCGTAATCCTCAAGCTTATGCAGTGAACCATACTTGCACCAAATCCTCATCTGGGACACCTTCTGCAAGAGTAGGGCAAAAGAATCCTTTCCTCACCTGTCAAATCCCTGTGGCTTGCCGACCACAGGCAGTGCGGACTGGAGAGCTGAGCCGCGGGGCTGAGACAGCCCAAATAAACTTCTAAAAATGACATCGCACCTTTGATACGTAAGTGCTCAACTGGGACAAAGCTGTCAGGAAGATGAATTCCTGGTGCGGAGGAGGGCTTTCATTAATGTAACACGGTCCTGCTGCCAGCTGTTTAAAGATGACACAAAGTCTGGAGAAAACAAGTTCTCCTGCCAAACTATTAACTCTTTGTTAGGGTCTTCGTAGAGCCCCAGGAGTTCAACACTGAACAACTGATTAGTTTTGTTTATTTGTTTATTTCATTTGGTTTCAACCAATCAAAATGCTCACTCAGTAAAACATTTATAAACACTTGCCACTTGTACACCTGCCACAAAGTGTTCTACGAGTGATAGTGTAAGAAACAACAGGCTAACATATGGTGTGTATTCACTGCCTGAAATAATCATTTAAAAGTCAGAGGTGTCGGGGTGAATTTCACAGGAGTTTTTCAGACCAAGTATTAATGTCATGAACAGGCAACATCAACATTATACTGATGAGTTCCCTTTGAATTCTATTTTAATCTTCACATTCATCTGCTCGGGGTCAGAAGCACTTCACAATGATACAAAATACTGCATCCAATTATATATTTTCACTAGAGAGATCCCTAAACTTTCATTGTACAGGTTCTACACCAACAAATGACGTTATGTGGAGGTTCCTTTGAATTTTGAAAGTTTTTCATGCTTACCTCATTTACATAAAAGTTTATTTGAAGAAGCATTTACTGTAAGGGTTTTTGGGAGCCAGATCTTTTACGGCATCTATAACAGGGAGGTGTTTCCTGCAAAAACTTACCATTTACTCTCAACTCAACATTTTATTTGGTGCTTTTCAGTCCACTTCTATAACCTAAGAACAGCTTGACCAGATTGCACTGAAGTCCCTGCAGTTACTGAATAATAAGCCTGGGATTTTGAGGGGTTAACTGCAAAAGTTGTCATTTTTTGGATGATTAAAACAGCTGTGATTTAAGTGGAACCTATACATCAAGTCCAATGTGTTTTTTTCCACTGAGAATGTGGGAAGAAGACGGAAGAGAAAAAAGAAACAGAATTCTCAAGCAGTAGCAGGTGTCCTAAACTAAAAGATGTGCAAATTGAATACACCATATTCTAGAACATTGATCAGACATACGCATATCTAGAATACGATAAGATATACAAATAAAAGGCTATAAAGAGTCACTACAGTCACTGTCATTCCCCAGCCTTTCAGCTGTAGACTACCATATATTTTCTTTAACCCCCACATTTTATTGCTTTATTACTGCTTGTCCTATAAGCTTTTGTGCTCTGACACAAGTAAGATGAGCTGTTCTGCTGAATTGTTATACACATTCACTTGGACTACAACAATGACAACAGAGGTCTGACTGGTCAGCTTGTTTTTTAACACAAAGCTGAAAATCATACAATATTTGGCCAAAAGTATGTGGACATTCCTACTAATCATTGAGTGTAGGTGTTTCAGCCACAGCCATTGTCACTGTATAAAATCAAACACATAGACATACAATCTCCACGGACAAACGCTGGCAGTAGAATGGCTCACCCTGATAAGTTCAGAGACTTTAAACATGGCACTGTCATAGGATGCCACCTTGGCTACAAGAGTTCATGAAATTTCTGACCTTCTAGATCTGCCTTGGTCAACTGTGAGGGCTCTTATTATGAAACAGAAGCATCTAGAAGCAACGATTTAACCACAATATACGAGACCATGCAACACTTACAGTGCAACTGCGCATAAGACAAAGCTCACTACGCTCAATGCCAACTGTCTGCTCAAGTGGTGTAAAGCATAAATCCACTGGACTCTGGAGCAGTGGAAATGTGTTCTCTAGAGTGATAAATCATAAATTCCCACACACACTCCAAAATCTTGTGGAAAGCCTTCCCAGAAGAGCGGAGATTGTTACAGCTGCAAACGGTTTTGGAATGGGATGTCCAACAAGCTCACACAGGTGTAATGGTCAGATACTTTTGCCCATAAAGTGTAATACTAAATGGATATACATAATCATAATTTCAAAATGATTTATTTCACTTGTAAATCATTGCAGAACAATGCAGCAAATTGTAAATGGTTTAAGTGAGCATAAAGTTTATTATGCAATTTTAGAAGTGCTTAATATGCATCTCCTCCTGCTGTGTGGACAACATCAATGCGATAATCAAATTTATCTCATACTTGAATGAGCATTTTAGCTGCCACTGTACTCACAGCTCTTTCAGTGCGATTTTGGAGATCATCCAGTGTTGTGGAATCAACAACGAATGCTCTGAGCTGTTGGACATTCGCTGCCTTCGAAAATCATGTTGCACAGTTCTAGTGAATTCATTCTTGTTGAAGTGGAGAACGCAACACGCTTTCTGCTCAGGGGTCAGCATATCCTCGCAGGGAGCCATCTTCCTGTGACAGTCAGAAACTCTATGACCCACTCTTTCAATTGCTATGTGATTGGTCCCTAGGCTCCTCACAGTTGTAAAAATATGGCACTTTGAAATTGGATGAATCTTTTTTTAAATGACCCTGTGTATTGCCCAAGCCTGACCACAGGCCTTGGTTCTAATTTCTTCAGCCTGTAGGTATTGGCAACTTTCACTTCTCTGGTGTGCTGGAACACTTTCCCCATTTACAGGCCTCAAAACTTTCATTCAAACTCTCAAAAAACATGCTCTGCCTAGGAGAAATTTCATCAAGCTAAATGCGTGTTTTGACCTCTCCTAGCTGAACAGGGAATATCGCAAAGGCTAACACAAATGGAGGTGCAAGACCATTTAAATGTGCTGGCTTCTAATTCTCTTGCACCACCTGCTTTCAGTTCCTGGACAGTTCCTGCAACTTTTAACTAAAATGAATCAATCAAATTTAATATTATGGATAACTTCTTGTCCACATTGAGAGGAAGCTCCCCTGTGAGCAAAAAACATCTCTGAACCACAGTCAGTCGATTAATGAAGTAAAAATAAGTGTCGATATAATGTACCATAGCGGCTATTCTTTCTTTCTTTCTTTTCAAGAGACGTCTTTCAGTTTTCTGAAAGAAATCTGCAGGGAACACTTTATTATTTCAGTATTAAAACGTGGTTGCATTTTCTGCTTCTCTTGTTCCAAGTAATCCCAAACACATGACTTGGAACAAGAGAAGCAGAAAATGCAACCACTTTTGAACCTGGACTCTGGGGTGGTGAAACCATTGTTCAGAGGACACTTTTTCTTGTTTTTTTGTCTTTTCCCTTTTCTCAGTATGGGCTTCTTTACAGCTACACATCCTTTAAGACCCACAGTGTTGTCTCCTGACAGTGGAAGAATGGAAACCATTATCTTGACAACCAGTAAAGCTTGTCCACCTTCTTGCTTATTTCTCAAGCATTCACTGGCCCCACCACATTTCCTCAAGGCTTCAAGGACACAGTTCTATTTCACAGTATGCCTATTTATATTTTGATCTAAGGAAACTGAACTAAGGGGCTAAGGACAAGCTGTGGCTCCAGTTAATGATGAAAGCAATCTTGCAACTGGGTCATTTAGTTCCACGAATAATTAGCCATTGGCCCACCATTGTGGCCAATTCAGCTGCTCCAGAAGTTTCCAGGCACAACAGGATGCACTTGTCCATTATTTATGACAGAAGTTAGAAGCCTGCTGCCCTTTCCTCTTCTCCTGTAGTCCAAAAGTTTGTGTTTACGCTCTGATTGTCTTCTCTGGAAATGGCTGTCTCCACAAAATAAATTCTACTCATCGCTTGGCATATACAGCAGATGAAAAAAAACTAACGGCCAAGGTCTCAGCATATATTTTAAATGGGAAAAAAGGCCTGTCTCGTCCATCGCAACACCACCAACAAACCGTGGACGCTGCTGTCACGTTCTCCGTTTTCCCCCAACAAGCCCGCGGTGTGCTTCCTGTCTGCCTGTCTGGAACATTCTGTTATTACCCATTATCGTTCTCGCTGGAGCGCCGAGGTGTGTCTTTAGCTTCCTGTTTGTTGGTTCCATAAGCGAGATTCAAAGCATGAGCTTGAGCAAAGGCGTGAGGTGTTAATTTTTCTTAATCAGCCTCTCCACCACCCACGTCAGGGGCTTGAATAATCGCGGACCTTGAAGGCCTTGAAAGCAAGCGCGCTTTGAAGTTTCATGGCAAACGACAAGGCCAGGAAAGAGGGTGTAATTAAGCAAGCACAGAGAAACGCAGTGTTAAAGGCCATTTTAATTTCAGAACGTCAGAAGGAACCACTGCGAGAGTTGTGGCTGAGGGTGCGTTCTCAGCCTGTGGATCTGCATAGCTAAATAGTGTTTAGAAGGGGCTGGAAGCTTTGTTTATTGCTAGCCAGGTGAGCTACTGCTTTATGGAACTAATCCAGCATGTGCAGCTTCAACTTTAAAGAGGAATATCACAGAAAACCCATTTTTCTTCTCCTTTCTGAAATAAGAGTTTGACGTAAGATATAAACATTGTCTATACAGTTTATTTTGAGTTCATTGTTTTCATGATGTCCTATAAATGTACATACATACAGTTGCATGCAAAAGATTTGGTGCGCCTTGTCAATTTTGACATGTTTCTGCATATTATGATGCACACTCACAGTTTATTAGCTCAATTCAATATACTGGGGGAAAGAACACAAACAGCGGCCTGTACAAAAATCACAGCATATATTACATCATATGTATATTTCTCCACCGTGTCAAACTCAGCCAATAAATAGAAACCGTGCACTGACAATTGCCATATTTAAGTATGTTCACTGTAGAGGATGCGTTAATAACCTAATTTCTCTTAGAAAACAAAACATGTCATTTGACTGCGCTCAAATATCCTTCTATTCAGCCTGCAGTAGTTCAGCTCTCCTAATTCTCGTTGACGTTATAAGGAATATCACAGCCCATACTGCTTTTGAATGAGGCACAGTACATTGCAGCCAATCAGGACACTGCTCATTTACATATATAAGACTTACAGTCACAGCAATTGTTTCATTCTAAGGGCTAACAGGAGCTTAGAAATGGTCATATAAAAACATTTTTGGTAAATAAACCCACACTAACATCTTAACACCTCAGGCAGAAACAAAATATAGATACAATAAGAGAAAATATAGGATATGACCCCCGTTCTCATTTATATTTCTACCACTCTCTTTATTCCTTCTCCCTCGGTCTATTTCTCTCTGTACTAAGGCTATATAATAAGGATGAAACACCAGCAGGCCAATTACAATTATATTACTACATACTAAAATTCTGATATTATTTGTAATATATTAAACTAATAAAACTGGTAGTGAATCAACAACATGACTCTATTATTTTAGGCTTTTATAAATGTCAGGAAATAAGTGACTCTAGGCCAAAAGAAGGTCGAAACTGAACAACAGTTTGGACGAAAAAAACAGACATTATTTAGGAAATCCTTCTCATTCATTAGTGGTCTGCACAGGTGTGGAAGCACACCTGATACTCTGAGGCCTGACCCTGCCAGGCTCAACTGGTATTGATAAATTTAAAACTCAAACCTGGCCCAAACCTCCAGCCTTAGAAACACACTTGCAGCACGCTGGCCAAGTACTGAGTGGTTTAGCTGTCAGTGACATTGGCTAAATCAATCATGCTGGGTCATCTAGGGAGATCTCGCCAACAGAGAGGCATCCATCCATCACACCTGCTCTGAGGGGTCTGTTTTCTGGGAGAAGTGAAGGCTAAAGGCAGTGAAGATCTGCTGAAATCCTTTTCCACCTGTGGCTCCACAGCTACTAGAAATATCATCTATTATGGATGAGCCTTCATTCACAAATTGCTCATTTCCTCCGTCTGATCAATACTGAAGCAAAAGAGTTAACTGCCAAGAGCCCACCAGTAGCTAGGGGTAGCGAGAGGGCTTTGATGTGCACAAAATCAACCGTTTTCTAAAGCTTAAGTAAATCTTCCCACATACAGATATCTGAAATTAAACCCAGGAAAAACTTGCTGTTAAGCAAACAACTTGAAAAAAAAACTTTCTTCCTGTAGAATTCCTATAGTAACTGAACTATTCAAATGCAAGACTCTGTCGTGGGTCTTGGTAGATTGAACAAGCTTTACAAAATGTTAGCAAACCTTCCACTCAAACTAAAGAGAAACTGGAGCAAACGACACAGAGGATGAAGACACACTTCTTCTGAAGCACATGAAACAAGACATTGTACCTTCTCAATAGATGCCAGAGGGCTTGGGTCCTGGCCCTCTGAACTAGAATGGTACAAGCACCTCCTTTGTTGGTGTTTATTACAACTGTGTTTTATATCTGCCTTTCTTCAAGATCTGATGGCATGAAGTTCAGCAGGATAGAGCTTGTGTGTTGGCTGGGGCTCTACAGGATTAATCGGTCTTGGGTGCCCTCTCTGTTGCAGTACAGACCACCTGCTGTTCTCCCAACAAAAAAATGTTGATAATCTCTATAAGAAAGCATCACATTCCATAATATCAACATTTTGAGCAACATTTTCACTATGACATTTGGCAGACCCTGAGCAACAGGCAGTTGGATTTCACAGAGGGAGGAGTTAAAAGTCTTTCTTATGGACATTTACTGGCATAGCATAGGGCGCTTGACTGGGCTGGGGACTGAATTACATCTCCATATTATAGAGAAATGTCACCCACTACACTATAACAACCACCAACAAAGAAACATAATGTTAGCAATAAGGGGTGTTAACAGCTACACCTCAGTTTTGTATAAAATACAGAGATTTATGTGAGATTCTGTGAAGCTCTTAGAGTCTTAAGCAAGTACTACATAGTGATTTAATTAGAATCAGAATCTTAAATAATAAATAAATAATGTAATAAGTGAGTAACACTGTGGCTTTGTACGCTGGTGACTGGGGTTCAAATCCCTGTGTAGGTAATAATGTAAGTACTTCTGGCTTTGAAAACCCTTTAACACCGCATTTGTTTTAATCTGAAACTTGATTACACTTATCTCTCTCTTCATGTTTATGTTGCCCCTTTCCCTTTGAGTCCCCATCCTCCAAAATGTCTGTGACGCCTGGAGGAGAAAGCTAGCCACCAATTCTGTTAGTCAGATAACAGATGCCAGCATTGGATAGCATTGCCTAGAGTGACTGGGGAGAGGAAGGACCCAGCTAGAAAGAGCAAGGCTAGTTACACTCTCTAGGACTACTGGCTACAGATGGCTGTGGCATCACCAGAAATCGAACTTCTAATCTTACAATGACAGGCCAAACCACTTAGGAGCCCTGAAACATGGAAATGTAGACTGATACTCATTTCAAATACTTACAAGAATGCATGTAAAAACTGACAAATAGGGCAACCTTTCAAATTCAGCTTTAACCTGCCTAGTTTCAATTAGCAAGAATGCAGTCCAGCTCAGTAGCATTTTAAACTCAATGTAAATATGGTAGATCAAAAGGATTTTTTTTTCAATGTTCTATAAAGCTTGCTCAACTTCACAGTAACTGGATAGCATAAAAGAATGAGTTTGTGGGCAGAGCTTGGGCAGGTCAAACACTCCTTTAGGGACTGCATAAAACCACAGAAATCTATACAAGTATTATACAGCACCATAGACAAACATTACTTGTTCGGTTACTACAGTTCTTTTCTGAAAGGACAACAGTCACATAGTGGCTGTTTCAGTGAAAACCTTCACAATTTTGTACATTCAAGCCACTATATTAGATTTCAGGTCACTCAAATTGATTTGCCTGGGGATCACAAAAAGCGCTCCAGGCAAAATTTTATTACATATCTGCCGAATCACTGTTACTCGGTGAATGTCAATGTAATCCTTAACAGAGCTAAAAAATTTTAAATCATCAATATAACTAACGTCCGAGGTGCGAAGATAATTACCTGAAGAGCTATGAACAACCAAGTTTTCAATGTATCCGTCAAATTTAAGGCAATTATGAGTGTTCGTTTGCCCAGTTTAATGGCCCCCAATGTCTCTCCAGTAATGAATTAAAGTCCTGCTGATGGTCCTCCTCGGGGTGTAGGGAAGTGAAAATGTCCTAATGAATCAGACTTATGGTTCTGTCATATCCACGCCAGTCTTTGGAGATTTCTAGAGGGGGGTACTGGTGGACAGACTGCACATAACTGTCCTCTTGAAGGACACACAAGATTGGAAAGCTTTTGGGATGGATGACATTGTCAAGAAAAGACGGAGGTGTCCCCAGCCCGCAGATCTACAATGAATGATAAATGCGGTGTATGGCGGCACACAGGGACGAAAGTCTTTTGGGGGCGAGAGAGACTGACGTGAGGGCATCTGTGTCTCTAAACACCAACTAGAATAGAAACCATGGATCAGACGCTGTCCCTTTTGCCAATTCTGCCACTATCATATCAGGCCCTATCTTTGTTGACACTTTCATCTGGCTCCACTCAACTAGGTGTTTAAGCACTCGTTTCACACCGAGACAGCTGCTTATGTCAGCAGCATATGCCAGCAAAACTGGTCTAAAGTTTATTATGTAAAATATAAATGTAAAATGTAAAGGGACACTATGTAACCATCATAAAAATCTGTTCTTAATATGCCATCTCCCGTCTTACAGCTGTGCTGAAGTAGTCTCTAAAGTCACATGTATTCAGCTCACCTTCTGACGATGTCAGGTCGCCGGTTCGATCACCAGAGCCGACAGCACATGACTGAGGTGTCCTTGAGCAAGACACCTAACCCCCAACTGCTCCCCGGGTGCTGCGGATTGGGCTGCCCACCGCTCCGGGCAAGTGTGCTCACTGCCCCCTAGTGTGTGTGTGCTCACTAGAGTGTATGTAGTGTTTCACATCACGGATGGGTTAAATGCAGAGGTGAAATTTCCCCATTGTGGGACTAATAAGGGTCACTTAATATTAATCTTAATGTATCTTGAAGGTAGAACTCTAGTTTTGACCAAGTTAGTGCTAGATCACTAATGTTGCCTAGCGCAGCAGATATATTTGTTAGCCTCTAGATCCGTTGCTGGCTGAGCACCACATGGATTCCCAATTATTATCTCTTGCATTTGCATAATGCATGATGGGTATTGTAGTATAGTGTTGTAATGTTGTATTGTGTACACAAGCAGACCGTTCTGAATATTGTTTTTTGTGATGTCTCGCCCATTTACACTGAAGTTATAAGGAGTTTTCAGATCAAGCTTTTTGAATGAGGCACAATACTATCAGAGGTAATTCTTAAAGGCACAGTAACATTCTGTGGGACAATTAGAGGCTGGGAAATGATCATTTGAAAATGGCTGATGACAGATTTGACATAAAACCACCAAATGTAGGCCTTGGAAAAGAAATCTATGAAAAACAGAATGTCTCACCTTCAGACGTTTTCACTGCCAAAAACGTAGGCTTGTACCTTCAACAATGACGGCAAATAAACTGTTACGATTAATAACTCTGCTTAAACATACCTGGTAGAAGCTGTGACAGAGCACTACTAACCTTTAAGACGTGATCTCAGATTGATGATAATGATGTCAATAACCATAAAAAGCCCTTTGCCCACCAGACAAGGTTACTAAATAAAAAATAACTCATTCAATGCCCTTGCTTTGTCTAGCAAGCGATACTGCGGAATTACTTAAGTGTGCTAATTTTGCCCGTAAAGACTCTGCTAACCACAGTCAGATCATTGAAAAAGGTGTCGCAGTAAAAGCTTTTCGCATTATAAGAAGGAGGGTGCTATTAAATGGCTTGATGGTTTTACCACCTTACTCTCTCTCTTGTTCTGAAGCTTCTACTGTATATGCAATTTACAGAGAGGGATATGTGAGGTGCAGAATCTTCCAATTAACCCCAGGGCCCATTCCTATTTCAACATGCAGCACTTGATTGACCTCACGCAGATTTATGGCTCCATGAAACCGACAAGGTTATGAACATCCAGCCTGCCCCAGGACTTGGAGCCTTCCGACTAACCTTTTGCCAGTGATGGCAGACGTCACTGAGAACATCAAGACATTTATGAGAAAAAACAGTGTCGTTCATTAAATGTTCCAGTACAAACTGTTTCTTTTTCTAACCATCATAGATAAGAGTACCTCTGCTTGGGCATCTCCACAGTAATACAACCAGAGTTCATAAGCCTGCATGTGCCTTCTCCAACAGGTGTGTGGACTGCTACTTAGGGCTGACTTGATGTGGCCACAGTATTCACTTGCATAGGGTTTGTTCCTTTTTTACAGTAACCATAAAATGCAACTTCTATCTGCTTAGCTGAGCTGTGTTCTACTTCAATAAGGTTGGATGATGGAAATACATACGTACGACATACAAAACCAGAAGTGAACTGGATTTCCACCTTTGTAGGGAAGCAAGTCAACATTTATCAAAGTGTTTTTACTGTATTTATATGCTATTCTTTATTGTAGCAGTTATACTGTTTTATTTGAAGAAATCTGCAGTTGTGCTGTTCTGTTTTATCTCGGTGAGGCTGTCTTTGTGAAGAGGTGAGAGTTTTCACAGCTCCCCTCATTACTGGCTAGCAGCTCAACACTTGGTCAACATTTCACACACAACAGTATCCTTACAACTGAAACAAATAGTTCCTCAAGAGACAGTGTCAAGCCTAGAATGAATAGAATAGAAGAACCCTTTTGGTTGTTACATCCCAGTGTCCATACAAGTGTCCATCAGTCTGAAAAACCTGGTCTAATCACTATGCACGCTGCCATTGTTGAAAAGGCCTATTGTGTACATTTGTCTTGAATTTATTTTTCCCTGAAGGCCACTTATAATCTTTGAGGTTTTATCTAAAAAAAAAAAACAGTCAAGAATTTTTTACATTGCCATTTTCCTTTCTTTCCTTTCTTTACCCCTAACATTAAACAGGCTGTTTGTGTCCTTAATGTCTTTATGTAAGTGGCCTCTGTTAAGATTGCCTGCTTGTTATTGTGCCTCATTCAGAAAGCGGTTTGAGGTGAAACACTTTTTTTATAACCTTAACAAGCATGGGTGGAGCTTATCTTTTGTAGGCTGACAGGAGTCTTCAAAACAGGCTTAGCTTGTAGATATATGGACCATATGGACCTGGTACCAGCAGGTATGGTAGGTATGGTACTGCCATAGCTGGTAAATGTCGACACAAAACTTGCCACCGAAACTTCAGTAAATGGAATGGACCCTCCCATGTTTAGCATGATCCTCCATTAAATACATATGTATGAGGCATGCATTCTGGATTTTTTTCCCATGTTGGCCCCTTGGTGAAGCCGCACTGAAGATTTTATTTTCTAAGCAAAGAAAAGCTAAAAGATATTGCAAAGTGTTTAGCTCAAAGCACTGATACGGCTAAACTTACACAATTCACAAACCAACCCGACAAGGGCTGTTCCGAGATCTGTGTGGTTCTGTTCACTTTATGTCCTGATAAATGGGTTAATTGAAGTTTATGGAGACTGCCCTTTTAGTCTCACCCAAGATCAAGTTTTTATGGTTTGTTATTAAGTTAAGGCTGGGACTTGAGCATGGGGAATTTACCCTAGATTGGCTAAAGAACCTTTTCTCAGTGCAGGCTGTAGAATGGGGCCTGCTATACTCATTTTCTTCTCTGTCATCCCTCACCAGCCCAAGTCCCATGACATATGACAGTGTTGGCAGTCTTTACAGCTGCCACAGGCCATTAAACTAGTTGCATTAGATCTTCAAGCGATATCAAACCATGTCATGTCTGCTTTTACAACTGAACACAAATAGTAACAGTTTTAAATCGAGTTCAAAATCTAATTGCTTTGTTTCATCATTCTTCTAAGATGGTTAATTCTATGCGATAAAAGGCATCGACAGTTGACTATGCTGTTTGACTAAACCAATCTGCTGCACTTTAATATACAGATGACTGCAATAAGCTGAATGCAAACACCTGCTTTGACTGGGATTGCTTTCATCTGAGATTGGATGCAAGTATTTACTCTGGAAGCCAGTGGAGGCACATATCAGATATCAATATATCTGTATTTGCTGTAAAACAATTGCTTTTTGGCTTTGCATCCAAAGAATCCATAGGACCCTATTAATTGTTTGCTTTATTCATAACCAGTGCAGGCGGTTTTAAGCCAAATTACTTTACTATCTGCAGAAAATTTACATTTGAAACTTGCTTCTCGGTTTATGACTTAATTCTAGTTAAGGTCCGAATTAAAATTAGAAGCAATGGATTTGAATTTCAGTGGGTAATACAATATTGTAAAATATTCAACTATTTCAAGTAGTCCTAAAAGCTAAAGATCAGGCTTTATACCGTTCATACTGTATTTTAAAAGTGCAATACACTACTGTTTACATCTGTTACTGCACAGAACACTACTGTTTACATCTGTTACTGCACAGAACGCTACTGTTTACATCTATTACTGTACAGAACACTACTGTTTACATCTGTTACTGCACAGAACACTACTGTTTACATCTGTTACTGCACAGAACACTACTGTTTACATCTGTTACCGCACAGAACACTACTGTTTACATCTGTTACCGCACAGAACGCTACTGTTTACATCTGTTACCGCACAGAACGCTACTGTTTACATCTGTTACTGTACAGAACGCTACTGTTTACATCTGTTACCGCACAGAACGCTACTGTTTACATCTGTTACCGCACAGAACACTACTGTTTACATCTGTTACCGCACAGAACACTACTGTTTACATCTGTTACCGCACAGAACACTACTGTTTACATCTGTTACTGCACAGAACACTACTGTTTACATCTGTTACCGCACAGAACACTACTGTTTACATCTGTTACCGCACAGAACACTACTGTTTACATCTGTTACCGCACAGAACGCTACTGTTTACATCTGTTACCGCACAGAACGCTACTGTTTACATCTGTTACCGCACAGAACGCTACTGTTTACATCTGTTACCGCACAGAACGCTACTGTTTACATCTGTTACCGCACAGAACGCTACTGTTTACATCTGTTACCGCACAGAACACTACTGTTTACATCTGTTACTGCACAGAACACTACTGTTTACATCTATTACTGCACAGAACGCTACTGTTTACATCTGTTACTGCACAGAACGCTACTGTTTACATCTGTTACTGCACAGAACACTACTGTTTACATCTGTTACTGCACAGAACACTACTGTTTACATCTGTTACTGCACAGATCTCTACTGTTTACATCTATTACTGCACAGAACACTACTGTTTACATCTGTTACTGCACAGAACACTACTGTTTACATCTGTTACTGCACAGAACACTACTGTTTACATCTATTACTGCACAGAACGCTACTGTTTACATCTGTTACTGCACAGAACACTACTGTTTACATCTATTACTGCACAGAACACTACTGTTTACATCTGTTACTGCACAGAACACTACTGTTTACATCTATTACTGCACAGAACACTACTGTTTACATCTGTTACTGCACAGAACACTACTGTTTACATCTATTACTGCACAGAACACTACTGTTTACATCTGTTACTGCACAGAACGCTACTGTTTACATCTGTTACTGCACAGAACGCTACTGTTTACATCTGTTACTGCACAGAACACTACTGTTTACATCTATTACTGCACAGAACACTACTGTTTACATCTGTTACTGCACAGAACACTACTGTTTACATCTATTACTGCACAGAACACTACTGTTTACATCTGTTACTGCACAGAACACTACTGTTTACATCTGTTACTGCACAGAACTCTACTGTTTACATCTATTACTGCACAGAACGCTACTGTTTACATCTGTTACTGCACAGAACACTACTGTTTACATCTGTTACTGCACAGAACACTACTGTTTACATCTGTTACTGCACAGAACACTACTGTTTACATCTGTTACTGCACAGAACGCTACTGTTTACATCTGTTACTGCACAGAACACTACTGTTTACATCTATTACTGCACAGAACACTACTGTTTACATCTGTTACTGCACAGAACACTACTGTTTACATCTATTACTGCACAGAACACTACTGTTTACATCTGTTACTGCACAGAACACTACTGTTTACATCTGTTACTGCACAGATCTCTACTGTTTACATCTATTACTGCACAGAACACTACTGTTTACATCTGTTACTGCACAGATCACTACTGTTTACATCTGTTACCGCACAGAACGCTACTGTTTACATCTGTTACTGCACAGAACGCTACTGTTTACATCTGTTACTGCACAGAACACTACTGTTTACATCTATTACTGCACAGAACACTACTGTTTACATCTGTTACTGCACAGAACGCTACTGTTTACATCTGTTACTGCACAGAACACTACTGTTTACATCTATTACTGCACAGAACACTACTGTTTACATCTGTTACTGCACAGAACACTACTGTTTACATCTATTACTGCACAGAACACTACTGTTTACATCTGTTACTGCACAGAACGCTACTGTTTACATCTGTTACTGCACAGAACACTACTGTTTACATCTGTTACTGCACAGAACACTACTGTTTACATCTGTTACTGCACAGATCTCTACTGTTTACATCTGTTACTGCACAGAACACTACTGTTTACATCTGTTACTGCACAGAGCACTACTGTTTACATCTGTTACTGCACAGAACACTACTGTTTACATCTATTACTGCACAGAACACTACTGTTTACATCTGTTACTGCACAGAACACTACTGTTTACATCTGTTACTGCACAGAGCACTACTGTTTACATCTGTTACTGCACAGAACACTACTGTTTACATCTATTACTGCACAGAACACTACTGTTTACATCTGTTACTGCACAGAACGCTACTGTTTACATCTGTTACTTGCAACATGCACTTTATGAATGGCGGCTCTACATACTTGAACATATGCACATGGAACTTTAATTTTCTTTCAACTTTGCACATAAAACTGTACTTTTTATGTGTTATTCTAATATTTTGTATTTTTCTATTTTTTTTATTCTAAGATCATATTTCAATATTCAATATTTTATTTGGTGAATGGAGAAACAGCAGAGTAAGAATTTCATTGTACAGTGTACCTGCCTGTTCCTGCATGGCATATGACTATAAAACTCTGGAATCTTGAATCTTGAGTGCTGTCTAATAAAGCAATAAGCCAAGAGAGGCTGTTTTTATAAAATGGCAGCCAACATGAAATACGATACAGTACACAATGTTCAGAAAATAATGTGACTTATTGTTGATAATAATTAACATAAATGTGTATTCTGCCAGAAATATAGTTGCTTTAGAGTATAGTATCATTGCCAAGCAACCACTGCATGAGGAGAATGTTTGGTCACCCATCGCTGTATATTGTGGTCATTTCATGATTTTTACTTTTTTTTTTTTTTTGCTTTTTGTCATATAACAATGAACATATGATAAGACAGCACTTTTTGTCACCAAATTAACACCACAAGTCTTATTTAGCATTAATCCAGTGGTGCCCTCCATGCGTGCTGGGGCTCAGTCCCAAATGGCTTCCTGGTCCCTATGTAGTGCACTAAGTTGGAATAAATACTGGATCCTGAACCCCAACAGTGCAAAATATAGCTAACAAATAGTCATTTGGTACTTGGCCACATCCATACTCAATAAATGATGCAATATTTCACTGCAGAGGCAAGAATTTCTAAACTTCAACAGCACACTATTCAGAGAATACAGAGCTGTTTGGGATGCAGCCTGACTTTGACGTGACTTCTGACTGAAACACGGACATTTGAAACATGTAAGTCATTCAAGTGACATTGTTTAGACTTTTATAGTGCAGTTTAACAGTTAATCATATCGTAAGTGCTTCAATTCAAGCCTGTGATAACAATGACGAACTGTTTAGCCTGTTAGCTATCTTTTAGCCAGTTAGCTAGCTGACCAGCCTAGTTCTAGTTAAGAACATAAGTTGTAAGTCTCTCAGTTTAAACAAAAAACAGGTTTTACTTAATGTACTCGGTGGTCCATGTGAGCAGCATGAGAGCTGAGGACTATTCTATTCACAGCATAAGTGTTTTTTTTTGTGCTGTGACACAGTAATGTGTGGACTTCACAGTGGCTTCAAACATGGCTCAGGCAATCAGATTTTAGGCCCTGAACTGTCTGTTTTATAATACGCAGTCCAACATGATGATCCAAAATGTCCAATTTTAGTTCAACTGGGTAGCAAACTGGTGGCTATGAAGGCCACGTGACTTAGACTTTTTTCATACTTCATTCACTCACAATTCAGTGACGCCTTGTGCCCTGTGGATGGGAAAATGGTCAGAGATTAATCCATAAGGAGATAAATATTTATTTACAGGATACAAGTGATCAGTCAGAACTCTTTCCTGTAAGGGGACAAGTGGACCCAAACCATGAGGGCGAAACATACCCCCGCAGTACAACAGAGCCATCCTACTGTAGGGGTCAAGCATTCAGGCCTGTACTGTTATCTTGGTATGTTCACTCTCCCACTTGTGGAAACTGCTAAAAAACGACTCATCGGACCGTTTTACTTATTCCCACATCTCTGTAGACAAATGCCGATGGTTTTTGCACCACTACACTGAGGTGCTTATGCACTGCAACGCTACCCTAATTTCTACCATAGTTATAGTCTTATCTTGCCTCCAACCACAACTTCTGCCTCAGATCCCACCGATCTAAATGCATATGACATTTTAGTCACTAGTCCTACTGAAACTCTAGCCATTTGAGCAGTCTTTGCGACTAAAGCTCCTGCCGTCCGTGCCTCAATAAAGAATCGTCCTCAAAGTCACTAAGATCTTTTCCTCTTGACCCAAAACTGAAGTCAAAACTGGATCTGCTTAGATTTTGTATACACGCCACAGGGTGTGGTGGGATGTTAACTGCTTAAACGTGTCATGTAGTATACCCGTCTGTTTTCTCATTCACTCAGGCCCATCTATGTTTGCTTATATACATTTCTAATTCAGTCCAAATAATGCTGTAACTTGGAAAGTGAGGCAGTGGCTAAGTGAATTTTACTTCATGGCATTATCAATGAAATCTCTGACATTTTGAAATGTCAAACCAGATAAACTCTTCAGATAACACACCACACTCTTGAAGTCTTCCACTTTTGAGAAGAACTAGCTAATCCCATGCCCTTCCACAGACATTGCTAAGCACAGCTGCTTTGGACACATCTCAAACCTCTGCACCATCTTCAAACTAGCTTAAAAGAGGTTTTAGCTAAATGGTGAAGTAATCCTTCAAAGCGACCAATAGATATAAGGTGATACTGAAGCTATAAGTCATCTGCTGGTAATCAGTATGTCAATAAAGAGGGAAGAGCTAGTACTTCAAGAAGCTAGTATCGACAAGATCAGTCATCATCAGTTTCAGTGACTGCATCTGATATAACTGCACTGCGGAATTGAATAGATGGGCCATGACTGGACACACACACCACCAGCACAGAAAAAAATGAAACGTCTAAGCAATAAGCCACCCCATACAAGCTTAAAAATAAAGGTTCCTAAATAGTTCTTGGCTTGGTAGTAGAGATCTAGGGGGAAAAAAAAAACATATGTAGAAAAAAAGTATGTATATAATCTTATAACACTACATAGAGGCTTTTTATATTCAGAGAACATTATTTACTCTCACAGCATTTACAAATAGCTGCTTTTGGAAGAAAACTATTTCCATTTTTGTTGTTTTTCAGTTTTTGACATAAAAATGCCTGTTGCCCTTTATATTGTGTGGAAATGTTGGGAAGAATGGACCAAAAGTACTGACCCAAAATTACTTGGAAAAAAAATTCTAGTTCCATTGACTTACATTAAAAGTAAAGTATGTTGTTTCCTTCTGTAAACTTATCATTTTGGAGATACGAGGTTTTCTAACAACAACAGCGAAATACAGTTCCTTAAAGTAACACAGGGATTCAGGAACCATTCAGATTTCAGGGTTGCTTAACTGCAGCAGCTAAAAATTATAATAAAAAAAGTTAAAAACAATTAAAATACGATAACGTTCTACATCTGCCTGTTTAATACTGTATTTTTAGCTTTTATTTATGCATTTTAAAAAGTCAGTAGCTTTGCTCTGTTTAAGTTAACAATGTAATTTCTTTAAAGTGAGCTGAATCACTTCCCTCTCTCAGCGCTGACTGGGTGCATTACTAAACGCAGGCAGGCTGAGGTGCAAAGAGGGACAGTGTGTGCAGAGCTGTAGGCCATTTCTGAGGACCACAGCAGCCTGATACTGATGACTTTTCTATCTGATACAATTGGTTACCACAATACACACCAACAACCTGACTGGACCTCACTCAACTCATCTGCAATGCTTGTCCAGAAGGAGAGAGAGTAATCCAGCAGTGCACCAGCAGTTTGACGTCGGTTATGTGTGTATATTGTCCTTTCTTGCCACACTGTGGTCTGTCATGACATGATCTGATTCTATCAAAATATTTAAATGAAAAAAGGCAAATCATTTTGCATGACAACATATATATACTGCTCAAAATTTCAATGCCCAATCATCCCACGTCCCACAAGGAACACGGCAAGTATGGAAAATCTAACCATCCCTGCATTTGTTGGAATCCTACCACGTTGCTGTAGTGGTCTCTAAGACTTTCCGGTTTAAAGACCAGAAAGAAGGAAAGAAGGAATCACGATCTCTAATGTTACCGTATAATTACATGTCGTAGGCAAGCGAAATTAAACAGGCTTCATGTTGAACAACACAAGGTTTATTTATCAAAATTCAAGGGTTCTAGATGTTATAACTGATTTCACAGCTTCACAAATGTTCAATATGTGCACCGCCTGTGACACGACACACGTCAAGTTGGTAGTCCAGCTCATGCCTCTTTGAATTTTTTGTGCCATGCTCAAATCTGCTTTCCAGTTGGTGGATTTTTATTTAATTTTCTCTCAAGTGCATGCTGCACTGTAAGGGGGAGCGAGGAGGCGGACGCACACGCTGAGATAAGCGAGATTTATTACGGGCAAATCCAGGGTCGTGGTCAGAACAGTCCAGGGTCAATGAGCCGACACGTACAGAGTTAGGGTATGACATGACAAAGACTAGAATCAACACAAACAAAGACCAGGTACAATGAAACAATGATACAAAGACTGGCAAACGCAAGGGGCAAACACAGGGCTTAAATACACGGAACAATGAGGGACAGGTGAAAACAATCAGGGGCAGAGTTACAAACCAAAACAAGAACACATGGACAGGACTGGGAGGGGCCAACCGTGACATGCACACTCTTGTTTCACTGTGTTTGCGCATGTTCTAACACACAAAATGCCTTTTCGTTTCTAGTGAACGCCATTCCTCAACCTGAAAAAACATTCAAAATTACACTTGGTTTGTTTTTACACATTATTTTAAAATTTGAGATCATTTGAGGGACAATAATCTATGTTATTAGACTACAAAATTATGCCAATTTTTGGGACACTGTACTTGTGCTGAAATAACATAAGAAATAAGAATAGAATTCAAGAAAAGAAATTTTTTAACTACCGACAGAGATAAGACGCACATTTATGCTAGGCTAGACTGGTTGTGATCATCAGTCTATAGCTCAGCGGCTAGGCTGGCAGTCAGGACTGGACTCCACCAACTCCACCAAAGTTAAAAATTCACTAAACAAGTGTGCAATTTAAGATTGTGGCTTACATGCTGTGCCCACTACTCTACCTTATACGGGCTAGTTTCTGACCACAGGCTCACTGTTTGACTGGTTATTACTGCTGTGAGGAATTTGACTGCATTCAGCCACAATTAGTGATGTCAGATTGAACGGAGCTCCATCACACAAACACAGTTCCACAGCTCAATGCTTGGCAATAGAAATGCTGATCCTGGGCTCCTGTGTGGCTCCTCCAAAGCAATCCATTCCATTGGAAAAGCTTTTTTATGGAGATATTATGAGCAGGGTGTGTAATTGAATACCTGTGCCAATGATAGAAGCACCTTAAAGCAGCTGAATTCACTAATTAGAAATGAGTCTACATACTTTTGGGCATACAGTCATATGCTCAACATCATAGTAGTTAAATTGCCAAGTCATTTACTCCAAAAGTCCCTGCTCTTTACTGACTCTAAAGCACACAAAGTCTTAGCAGTTTTTTAAAGTGTTAGTGTTTTCTGACCTAAACATTTGTTAACTTTTAGATCAGATTAAAAGAAGACATATCTTTGTAGAGGATGAAATATCACCCAAACACTTGCTGTGATATGGCGGAGGATATTTTCGGGAAAGTCTGCCTGTTCTGCTCCCTTAGCCCCAAGCCATAAACTCAACAAACGTCTTTTATTTAGGTGTTGTTTCCTGGCACAGCAGAGCGTGAGGTTTGTGTACAGTGGTCTCACACTGCGAAAATTAAACATGGCTTGTGTACCACCCCAGGAAATACAGTGCTAGTGGTATATATACTTGTCATCCAAAATCTGCCTCTCTCTCTCTCTCTCTCTCTCTCTCTCTCTCTCTTCCACACACACACACACACACACACACACACACACACACACACACAGTTTTCTATACAATGGCACTGCATGAGGGGTGAAATAGTATATAGTACATTACATATGTATTTTTATTGTGCGTATGTGTGTATGTGTGTGTGTGTATGTGTGTGTATGTATGTGTATATATATGTGTGTATGTGTGTGCGTGCGCATGTGTGTGCGTATATGTGTGTGTGTATGTGTGTGTTTGTGTGTGTGTGTGTGTGTGCGCATGTGTGTGCGTATATGTGTGTGTATGTGTGTGTTTGTGTGTGTGTGTGTGTGTTTGTGTAATAATAGTGTGTCTCATATATACATTTCTAGTCAAAATGGCCAAAAGTCAGTTATTTTTCAGGAGATTTTTCTGAGGATATTAACTATAAGATAATCTACTTGCATAAGGAAGGAGAAAGTTAAAGGAAGACAAGTGAGAAAAAGACAGGAGTTTCCAAAATTGGAGTTTGGAAAAAGATAAAGAGCTTTGGAAAAGATACAAAAACATGACTCCTAACAACCCAGCAGACCACCATTACCCCACCCCCATCAGTACTTCAAGTACTTTGAGAGAGAGGAGAAAATCAACTCTTGCTTCAGATCTGAAATAACCCACCGGCGTTTCTGTCCATCCTTCCACTGTAAGAAGACAACTCAGCGCTACGGGTCTGAAAGGATGTATGTGTAGCTGTCAAGAAGGTGATAAAGTCTTAAAAAAAAGTATAAAAGTATGGAAGAAGCTGGTGGTCTCAAAAGAATGAACTGACCACCCCAGCATCCAGACCTCAACATCACTGACTGCGTCTGGGATTACTAGGACTGTGAGAACCAGTGCATTTTTGTCCTGGAAATGCTCACAAATAGATCTTCAAACCTCATGCGAGGGAGTTGATGTGCATTTCAGATACACAGGACACTTTCAGAACACAGGATTTCAGAGCACAGGAAAGGCACACTGCAACTTCTCTGACAGGAAGACTTTTTTAAGCCAGACGCAGTCGACAAATGGCTGACTAGAAGAGAAGTGACTGGAGGTGAAATTCATTGCCTTTTTATTTGATCTCTATTCAGCACTAGTTTATTGACATCCTGACAAACTGTACTGCCATATCAGAGGCATAAAATGTAGCACTGTAGCCTTATAAAGGTTAGTTAGAAAGGTTAACTCACAATTTTGGCAGTTTCCACCATTTTTTTTGCTGACCTTAATCCCTGAAATGTAGGAGAATAAAGAAAGCAAAAGACATCTTTAGTCTGAAAATATTAGTAAGACTCTCCCTGGATTTATATCTTGTAGCTATTTTTGGGTAACACTTTACATCAACTCTGCTATATAACATTGACACAATCATGCCATAAACATGACATGGCAGATGTCATATTCCAGTGAAGTTGGGATGTTGTGTAAAACATAAATAAAAACAGAATACAATGATTTGCAAATCCTTTTCAACCTATATTCAACTGAATACACTACAAAAACAAGATATTTAATGTTGAAATGGATAAACTTTATTGTTTTTTGCAAATATTCACTCATTTTGAATTTGATGCCTGCAACACGTTCCAAAGAAGTTAGGACAGGGGCAACAAAAGACTGGGAAAGTTGAGGAATGCTCAAAAAAACCCTGTTTGGAACATTCCACAGGTGAGCAGGTCAATTGGAAACAGGTGAGTGTCATGATTGGGTATAAAGGGAGCAGCTCTGAAAGGCTCAGTCATTCACAAGCAAGGACGGGGCGAGGTTCACCACTTTGTGAACAACTGCGTGAGCAAATAGTCCAACAGTTTAAGAACGTTTCTCAACGTGCAACTGCAAGGAATTTAGGGATTTCATCATCTACAGTCCATAATGATGGTATGGGGGGCTGTTAGTACCCATGGCGTGGGTAACTTGCACATCTGTGAAGGCACCATTAATGCTGAAACGTACATACAGGTTTTGGAGCAACATCTGCTGCCATCCAAGCAACGTCTTTTTCAGGGACGTCCTGCTTATTTCAGCAAGACAACGCCAAGACACATTCTGCACGTGTTACAACAGTGTGGCTTCATAGTAAAAGAGTGCGGGTACTAGACTGACCTGTCTGCAGTCCAGACCTGTCTCCCATTGAAAATGTGTGGCGCATATGAAGCACAAAATACGACAACGGAGACCCCGGACTGCTGAGCAACTGAAGTTGTACATCAAGCAAGAATGGGAAAGAATTCCACCTACAAAGCTTCAACAATTAGTGTCCTCAGTTCCCAAACGCTTATTGAGTGTTGTTAAAAGGAAAGGTGATGTAACACAGTGGTAAACACGCTCCTGTCCCAACTTCTTTGGAATGTGTTGCAGGCATCAAATTCAAAATGAGTGAATATTTGCAAAAAACAATAAAGTTTATCCGTTTGAACATTAAATATCTCGTCTTTGTAGTGAATTCAATTGAATAGAGGTTGAAAAGGATTTGCAAATCATTGTATTCTGTTTTTATTTATGTTTTACACAATTTCCCAACTTCACTGGAATTGTATTGTATAATATTGCTGTGTTTTATGGCACCTTATATCACATTAACATCACAAGTTAGCCAGTAAAATGTTTTGACATCTGTCATAATATTTACCAGTATAAGCAAATTGATACTGTTTAATTACTGGGCATAATATGTCATGAAAACCCAAGACCGCATATAATATCTGCCATGCCATGTTCATATCATTGTTATGTGGCAGGGTTCAAGTAAAGCATTACCCAATTTTGGTATAAAATTTATACCATCAAGTAACGATGGCAAAGCATCAAAATTTCATAGAGACATCAGCAGCAACTGATTTCATCCATCATTTTTAGCCAGACCATAAGACTCAGTCTTTTCTTCTATGAAATGCTAGTCAACTGTGAATATATGGTGTTTCACCTGCTAATTTTCTTGATCACTCTTTTCTTTATAATTTCGATCAGTGAGTTAAGAGTCACACTAATGCTTGCCTGGTGGTATTCATTAGCCTACAGATTAGTTGCCAGGCTAGCAATCAGGATTAGTTAACACTACAAGGATAGCACTTTTAGTACTTTCAAGGCTGACATGAAGCTTCTGGTAATGTTGGTATTCACTGTGAGCATCTGACCTCATGTTGAGTTAAAAATTAACATATTTAACAGCAGTTTTGCTTAGTTTAGACAGAAGTCCTCACAATTAATATTGTTCTGTACTTTATCTCAGCAATACATCTTAAGTTGAGCTATATCGAATAAAAAATGTATAAAGGAGTAAGATAACTGAAATAAAAGGTGTAGAAATAGGTTGAATAATTGAATAATATTCTTAGACCAACCTGATTATGAGAAACGCTAGATATATTGCCCACATTTCAAATTTCACTAGCTGAGAAATTCATGTACGGCCATATTTCTCTCCACTTTAACCTGCACTCATTCATCAATGCAAGAAATCATCAGCACAGCAGGGGCTTCACATACAGCTCAGTAACATAATGTGAATCATGAGAGAAGCTAATCACTTCAGTGTCCATGTTGGCAAAACAGAGAGACCTTAAAGTGACACATTAGCCAAAATGAGACCACTGCTACATCTATTGTAAAAAATACCTATTCACGTCAGTGCCTGGTTGAAAGATACTGAAACTTTTGGTCTGAAGACGTATCTTGAAAGTGGAATGGTCGTGTTTATTAGGAGTCAAGGCTGTCTGACACCACAGTGATTCCCAATTGTCTCCTTAACGCATGGTGGGTATTGTAGTGAGAAAACACAGATGAACATGACGAACACGAAAACAACATAAAATCGAGAATTCTGTCAAAGTGACGAGGATGAGGGATGTGTTGTGCAAAAAAACATAACATTACACAACAAACAACGCACTGAAGTCCATTTTCAGGTTGGAATGTCCCTTTGAAATATCATGGAATGCATTTCACCAGACAAAAAATGCTCCAAAATGAAAAAAAGGCAGCGTCAAATCACATAGTTAAAGATATTCAGGAAAGTGCTTGATGAAAAGATCATAAAACTCCCCAGCTGCCACCTCTTACTGCGCTTACAAGTGAATAAGTAAACAAATAAACATCATTAAAAAAGCAAGCTTGCATACTGTCAGTAAATGTTCACCAGCATTTGAATAAAAGCACGTTATGCATCATCTTCTAAAGGTACGCGTCAGCCAGGCTGCCTCAGTTAAGATGTTACTCGCTTAAAGACAGAAGACTGAACAAGTTAACAAATCTGTCATGTCTGTTAGCGGGAATGTAGTTGTTATTCAAATTAATGAGTACAAATTTACATTGTGCTAATAAGGTGGGATTTCAGACATGTTTCTTCATGCAATGTTTCTTTCCAGGCAGATCATCTTTTAGACTGTTTACAAGAACGTTTTAATCCCCGGCACTGTGTTTGAAGAGCTAATGAGGAATACCTGCGTAGGATGAAATGTGCACATTAACTGGCAGTAACGTGCTGGCTTCCAAAGTTTTAAACGAACCAAAAAAATGCACTAACATGTTTGTTTATTTATTTACTTTGAAGTTGAATGAGAATTACTTAAAATTATGCTCACACAAGCATGACTGAAAGAATTCAAACAAGCCACTGTTACCATCATACCACAATTCAGATCATTTGATTTAGGTGTCACAACAGCCCCTAGGAGATATTTCAGAGAACACTATATAGAAGATAATCCTCCCGCATAAGAAAAGAGAGAGTCCAATACTGAGAGTCGAAAAAGGACTAAAAGCTTTTAAAACATTACAGGTTACGTAAGCAACTCACTGAAAATTGAGTTTCATGTAAGGTTTGGGCACCTGAAGTTGCGTGAAAGTTTCACATGTAAAGCAAGACTACAGACTAAACTTCAGATTAAAAAGTTGTTTTTTTTTGTAAAAAAAACAAAATGCCTGCTGAGACACTTGCATTACACTTCTAAATGCAGTATTTAGTCAGTCTCCCAATTCTATCTCTCTACACCGTCTCTAAAACTGCCAGTTGTTCATAAGTAATAAGAAGTCCTCGCTTAAATGCAGGCAAGAAAAAGTGCTATTGCATTGATTCAGCCTTGCGAATCATGAATATTGATCTCTCCCTCAAGACTGAAACTGAATACAGAATATAACTTTTCCATTCCTGCACTGGAGGGTGGGGAAGTGGCGCTGAAATAAGAAATAGCTTTTCCTTTGAAAGTCCCTCTGCAATAGCTGGCCTACCATGACAGCCACTGATCTGTAAAGGCCTTCGCCTTGAGCTGGGTTAAAAAAAAAAATCAACAGAAAGTCTATCAATTCCTGTCTAGTTAGCCTTTTTAACAATAGAATCGCCTTCCTTTTGCTTCCAATATGGAATATATAATAAGAGCCGAGGAAGAGAAATCATTACTGCTGTATTACAGGTTGGTACCACGGCAGAGACACTGATTTATGCTGGGAGGCATGCAAATGTGAAAGTTTCTGATAATCGATTACGTCCATGGCTGTGAAGCACAGTCATCGAATCAATCTGGTTACTGGGTTTAATCAGCTATGTGATATGAATTAAACATCTGTATGTGTATGCATTAGTGACATTAGATATGCGCTTCTCGGAGTGGAAACGTCTCGCAGTTTCTCCGGATTTGTAGATCTTCTGACTTGTTTCCATGAAAAGCTAAGAAAATTGACAACAGTGTTAGTCAATAATTACTGATCTTTCAACAAATTCAGAACCTGCCACTAGCGTCACCCAGTGCAATCAAAATGAGATTTTTATGAATTTTACTCAAGGTTAGGTCTGAAGTGAGGTAGAATTTAAAGTGACTGGCTGACTAGTGATCTAGAATTATTGGAAGTTTGCAAGTGCAGTCTTTGAAGGACCCTGCACAGCCTTATTGTGGCTCCAAGATGTATAATTAGCCTGTCCTTTACCAAGGGCAAAGTTTTTCATGTCAAAACCCACATGTAGAGGAAGCGTTTGTCACAACGTAGTCTTTATACTGAGTAAAACAATTGTGATAAAAGAATAAAACAAGCATTGGCCTACACCAGGGGTCGGCAACCCACATGTTAGGCAGAGTCATTTGGTCCTTTCAATAAAAATCCAACCACTGTGAGAGCCACAACATTTTTATATCCGTTTTACCATCATTACTCAAGTCAAGAGTCGGGTCAAGAGGCTTTTATTGTTATTCCATCTATGTACAAGTACAGTGGAGGGCAAAGATATTAAACATGCTGTGATCTGTGAACCATGCAGTCAGATAACATACATAAACACAGACGTAACTGAGGTAGTAAAACCTGAGGAAACAGTGTAACAGTGTAAACACAGTGTTAGCAACAATGTTCCAGATAGTGCAGGTAGAGCATCAAAAGCGGTATATGTGTGTGAGTGTGGAGTATGCGTGTGAGGGGGGCTTTCAGATCAGTCCTTGTGTGTTTAAAAGCCTGATTGCTGTATGTCTCAGTATGTGCTGATGTACAGTTAGTTAGTTAGTACAAGTACAAGCGAACAGTATAATATAAACGAAAGCACAGACTTACTCTCATCTGCTTTAAGCTTTTGCTCAGCATCTCCAGCAGGAGACTTTTCCTCGGCAGTAGAATAGTTTCTTGTAAAATGTCTTTCAACGTTAGACTTTTTTCAAAGTTGAAGTCAGCTTTTCACCTGCCTGCATCATGCTCGAAATTTTCCGCTCCACCTTAAATAGGAATGTAACTGCTGCACCATTTAAGGTGGAACAAGAAAATTCAAACAAGAAACTGACTTCAGCCTCACCACTTTTTAGAGTTTAACTGTTTCTCATCACAAATTCAATGCATGAAGAAACCAGCTGAGCACTTATAAGCACAAATGTGTCCATTTGTCTCCAAATTTTCAATGTTTATCTAAAACATTTGGCTGACGCTCTTATCCAGAGCGACGTACAATTTGATCATTTTACACAGGTAGGCCAAGGTGGTGTTAGGAGTCTTGCCCAAGGACCCTTATTGGTATAGTGTAGGGTGCTTGCCCTGGTCGGGGATTGAACCCCAGTCTAGAGCGTAGAAGGCAAAGGTGTTAACCACTACACTAACCAACCAAACCTTTCTCTTTGCCATTTCATTGGCTACTAGCTAGACAAGGCTGTTGTCTGCATTGCTGTGGCGACAAGTAATCTGTGCACCAACCTTTAGGGCTAAACGGTAAATTAGCAGTTATACATTAACTCCAGTGTTTAAGACCATTTATTTATTAAAACTGTTAAAATGATCAGCACAAATTAGGCTAAAGGAAGCCTGTTTTATTCCAGATTTGATTCGGTACAGTGGCAAATCAGGACATTTGTGTATCAATAGTTGCTGTTGAAAAACAGGAACATTTTGTACTTTGTACTTTTTCTTGCATTTTGTACTTCTGCACTAGTAATATGTGCCTTGTGGGCTTGTGGCAAACAACAGAAAAACAGACTTTGGACACAACCCATAAGCCCCCACACTGCAACCCCCACTTTGAAAGCTATTACATATACGACTGACTACTCTTACAGAAGTTGTGTCCCAGTTCCTTGAGATGAAGAGGTAGATGCCCAATCTGCACTCAGGATTAATTGGGGCTCCCTGTCTGTAAATTGCCCATACAGTACTATCCCCAGACCAAAAAAGGCAAAAGCAGGTATGCCTGCTTTGATATAGGTACTGAACAACTTTTTGCTTTTCATCCTTATGGAGTGCTGCAGTGGAAGGGCTTGACAAAAATCAATGTGATTGACCAATGCATTTCAGAAGCCTTTCATCTTTACTGGAGGACATTAAACTTCCCTGCCCACACCCATAGCACTCCATGAACAGTCTAGTAATGGGCCGTAACGTTGCAGCCAATTGCAAGCGCCTCCATCTGTAAATCAGAGTAGCTTCGCTGCATGCAAGCACTCTCCACCGCAAGACGGCATGTTCTGCTCAGAGAATTCCATTCACCTACGCCGTCATTTTGTATCGACCGAGACTTGCGAGGAGAAGCAAGCATCCGACGCAATAGCCAGGATCCAACGAGAGCTTAGTCCAAATAAACAATGACAACCCCCCTCAAATTAATAATACATCCACCTGACTGCTTCGAGTGTTTTGACATATTCATTGAGGTGAGAGCTGTTGCAGCAGAAAAGTTTTGCTGCAGTTCACGGGGGCCGAGATTAATGGCCTCAGCCCAGAGAGTGGAATCTGCAGCCCACACACATGGCACTCCACTCTGTGTACAAGTGTTCAGAATGTGCTGAGAAAGTGCCATATTACGCCAGCTACAAGACGCTACAGCAGGGACTCACGTGGACATCATATGTACAGTATATACAATGGTTGTCAAAAGTCTGGGGACACTTCAGCATAGCAGGACATTATAATATCCTTTTATGGTTCTTCTTAAGGCTTATCAGGCTAGTAACTGGTATTTAACAGCTCATTATACTTTATTACGCAATTACTAGGGTGAAATACATTTGTCAGAGCACTATTGCTACAAAATCGAACATATTAGGCACTGAATACCAGCAATTTTTATATCTAAATTTCATACTGGCTGCTTATTACTACTTTCCTGAACAGTAACTACTATAAAGCAATGCATAATATATATCATAATCTTTTATACAAGATTTTAGTTGTCCGTTATTACGCCTTTATAACGCCTTATCAAGCCAATAACTGGTAAATGACTGGCTGTTAATTACTACATTAATATGCATTAACATTAATGTTAACACCTCTTTAATGCATGTTTTCATTACTTCAGAATATAATGCCAATGTTCTAGAGATTTATTGGTTTTAATCAAAAACATTAAAATTAAAGGACACAGAAATGCACACCCAAAAAAAAAGATTATGTATAATACCCAAACAGAAGTGTTCTAAAAAAGCTTAATTCACCATAGTTACTGCATAATATTGTAGTAATAAGCAGCAGTTAATCAGCAGGTATTGGCTTGATATGTGATTTACAAGCTATTGGCTCGATTAACCTTATTAACAGAATAATAAGGGGCAGCTAAAATCTTGTGTAAATGATAATGATGTATGATATACAAGTAGAAGGGCTCTCATTTTGCAGCTGTAGCCAATCAGCAGCCTGTCCATGTTGTCCACCCTCACACACACACACACACACACACACACACACACACACACACACACACACACACACCATACACATGCACACAGACAAACACACACTAACAGCAGGCCATGTAGGAGGAGAACAGAGTGAAAGGACACAGCACCTCCATACTTTAATACAAATGTAATATAAATGTTTGGGGGGTAATATAAATGTTTGGGGGGTGAACCGTGTGAAGTCATTGAAAATGTGTTTGTGTTATTCACAGAAAATGAGCAAAAGCCAAGGAACACCACACACGGGTTAAGAAGAAATTTCTTCTTTAGAACAGTTGGTGAATGAGGCCCTTTGATTGGAGATGCAAAAAATGTATAAATAAGTTATTAGAAAGAACTCATATTCCTGCTGGTGCTACACACACTAGATGTAAATAGAACAGAATGTATCTTTACAAGGCAGTAAACCTTTAAGCCCCAAAGCTCCTCCTCTCCTCCGCCAGGGCTCGTCTTAAAGCTGCTAGCGTGGCCTCTTTTCATCAGCAAGGTTAAATGGCGGAGTCTGAGAGCATGTGTACGAATTAGCAACGGACAAACGTGACAGCTGCGAAGGACGATATGAGTTGACAAAAAAGGCCAAGGGGAAATGGGGGAGGTCGGGAGCTTGCGATGGAGGTGAGAGGTGCTTCGTTAACTACACTCCCAGCACGGCATCTTGCAGCATGCCTTCTAATTGCCACTTTCACCTTTTCATGTCGGAAACGTTTGTTGCGGTTGTACATGCTAAGGGACCTCGCCTGCTTTTCATCTCTGTGAATTCGACTAACTAACCCCTCGCCATGAACCCCCACGTCCCACCTTACCTGACCTACCCCCTCCGCTAACGGCCTTGTCAAGGCTCACTGGGCCGCCCACACTAACCACACTTCTCCCAGAGGCCCCTGAAGACAATGACAGCCTCCGGGCTGTCTCAGCAACCCCCTCCCGTTCGCCCCCCCCAACCCACACACCCAGCCGCTTGCTTGCTCCCCTCTGTGGGGCTGCCTCTGCGCCGCTTAATTGCTGTCTTCTGTCATCTAGCGGGGGAACAATTGACCTGCATCATAGGCATCTTGGCCAAAGTGAGAAAAGAGTGCTTCAAATTAAAATGTCAGCTGCTGCTGCTGCAGTCCGGCAGGTACAGGGATAATGAAACGTGTAGATGTGGGCAGGTGACAGCATGTTAATGTACGTCACAATCGGTCCTGCCCGTATGTGTGGGACATGTACATGACATGACAGCAGCGCGTTAGAGAGATTAAAAGATCAAATGCATCATCAGGAGATCAACTATATACTCCAGAGATCAAGCATGTTGTCAAGAGATCAAATGTGCCATCAAGAGATCTGTCATCAAGACACTCATCATCAAAGACTGTGACCTACAGCCCTGGATATTGTCAAGAGATAAAGTGCATATCAAGAGATCAAATATTCTAAAAAATAAAATAAAATATACAGAGTGCTACCTGCAGAATAGGTATTGTGGTAAATGCGCTCTATGAAATGTGGATCAAAACCTAAACAAAAGGTACAATTAAAAAGAGCTGTAGATGGACTTTTTGTCCAAATCAAATATACTGTCTACAGATCAACTAAGTTGCCTAGAGGTCAAATAGGCTGTCAAGAGATCCACTAAACTGTCAAGAGACTAAGTACACTATCAATAGTTCAACTATGCTGTCAAGAGATCAATCTTGGTATTGGTGAAGAAATCAAATATTTTGTGAAGAGATCAGGCATGCTGTCAATAGATCCTCTATGCTGTCAAGAGATCACTTCTGCTTTTAAGAGATTGTCTACCAACTGCTACCAAGAGCAGACGTTTGCTGGCAAGATGTCAAGTATATCAATATATCATTGAAAGGTCAAATATTTTGTTAAGAGATCAACCACGCCGCCCACAGAACATCTGTGCCATTAAGAGATGAAGTACGCTGTCAAAAGATCCGCTATACTTTCATAAGATCAAGTACACCACCTATAGATCCACTATGCTGTCAAGAGGTTAACTATACAGTCAATAGATCAAGTACGCTGTCAACAGATGCCCTTTGCTGCCAAGACATTTAAATATTCTGTCAAGAGGTCAAGTTTATCATAAATGGATTAAATGTTTCATGAAGAGGTCAAGTACACCCTTAAGAGATCTAATATATCATTAGCACGTCAAATATCTTGACAAAAATCACGTTGTGAAGAGATCAAATATGTCAAGAGATCAGATTTGCCGTTCAGAGATCAAGAAGATATTAGGACAAGAAATCAAATATATCATCAAGAGGTCAAATAAGTCAGTAATCACCTTTAGAGATGGCAAAGATGTCTCGGCTTCTGCTCCCACAGCAGTGCAGCTTCAACATCCACAAATAGCTCGCAAAACAGTGTTGAGTCCATCATAGTGAGCGAGCAGATCTACAGGGAAAGAAGGAAAAAAGAGCATATGCTGTACTTCCCATGTTCTGCTATTTAACACATATATATTTATATATTTAACACAATTAGTCCACCAGATCAGACCAGACAATCTCAGAAACAGCCTTCTTCACGGTCTGATCTGAGTGCCTGTTTCTCTCATCTGCTACAACATAATTCTCATTTATCAAAGCCACACTATGCAGTGTACCTAGTGGACGGGTTCCCCTTTTAGAGTGTTGGTTCCTCTTAGTGTTTCTTCTTCATGTTCTTAGGGAGATGTCCTTACCACCGTTGTCCTAGGCTGATATATATTGTGGACCTGGATTTCTCTTTGGTCAAGCCTAAACCAGGCACTATACTTGTGGGTGAAACTCTGCTTAGATAGTGCACTCAGTATTGTCATTGGAACAATCAGCTCTGTTAGTAAATGTGAAGTATCTGAGGCATAAACATGTGTTAATGCCAAACATGAGATGAGCTTTTAATGCTGACAGTCATAAATATTGGATAAAGCGCACAACCATACTGGTTATACCCAATCAGAATATACCTTGCTTCATTCCCCAGTGAATTTGCAAGGCTTTGCTAGCTTCAAGGATAGGTAGAATCTAATGCATGCTCTTTGATGTAACAGGCAATATGTACTACAATGAATTCGAGTGCGAGGAACTTCATTAGAGCTAGAGGAAGACAAACGAAACTCCACTTGAACTGAATACTTTGAAAGAGAGCAGTGCAGTAAGGCAGTACATTTTAAGTCTATCACCACTAGCATTTCAAAGCACTCTCAGGAACTGTTTATTGTTTCCAAACACCTAATTTCTCCTCATGACTGAAAAAAAAAATCATTCATATGAGCCAGAGCAAGACGTACTGTATATTTGATTCTCTGCATATGAATTTGTACATCTTTTGGCATTCATTTCAGGGGCACAATGGATGGCATTTTACAGTCTGTTCTGAAACTCACTTGGCCATATGAATCACCAATAGCCACGCCAACTGATACTTTATGATGAGCAATGAGCATGAAATTAATTCAGTCAGTCTGAATTATCACAATGGCTTCAATCAGAGGAAAATGCATTAAGATGGAAAACAGTTATCTCAGGCCACCAATCTATTTGTACAGAATATAACTGCTTGAGATAAATGAACTCCACTAAACTAAATGAGTCCATATAACCAGTCCAGTTAACACCGTCCAGAGGTAAACACTGTTGATTTTACTATGTATGTATTATCGCTCGATCTACTTTCCACCATATACTGCAGACAGTACAGCGCAAATGCTGGAGACCCCCTGTTATTTCTTTCAGTTCCAGCCAAAACGGCAACTGGGTAACACATATTCAACAAAAGACCTCCACAGAAACGTCCACAACTTAATATAATACTGACTGTTTTTTATTAGTGTGTCCACACTTTACCTTCATTCCAGCTTCCAAAAACCACGGTCCAAGCAATCCAAATTAGGAATTTATATTCAAGCGCAAATTTGTCCATTTTCTTTTCTCAGTACTGGCTTTTAAACAGCGGTGACATTCATTCAGACCCACAGCTTTGAGTTGTTTGTGGACTTTTAAGATCTGATGCAAGAGTGGCGCTTGATTTTCTTGCCTCTCTCAAGAATAAAAGTTTTAAGTACTGTTTATCTGTTGTGGACAGTTTTGATGGTGTACCAGGTCTTCTCACTTTATGTCTGGAGCATTTCTTGAACTTCAGTTTTTTTAAACTCCTGTTTTTTATCACATATTTTTCTTTGACTTCCCCTTTCTTATGCAAGTGGATTATCTTCTATGTAGTCTCCTCAGAAAAATCTTCCCAAAAACAACGAATAACTATTATTAAATGGCAGTTTTGATGGTTGGTCTCTGTCTGCACATTGCTTCATAATGCACTCTTCCCTCTGATCATAGTACTGTACATCTACATGTGAAATGTTACCATAAAAACGTAATATCTTTGCTCATCTTGGGCCAGGCAGTTAAGCAGACCATGGTATTTTCCTACTTAAATGTCAGGGGGGCAACCGGCGATTAAAATGTCAGACTAACGCAGAGCCTGAGCTGTGCATCCCCTCAAATGGCTTGCTCTCATGGAAAAAAATACGGTAAAGAACAGGCCCATAAAACCCTGCAGCTGAATGAAAAAGGTATTTTAAGCATGATGAATGTACAACAATACTTCGAAACACGAACGCCTCCACTTCCCTTGCTTTTGAAGACAACTATTCAATGTATGCACATAAAATTCATAGTGGTTGTGCATTTCTGTAAGGTGTCAGCATTTAATATCCACTAATGCACACAAAAAAAAGAAAAAGAGTTTAGTGCTTGGTACAAAGAAATGGAGCAGTTGCTTCCAGCATTCATAGTAATTCCATGTTCGTGGCCCTTGTAATTCCGCAGTCCTGGAACACGGTTCAAAGAGCTTAGCGGGCGGGGGCAGCACGCCTCGCCACTCTCTTAATTGTTAACTTCCTGTTGGGTCTAATCAAACACTTGCAACTGTGACCCCGAGGCTAACGTTGTTTTTTCGTGAGGGGCACATTCTGCTCCTTTAAACAACAAATCCGGGAATGCTTGGGCCGACCTAAACTGGGAGTGATGTACCACACGCAAGGAACAAGTATGGCCTTAGCTGCTAATGACTAATACATGAGTCAAAGCAGTAAAATGCACGAGTGCACACTAATAACTACGCATCAAGCATGTTACATTAGATTGTCATTTACAATGTTCTTGCCTATAGCCTTGGTTTGCTTAATTTACAGTCAAATGTCAAATGTTTACCTGTCAAGTGATGTTTTGTTGACGTTTTGAAGTGTAAATAAGTTAACACAACTTTTAATGGAAACAAAGTTACACGTGCCATTTTTCTACAAATTTTAGTGCCAATTTCAGTTTATTTGCTGAGTTTAACATATTGTAAAATGCGCCATAGACCAAGAAAATATCTTGCAAAATGTTAAATTCAGCAAATAATCAGTAATTGTGCATTATTCCAGTATAGTATTACTTCTATGTTCATTACAGGCTGTGGAACCTAAAGCAACTACTTTAAAGGGCCAATCTAATAATAATAATAATAATAATAATAAATTACATTTATATAGTGCCCTTCACAAACCCAAGGTCGCTTTTCACAGAGCATGATCTAGCCAACCTAGCCAAAACAAAATATGTAACTGTCTCTTTATGTGCTGTAAGAAGGCCCATGGGGGTGCCAAGGTAGTGTCTAAATAGAAATGTTACAGTTTAAATGCTAAACACCACCAGATGAATAACTTCAACAGGGAATAATACTCAATAATACGAATGGACGACACAACAGGAGGGGTTTTTTATTATTTGCTACTTCACTTGCTTCAGTTTTGGAAATTCCCTTTCTTTTTCCCCCTATTTTCTTTTGACAAGTCGATTATCTTACAACCCCATTTCAAATTCACTGCCCCTCCAGGCTAAAGCAGAGACGGACCACATACCAGCATCTGTGATGGTATGTGGGTGCACATGTGTAGTGCACATGGCATGAGTAACGTGCACATCTATGAAGGCACCTTTAATGCTGAACTATATATATATATATATATATATATATATATATATATATATATATATATATATATATATATATATATATATATGTGTGTGTGTGTGTGTACAGATTTTGGAGCAACATATGCTGCCATCCAGATGACATCTTTTTCAAGTAAGGTCTTTACTATTTTAGCAAGACAATGTAAAACCACATTCTGCACATATTACAACAGCCTGGCTCTGTAGTAAAAGAATCCAGGTGCTAAACTAGCCTGCAGTCATCCTGTCACCCACTGAAAACATCTGGCGCATTATTAAACTAAAAATACGACAAAGGAGACCCTGAACAGTTAAGCAGCTGAAATCGTATATCAAGCAACAATGAGCACTTTCAAAACTACAGCAGTGTCTCCTCAGCTTACAGCGTGAGCTGATGGAACACAGTGGTAAACATGCTACTGTCCCAACTTTTTTGAAATGTTGGGGTCCAAAAAAAAAAAAAAAAAAAAAATTTGGTGTCCAAAAGAAAAAAAAAAAGCATATACAGGCATATATTTTAAAAAAGTTTCAACATTTGATATGATGTTTTTGTATTACTTTCTATTAAATATAAGGGTTTTATATGCATTTTGCACAGCATCCCAACATTGGAAAAAGGGTTATACATCTAATCTCCCCAAAAATATTACACACATCTTGCACATGAAGTGATCTATTTGTGTTTCTTGCATGCAACATGTTTACAATTACCTTGTGATTTGTACACGTGCCCTGTTCTTATTCTGCCATATAGTTATATTAGATCAGTAATGAAAAGGGTAGATATGAAATCACCATGCAGAAATAATGTTATACTTTGTGGAGACAATAATATTGCAGCAAAAGAGCGGAATAATACGACATAAATTACTTTCTGAAATGTTTCAGTAATTCCAGAAAAAAGGCAGAGATGCAATCTTACCTCAGTGACTTTTCTGCCAACATTTCTCATTAAAAATAGATAAAGTAAATAATGAATGTTTGGGAGAATGCCTGATTGCTATGCGAAAATAGTGCCAATAGTGCTTGGCCAATGGTGATGGTACCCACAGTCTAAACAACAATGTAAGCATGAGAGATTAGTGTTATGTTTCGAGATATAAATAGCTGATTGGATGCCGCTCAAGCATTCAAACAGCACTTACAATCATACAGAACTGACACATTTAGCTTTCCAAATGGTTAATTCTGCCACACGGTTTGAAAAGAATGAGAGCACATGGATAGATACAGATGTTTCAGTCAGGGTAGTTCATTATCCTTCAAATATCATATGTTTTTGCATTAAAACACAAAATTACATTTAAACAATTTCCCCCTTAGTGCTAATTTGATCATCTGAGACATGTCTGGTGTCTGAAGTTTGCTTCTTTAGTTTTTCACTGAAGCAGATGTTAGTGAAGTCTCTTCTACAGAAATAAACAAATAATGAGATTTTACATTTTGATCGTGTTTGTGTAGTTTCTGGAATAAGACTCAGTATTTGTTGAAAGACTGGGTTTAATTCGTATCTTATCAACTTCTTCAAAGAAGCAGGCAACTTTATTACTTGAACATTCTCACTCATGTTAAGCATAAACAACATTCAGAAAAAACTCAAATAGCTGATGTGAGTGAATACATCAGCTATTGACATGAAGTGATTTTTATCCAATCTAGTCCAAAAAACAGAAATCTACTAGTAAATCAAGCGATGAGCAGCGCTCATGAAGTGAGGAGGTTATCTGCAGCAGACGTAGCGGAGATAAAATAAAAAATGTTATTATTATTATTATAACTTTTAAAGTGGTATATGTGTGACTAATAATGGAAATGATATGGGGCTTTGTCTATAGTTGAAAAATCTTAAATACAACCTTGATGGAATGCAACAGAATAAATGTGATTTTCTCAGTTTTGGTGGACTTTGTATAATAATTTCATTTCATAAAGCAAAATATAATTGTTTTAATAAACTCAAAAAGCCCAAAATTTCACCACATGAAGGCTTTCTGCAGGTCACCACACAAATCATCTTATGTTTTCGTGAAACACCATATGACAAAGCCTTATCTACAAAAATTGAAAAAAAGTAAAAGATTCAAATTCTCCCTCTACCCCTTTTTAGCCCTGCAATATACTTCTGCCCATGTTTAGGGAGAATATGTATGTCATGCAAGAGGTTGAGCAGGGTTCCCAAGTGTTGCAACCACATCCCTATTTTTGGGAAACTGAAACTTTGGCATGTGGCAGTGCATCTTTGTAACGCGGAGCAAGGAGGTGGACGCACACGCTGAGATAAGCGACTTTTATTGAGGGCAAATCCAGGGTCGCGGTCATGACAGTCCAGGTTCATATAACCAACATGGAGAGATCGCAGGGCAGACATGACAAAATAAACACACACTGAAATACAAGACAGAGGCCGGAATAACCAAACATCCAACAAACACACATCAAACAAACACCAGTGAGAACAAAGGGCAAACACAGGGCTTAAATACGACACCGGGAAGACGAGGGACAGGTGAAAACTATCAGGGGCGGGAGTCACAAAACAAGGGGGCAGGACTAGGGATACCAAAACAAAGAAGCACGTGGACTATCAAAAGGTAAACAAAAAGCACATGGGGGAGTGGGAGGAGCCAAGCATGACAATCTTTTAAGTATAAGAGCAAATAATTGGCCCCAATCTCTCTGGGTGGGTAGGATGGCCATCTCTCTCCTCATGTGTCAGCGTGATGCTATTTAATGTGGGAACTGCATTAGCTACAGACTTGACAGACACATGTGCTAACCTTCACCCTGCCAATGTGGGACGGGAAGACCTAGCTAGTGGATGAACATTGCCCCCTAAATGCTGACTATGAACTTCAGTTACGTGTTAGCTACACTAGGCTTGTAGCTCCATTGCAAAACTAAAGAGCATGTCTTGGCTGACTGACTATTTGACAGTTTGATGTAAAGAGGAACACGGCGTGAATTAGGCATAATCACTCATTGACTAGACTCACACACATTTCATGGGAATTGTAGTTCAGTAAAACGACTGCAGCAAGGCTCAAATGCATACAAAGGATTTGATCGCTGTAGTTCTTTTTCATTAAAGCCTATTTGTCTTGGTTAAAAATCAGGTACATTGTCTTACACACTGTATTTCTGGAATGACATTTGTCTATGTGCCGATGAATTCGGTACTTGTTCCCTGCAAAGTAGGTGGTAAATTCATGAGCATCATATAACTTTAAGCATTTGACTGTATTTTAATTATCTTAATGAAACCCTTGCACCTCTGATCCAAAGATAATCCTCAAACAGCAAGACCACATTGTCATGTTCTCTCTGATGAATGGAACACAGCGCTGTGAACATAAAACAACCTGAAGAGCATTTTAGAGGATTTAGTATGTGTAACAAACACCCACGCTTTGGTCTCTAAATCTGTAAAAAAAGAAAGCGCTGCTGTATAATTCTGAAAATGCACCACTTACAACAACATTAGGCAATTTCGCTTATTGAAATTGTTCTAAGACAAAAGTTCACTTTGAAGTTTATGAGTTCATCCTTGAAACAAAACAGTAAGAAAATAAGTCATGAATAATGCATGAAGCTTTTTTTCCCCTTTATCTCGAATCCCTGCTCAAGGCACATGAAAAGAAGAAGTGTGAGAGGGAAGTAAGGAGAGAAGCTTTCTATAAGAGCAGTGTTCATGTCAGGGCCATCCTGCTAATGTAATGGTGGATGCTGGCTTTCTGATTTCCCTGGGGTATAACAGCTATCATATCAGCCACGGCTGCCTTTTAAGTTGGCGCTGTGGCTCGATCCTGTGGACCGCTTGCTACCACACTGCTGGCTTAGAGCAAAATATCTCGGAAAAAGGTTACAATATATGCGGTGGTAAACAGTCTGACCTTAGCAGAACTAATTGTTTCCATTATTTCCATTTAGCTTTTTTCTGTTCTCACTAATGCTTCTTGTGCAACAGGGTCAGGGACATGCGGAGCTTATGTGTCCTCTACTGATCATTTCAGCTCAAGGTTGGAACAGGTATTATTACTGCAAAGAGTCCTCTTAACTACCAACATGAACAGATTCAATGAAAAGGTGCAAATGGATAGAGCAGGGTTGGATTAATTCATGCTATTGACGTGTGCAATTTTAGATAAAGGTCAAAGTGATGTTCATCCCAAATGAGCAAAGACATATTTGGCATCCACAGTTTGCTTCTCTAGGTTTGCACTGAAGCTACAATGCTACAAAGCTGTAAAGCAATGGAAGGTTAGCTTGGCTACATTAGAACCAACAGACCAATTAGCATTGTGAAAACTATATGCCTAAGTCATCAACCACTTTCCTAAAAATGTGTCCGTTTGTTACTTATCTCAAATAAATGCTTATTCATGTGGTTTCTGTCACTGTATGACACGCTACTATCTATAGAAATGGACAAAAGTATGTTGTATAAGATGATTTAGATGGTATTGACACTAATTGGATTTGCATATTTTGGCTGTTTGCACATTTTTTTGTAGAGCTCAATGAAACATCCAACAAAGACTGAGTGCAAATAATCAGAGAGAGAAAGAGAAAAACACTGCACAAAAGCCTGCTAATCAGAGCTATCTGAGAACGGTCTAGATGTGGCCTAATACTCTAATGAGCACGTTGAACATCCCTCTGGCCAGAACTCCCAACCTGCTATGCCACAGTACTGATTTTTAGAGTCAGACAGAAGTTCACACCAAATTTACCACCAAGTTGTTTGGTGGTCACATGGTACACGGTAAGAATCTGATGTAAATTTACAGTGGAAATCCTGTAGCAATCTGCTGCATTTTATAAATACAGCAGACTGCAGTTAAGTAATGCATGGTGTGAAATATAGGTCAAGTTAAAATGTGGGATTTTACAGTAATTAGCTGCTATTTGCAAAGCATATTGGAAAATTGATGACACTTTGTTTGGTCTTCAACAGCTTGTCTCTGAATATTGTAGCACTTAAGGCAGAGCTTCCCAATATTCTTTGTTGTTTTATTAGTTTCTGATAATTAACGTTCATTTCTTTGTCTACAGCTCTTTTCATGGGAATTAAAATGTTATTCCTACCCCAAGGGTATGTTCAAATTCATTTGTCATGTTTTCCTATGCCAACCATTACAGTGTTTTGCATCCATCCTATAGTATTAACGTAAAAAAGACATAGTTAAAATTGCTGTAAATTTACAGTATATATTGTACAGGGAAATACTGGTGTTATTGCACTTGATCATACTGTAAAAACGATACACTCACGTGCAGTAACATACCAGACAACACACTTTATAGTAATTTACTGGTAGCAGAGTTAGTTGCCAGTAAAGTACAGTAAATTCTATGTTTATTTTGTTTTGTTTTGTGGGTTACTGTCAAGCTTTGTGATTTACAGACTGGTGTAAGTGTATGCAGCCGCTCTAATATCTTGTATGTAAGATTGTAATTAAAACTGTGTTGGCTTTATACAGCTATAACTAGTTGGAATTTAACAACATGTAATAATTCCCACTACATTTGACCAGTAGTGAGGTATTTACAGAAGACAGAAGACTCCTGTATAATGAAAATAATTACCGTAAAGTAAGGAATAAAGTGCTGTGCAATGGCGCCATATACAAACAAAACCTTACTTACTATTAAAACAGTCCAGTGAACTTCTGTACATTAGAAACATAGGTTAAAATGATGGAATTGTAGAACAGCAGTATCAGTGCTGTGAATACACAAAACTGTACCGGAGAAACAGTTAATAATCATCATTTTACATTTTTTTTAACCATGAACGCTTAATAAAAGATTTTAAAAACTATAAGTTTGAACACAACAGCAATTATTTCTGCTAGCGGCTCCATTCCATTTCCACCAACTACGGTGAACATTCATTTTCCAACACTGAGATCGTTCAAGCGGGAGCACATTTTTGATAGAAGCTGTGGGAGCAACAAGCAGTGCCTGCTTTGTGACTGGTACGGTTAAGCTTAAACAAGTTTTACAAAGATTAGGACCATCCAATGTAAATGAAAAGGAAAGAAATTCTGTCAAAGTAAGTGGTCGGTGGAAAGTTATTCATAAAGCCTGATATAAATTGTGTGCCCACAAGAACCATATTAACATAATCAGTAGGAAATCATGGATTTGAGGTCCCTGGAGCTTTGAAGCAAGACACTGCATACTGTGTGTTACTGATGAAGGGGACACTTTGGCACATTATGATCCTCTAAAGAGGCTAATTGGAGAAGCAGTAGCAGGCTCAATGTGAACACTAGCAACCTACCCATTTCATCATCTGCTTGGATGTTAAATTAGTCCCGAGTTTGAAAGCTAAATTGTGAAAAATAAGTTCTATATTGCGTATATCCAAATTTCAGCCTAAGTGGGCTTGAGGGTCTGATCTGTCTTCGACCACAGCATGCAGCCTCACTTGTCCTCCTCTAATCAGGATAATAATGTGAAGTTCACGCAACGAGCTGACCTTCAGAATTCTGTTTAGAGGCTGTCATCTGGATTTATAAAGGACATGACCCGGGCCTGCAGTTCTCCTGTTTCGTTCCTCACATTCACTATGCAGCATGAGATTTGGAGTAATCAAAAGTAGATTACAGGAAGTGGCCACAAGAACAAGGGCAGCGTCGGCCTACTTTCTGATGCTAATGGCACATGGCACGGACAGCGTTACCTAGATTTACAGTAGAATTTATTCTATTCATTCTGTTGACCTTATTGAGGGAAGAGAAGCCACTGTGTGATTCATAGTCAGTCGCAGCTGGGACGAATCACCAGCCTGCTGCTTATTAAAACTGATCCTTTAAATCTCTAACGGCCGTGTTGGGCTCGTTACAATTCCATTTTAATAAAGCTGTCATGCTCTGCTTTCTACGATGGACGCAGAGCATTTTTTTAACCAAACATTTACACCCTCTACTGTCTCAAAGAGGTCAAGGGAGTTAGTCAGCTGACTGCTGCATTCACAGTGTGTCTGAGTGTATGTGATCATGTGTGCGTTCCACCCTTCCTTCAGCCGAGGGGACAGAAATCAATCCTGGCCACAGCCTCCTGTTGTATATTGTTATGACTGCGAAAATGTGGCTATGCAAATAAGGCCTTAGACAGATGTTTTCATGCCAGAAGCCATGACAGCTGTCTTAATATCCTGCCCAGCATACTACATAATTCTACCTTTCATTCAATCAAAACTGTGTGTGGTAATTCTTCAAAAATTAGAGCAAAAGGATTGTGTCTTGGTGGATTCCTTCAAAACATCCATCAAGTACATGTTATTCATTTTTCAGGAGATATTTATGAGGAGAGTAAATATAAGATAATCCACTTGCATGATGAAGGGAAAAGTCAAAGTAAAAATGACTGAACAGAGAAAAAGGCACTGCACAGTCTTGAATCTACTCTAAATACTGGGAAAAGAGGCCTTGACACATTACTCTCAACACTTCCCCTTGGTGGGATCATTAACACCCATGTTAAAGTGGTATTTAATATATTCCTTGTCATGCTATGTTGTCATAATACTCTGTGGTATGACATTGCAGAATTTATGATTTTGTGTCCTTTTTGGGCTTTTTTTCATCAGAGTTCTCTTACGGCATTACTCACCATGCATTATCCAAATACATTAGTCATAGAACTAATGGAAACCCCGCCAGGAGGACCTATCCGGTGAGTACACTTTTAGGTACATTTAGTCCCCCCAACAGCCTTAAACCCTGTCTGGGAAAGTGACCCAATGTAGAATATTAAAATATTAAAGTGTTATGTAAAAAAAAATACAATGTAAGTGCTACACTTTTCTGAATCATCAGGCAACATTGGCAAAGGCACTGTATAAAACAGTACTGAAGTGCAGAGCAAGTTCAGAAACCCTGAAGCAATTTTGCTAGACCAGTAATTTCCTAGGCCTACCCCTTGGACTAAGCGATCAAGACACGAACACCTGGCGCATTTGTGTTAGAAGCAGGGAAAAAACAAAAAATGGGGATTACTGAGGGTCCCGAAGGACTGGATTGGGGACGATTGCCCAAGACAATGCGGCAGGGGGAAAATTTGCCATTTGGAAATGCTGAGAAGCTTCCTTGCTAAACCTGCCTGCATGTCTGGAGAGGTTTTGTAGTACTATTGAAACGTCCCTGCTAGTCACTTGAAAGTGAATTAGGGGAAAAGGTAAGAGCTCAGAGCAATTTTGACAATGGGCCAGAAAACTGAGAGTGCCTATAGCAGAAGGAAATAATCATCATGATCTAAAGCTGAACACCTGTGTAGCACATTTCAGTTGATAAGCGTCTTGACAGCTAACATTAGTGTATACTGCGCTGCTGAGGTTTTTCTTCCGAGAGCAGCGAGATATATATTTATTTCACTGCTGTGGAAAGAAAACCTCATATCTCCATTTTTGTCATTTTTTCAGTGACACGCCATTTACATTGTATGTAAGCTTTATGATGAATGGACTAAAGAAATGATCCAAAATGACTTGGGAAAAAAGTCTGGTTCAATTGACTTACATTAAAAGTAAACCTGATTTTTTTCTTTTCCTGTAAAATTACCATTTTGGAGATACTAGGTTTTGTTCAGACAGCAGCAATATACAGGAGCTTTTATGACATCCCAATCTAAATCCACAGGTATTAATATGGAGATATGGAGATACCCCCAATTGCAGATATGGCAGCTTTCCTTTCATCTGGGAAGCTTTATGCAAGATTTTGGAGAGAGTCTGTGGGATTTTTGCCGATTCATCTAGAAGAGCATTTGTGAGGTCAGACACTGATGTCAGACGAGAAGGCCTGGCTCGCAGTCTCTGCTCTAATTCATCCCAAAGGTGTTCAATGAGGTTGAGCATTAAAAATTTCCATCTTTAAGACAGAGAGAAGAAAATCAGGCTCCAATCTTAGCTCAGATCAAGGTGGTCCACAGGTGTTTCTGTCCATCCTTTCAGTGTGAGAAGACTCAACACTAAGAGTCTGAAAGGATGTATAGCTGTCAAGACGCCCTTACAGAGAAAAGAAAAGACAAAAAAGAAGTTACTGGTGGTCTCAGAACAATGGACTGACTAACCCAGAGTCCAGATCTCAACATCACTGAATGTTAAACCACCTTCTAAGACTGAACTTTGGAGGTGTGAAAAGATATCCCTGCAGATTTCTTTGAAAAACTGAAAGCGAGTCTCCTGAACAGAATGGAAGCTGTAATGAAGGCGAAGACACACCAAACACTGAAGAAAATCAGGTCATTTGAATGCATGTGTTTTCTGCTTTTTTCCTTACATTTAAATTTGTACCTATTGACTGTAAATTAAATAAATAAATGGTGGTCTCTGACTTCTGAACAGTATTATATGTACCATCCAAAACACTGAAATCATAACAGTTGGTGTAAAACTCAGTGATACAGATGACAAAACATACACACGGCTGCAAAGTGTACTGTGAAGTAGGTTGGTGCCTATTAACACCTAGAAGCAGGTGGACCTGCTTTTGCTTCATTGCTAATAATAACACAGACAGCAACTGCTCTTTTACATCTTGCTTTTTTATCCCTCGTGCACGTTCATCAACACTCCAAATACTTTGACTTCAGTTAAATGAATGACTTAATTAGTAACTGAACACGGTGCAAAACCGATTATGGTTAGTAATGTAAAACATTGCTGAAAAAACTTTTGCATTGCCAAAAAAAACCCACAAAGGCTGAGGATCACGCTGTGCACGAGCATGAAATTTTTAATATCAGACTAACGTCAAGGTAATCAAAATCCCCAATTACCTAAAACACAAGTGGCAACACACACTGTGTGTAGGCATCTGCAATCAATAGTTATGCGGATTATTTTGACCTTCAGTAGCAATTAGTGGCACAATCATGAGAAACGGGGCCTAACACAAGGGTCTAATAAACTAGACAGAACTGCAGGCAGGAGGCTACTTTAATATCTCTAGTTAGAGCGCAGCTGCTGGTGGGTCTTGGCTGACCCTGGCTGGAGACATTTTCTAATGGCTTCCCTTTAAGCATAATTTGACAGTTACACTGCCAATACCGTATCACAGCGATCGACTCCAACACTGTTTATCAAAACTGAAGCATCTTCATCGTTCCAGCAACTCCAGAAAGTATATTTTCCCCAAGTATGTCACGTCATGTTTTGCTATAATGCAGATTAATTACTGGCTTCTTGCAGGGACTCGATAGAGTCTTGCCCAAAAATTCAATTAGGGTTCGGAGGTGGGTGGTTTTGCCATCGCACAACTGGCAACCCGGCGCCGTTATTATGCCACAATCAGCAAGCCGACATATTGCAAATGGCGAGTAATATAAGACAGTAATGACCTTGAGAGCCAGAGAGAGTGAGAGGCTGGAGCTAGCTGGGAGTTATGGTAATGAAGGCATTATTGTTATTTTGTGTAGGAAAACAGATGGATTGAAATGGCTGGAACATCAAAGGAGCCGCGCCAAGCCAAGGCAAAAGCGACAATGCTAAGTGCAAATCCAGCAAGGACAGGGGGAAAATGGTGTGCAAATAGTGACTTTACTCTTGGATTAGACTAGAATGTGTTTTTTTCTCTTTTCTTTTTTAGTCTGAAGGCCTCAGAGCACTGAATCAAAACATCAAATCAAAATATGTTCTGCACTACAAATTTCTCTAAACTAACTTGATTGCAACAACTCATTTTTAGTGAAGGTTTACCTGACTAGGTTTTGGTGCAGTAGCACTAGCACACTGCACAAGAATACATAATCTGGCCACTTTATTAGAATTGCCTACCTTGCAGCTCCACTTTACAGACCATAGCCTGACTGTTAATGCACAACAGTCTCTGAAAATCCCAGCAACATTAATGCATCTGGTATACTAGTATTTATACAGCCAAGCCACTACCACTGTGTCACTGTTATGTCCACCATCCAAGTAAACTGACCAATGATGACTGGGGTAGAGAGCTGATAAATTAAATGAACAGACTTGAAAGTACAAGTGTTTCTAATAAAGTGGCCAGGGAGTGGAAGCACAGGTTAGGTGTTTCTAATAAAGTTCCCAGAGTGGAAGTACAGGATAGGTGTTTCTAATAAAGTGGCCAGAGCGTAGAAGTACAGGATAGACGTTTCTAATAAAGTGGCACAGGATAGGTGTTTCTAATAAAGTGGCCAGAGAGTGGAAGTACAGGATAGGTGTTTCTAATAAAGTGGCCAGAGAGGAAGTACAGGACAGGTGTTTCTAATAAAGTGGCCAGAGAGTGGAAGTACAGGATAGGTGTTTCCAATAAAGTGGCCAGAGAGTGGAAGTACAGGATAGGTGTTTCCAATAAAGTGGCCAGAGAGTGGAAGTACAGGATAGGTGTTTCTAATAAAGTGGCCAGAGAGGAAGTACAGGATAGGTGTTTCTAATAAAGTGGCCAGAGAATGGAAGTACAGGACAGGTGTTTCTAATAAAGTGGCCAGAGAATGGAAGTACAGGACAGGTGTTTCTAATAAAGTGGCCAGAGAATGGAAGTACAGGACAGGTGTTTCTAATAAAGTGGCCAGAGAGTGGAAGTACAGGACAGGTGTTTCTAATAAAGTGGCCAATAAGCAATTGTCTGCTGTACTTCCTCTCAGTATATGCTGGGCTGTGGTGGGATTTTGATAATTGTAACAATTGTTAAACAATTAAAAACTTGAATGAATCACTATCAAAGTTTATTTGTACAATCTACTGAACATTATCCTCACATTCACTGGAGCCACTGGAGTGGAAAAGAAGCTGATGGTATTTGCTCTTATGGTGCTGTAATCAAACTAGGATGTATCTCTAGACTCCAGATTCCAAAAAGCAGAAGACAATAGTTCTGTTTGCACTTCAATGTAAGATACAGTAGCGCTTCATAAGCCATCTACTGCTTAATTAATTAGAATAACCTCCCCATTCCCAGATTAAAACTTAATTAATCATGCATTCCCAAGGCGTTGAGACAAGGCAACAACCAGGTTACAACTAGGAAATGGCAAAGCCATAGAGAGATTTCTCATTTCGCTTCACCAATTAATATCAAGTACACTTCAAACTTATAAGGCCTGCAAAATGTGATAGAATGGCAATGGAATTAAAACCTTTATGCAAATATCAGCCTGAGTGTCAATGAATATTCATGTCTTTCTTTTATGGGGATAATGAGAAAAGTCTCCCTGTAACTCAAAGACTAAAAAATTTCAATAAATCATACCCAACTTTCTATGCATGAATGTATGATTAATTGCCATAAAAAAACTGCAACAGTGTAGGCTAATATATCAATTAGGAGCAAAAGCCTTTTAGTAAAAGATTACTTAGCTGCTGCGCACAATCTATTGTACCACTACTGGTAGGGGTCTTTACTTATCAATGCACAAAACAAATGACTGACTCAACACAAGTTCTTGTGCAATCTGTTTAACTTCCTCCTTCGTCATGAAGCCCTTTTGAGCAACACTGTTGATAAATATCGCCATGCAATCTGGACCTGAGCGTAAGTTCAGTTCTGGAAGGAAGTTATTGTTAAAGAGATAAATATATTTATGAATCACAAATCCAAAGAACAGCCTCACAAAGGCAGTAAAGCCAAAATAAAATCAAAAAATCAAGAACGTTAAGGTGTCATTGTTGTGGACATAGTCTTGTTTGGTAGAAAGAAAAGTGAAGTTGATTAAAGGCGAGGTAAGTTTATTTATACACATACACAAAACCAAAGGAATAATAAAGACATCAAAAATAATAAAAGACAAAAGAATAATAAAAAAAGTAGGAGATTAAAATCTTAAGAAAACAGAATTAAAAGAAATGTACAAATAACATGACAGAGTACTTGAGTGTTAAAACAAAGTACTTAAGTGTTATTAAAATTAGATTATTAAGAGTAAAGTACAGTAAGAATAGACTGCAAATAAAATAAAGATTTATGGTCTGATGAGAAAATGCAACAACTTCTAAGACTGAACTTTGGAGGTGTGGAAAAACGTCCTTTCAGATTTATCTGAAAAACTGAAAGCGAGGCTCCTGAAAAGAATAAACATGTAATGAAGGTAAAAGGTGGAGTAGAAATATATTATTTTTAGTTGTTGGGGTTTCGGTGTAGTTTTCTGTTACATGGGTTTTCTGCTTTTTAATACTTAAAAATAACTTGTACTTAATGGTCATTTGGACTGAAAATGAAAAAGAAAAAGAGATTAGTCCTCTTTGGACTTAATGAGGGCTTCCCTTGAAGAGTTGGAGGGAGTCTGGTGGAAAGTGGTCCATTAAATTAATGGAAATACACTGCTTATATCCACCAAACTGGCCAAAACCAGAAGGTCCATTCAAATAAAAGGCCATTTTGCCTAAAAATTAAATAAATGCAGGACGGCGTCTGAATTCTGAGCAGTACTATATGTAATAATGATATTATAGCAGAACAAAAATAACATATCTTCTGACTTTTAAGGGTTAATTATAATAATACCAATCTCCTCCCAAACTGAAGCCTTGCTGTAATCCACATATCGCTCCAGGCTTCTCTGTGTAGTTCTGCAATTGAATTAAAGAGTCTGAGAGTGCTGCAACAGTAGCCGTCTTGGCTGATCCCTAGTTGATGAGCTGAGTCTCTAAACTCAAGAAACAGTCACCCCAGCTACCCACCCAACACATAATACACAACTCAGCTGCTGCACTCGCCATGCTGAGAAGCTCTTGAAAGATTAGTGTGTCTTGCAGCAGCACAAATATTCCCTCCTGCAGATCCCAAGGGGTCACTGGCAAGCCTTGGTTCTAAACCCTCGGCAGCCCAGAGCTTAGAGAGAAGTCAGCTAATCAGCAGCCCAGAGAGGTGCTCCGATGCTGGGGGTGGCAAAGGCTACCTTCACCCCTCCTCTTTCCTCATTCCCTCACTAGCTAGTATCAATTCTGATATTCCACTTGCTCAATCACTAAGACTACTGCAGAGTCAGTGGAAGCAGCCTGTTTGTTTGCTGCTGTTCATTTCAGAGTTTTTTTTAGATGCAGATGAGGCACGCATCATGGGCCCAGCTGGCCAACTGTTATTTGCCCGCCAATTATTCATTTGTTCCTGATGAATTAATGCAATAAACAACACCTTACAAATTACCCTTTCCAAGTAGACGACCCATAAAAAGGTTAGTCCGCATTCGACTTAGCAAGTGCTTGACTTGAAGAGCCTTTTTAATAACTGTTGCATTTGTAATACAGCTGAGGGAATAAGGCAGTGAATAAGGCCATCAAATTAATGGACACACACTTACCACCAAATTGTGGTAAAACCAGAAGATCCACAATTCAAATCAAAGAAGCGAAAAATGTTCTAATTATGTGCTTATAGGAGATTCAGAGTACAGCACTTAATGAATGAGCAGAAGCTAAAAACAACATTGCGCTCTCATAATCTGGTGCTCTATATACGCCTGGCATATATATGATCACATACATAAGGAACATGTTTGGGCGAGCTAACCTCATCCTCCCTCTCTCTATACCCCGAGCTGTGCTCTTAGCATGTTACATGCCGTGGAATATAAGAGTGAATTATTTATCCTTGCAGTGGCAGATATATTTAGAAACCATTAAAATGCTATTTGCAAAAAAATGATTATATCATATAAAGAAGCAGGGGGTGGGGTGGGGGCACTGGAAATGACATTATTTATTTTGAAGTCAGGATTATTCCGATGCTTTGCTTCAGGGTGAACATGTTAGCTTTTAAGCAATCAGATGCGACAAGCCTGAATGTATGTCTTTGTATGTCAGAGATACAATCAAAGCCCTCCAAGCACAAGGGGAAAAACAGCCACTGTGCGGAATGGCCAGGATGGTGGGATGAACAAATGCAAACGGTAACCTATGGAAACCCTCTAACTTTGTCACCTTCTATTGTCTGCTTTGTATTTTCAGTCTCTCCTTTCCAGAGCTCTGATTAGATCTATAAAACCTTTCATTATGAAAAAACTCAGTGTTTATTTAAAATAATGTGCTCTATAGTGTTCTATAATTCATATTGCCCAAAATTTTGCAGGACAGAGCAAAAACTTTCTTTACTTTTAACGTACAACCCCAAAAAGTTGGGATGCTGTGATGTAAATGTAAATCAAAACAAAATTCAGTGATGGGCAAATCATTTAAACCCTATATTTTATTGACAAAAGTACAACAACATGTCAAATGTGAAACTAAGAAATTGTACTGTTTTATGACAAATATATGCCCATTTTGAATTTGAATTTGCAAAAAAGCTGTGTTTCATCAGCTCTTCTTTTAACAGCACTCTGAAAACATTTGGGAACTGAGGAGACACTGCTGTAGTTTTGAAAGTGAAATGTTTTCCCATTTTTGCTTAACATAGCATTTCAGCTGCTTAACTGGCTCATTTGTTGTATTTTTCATGTCATAATGCGCCAAATGTATTCAGTGGTGACAGGTCTGGACTTAAGGCAGGCCAGTTTAGCAGCTGGACTCATATAATACAGAGCAATGCTGTTGTAATACGTGCAGAATGTGGTTTGACATTGTCTTGCTGAAATAATCAAGGCCTTTCCTGAAGAAGACGTCACCTGGATGGCAGCATAGGATACATAAAAAACATGTATGTACCAGGCATCAGTATTAATGGAGCCTTCACAGATGTGCAGATCACCCATCACATGTGCATTAATTTCCCCCATACTATCGCTTTTGAGCTGTGCACTGATAAAAAGCTGAGTGGTCATTAGCCCAGAGGATACAGTGTCCACTTTTCCACTTCCCCTCAGTCCATTTAAAAAAAGTTCAGGCCCAGAGAAGGTGGCAGCGTTCGCACATCATCACATTTTGTTTTTATGCACATTTTTCACAGCGTCCCAACTTTTCTGCATATGGGGTTGTATATTAAGACAAAGAGATTTATTCCAAGCAATTTTTAAGCATTTCTATTAGTCTATTCATCAGACAATGTAAAGGGCAGCTGCTGTGGTCAAGTGGTCTAGAAAAATACGAATAAAAAAAATGTAGATACAAGGTTTTTTTGTTTTTTTTTTAATAGTGATGATATGATAAATGCAGTCATTCTACAAGAGTACAGTGCATTTCAGGAAGTAAAGGGGAGATACGTTTGTTGTTTTGTAGCTCCATATATAGTATACATCTCTCATAGCACACATGGAACTTTAAATGACAGCGGCAATGTGACAGAAGCAAATTAAAGGGAAATAACAGATAACATAATGGCTTGATTAGTCATTTAATTTAATTAAATACTCATTAGTTGTAGCCTTAATCACCGTTATCAGTCTAAGTTTGGAATGTGAATTCTCCTAATAAGAGCATTCTGGCCTAAAACCTGTTACTTGTCGTCTTATGTTATCCTCCACCTCACTGGTTTGACAGAATTCATGATTTTTTTGTGCTTTGGTCCATCACTGTTCTCTCACTACAATACCCAGAATGCATTGGACAAATAAGCCAAACATCCACTGGGAATCCCCCTCTGGCAAAAAAAGACATGTACTGATGTAGAGCCTAATAATATATTTATCAGATATTTGGATGCGTCTGCCCAAAAGCATGTGTTGCTTTTCAAAAGTTCCTCTCACCTTCAAGGTACACCATCTGAAATGGGGTTTATTAGACTCATTTGGAAGTAGCACTGGGTACATTTTTCATTTTTGGCCAGTTGCTAACTTACGGTTGTTCACTTACATTCACTGTAAACAAGATCACCTTTTCTAACTTAAGCATTGAATGTAGTAGGTATAATACGATGTATATTGCAGTATTTTCTCCCTGTGTTGTTGATTTCTGAGCTTGGCTAAATGTATTTTCATGACAGAGACAAAATCATTGGCATGAAAGCACATCATAACACAACTGTCATGCATTTTTTTTGTGTTTACAGTTTTTATTTGCTGCATAATTTCACAACTCCAATTACACTTTGCATAATCCTTCAGATATGGTCCATAATTACTCAAAAAAAACTTGAAAAATTAACATTAACGTTGTATTATGTTAACTTCAGAGCCAAGGAATGAGTGACAATTGCCCATTATATTTTGAGAATATATAATAATAATTTTTAAGATTCCTGAAAACATTATATGGAGATTATTACAATAATTTTCTTTTTCCCATAAGGTTACCATTTTGGAGATATGAGGAAATAATAATACTCCACTACATGCAATATTCACTCTTTCACTTTTTTTTTGTTTTTTCCTCTATATGAGGGAATTACATTATAATTACAGTTAGGCTTTTAGTTCAGGCTATAAATGTCAACATTCAGGTCAAATACAAGGCGACTAGAATAGCAGAACTGTAGCAGTATACAACAGCAAGTTTCAATTTAGCCGTTCAGTTAAACTGACCTTGACTGACCTTTTATCTAGGAACAATGGTCAGATGAAGCATCATTGCGTGTGCCTTCTTTAAATCATTATATTAAGCAAATAATAAGCAAAACCCACAAGCAACTTGGAACAGAGGCTTCTCTGCAAAAAAGTGGTGTGGCTGTTTCAAGACGCACAATAAGAAGTAAATGTGCTGCACAGTCAAGTTGCCAGAAAAAAAGCCATTTTTGCGCCAATGCCACAGAACAGCTTACTTTACAACATGCCAAACAGCACCCAGACGAGCCTCAAAATGCCTGGAAGAAAATCATTTGAAATGATGAGACCAAAGTTGAACTTTATTTTAATTGAACTCACAACCACACGTTGGAAAGGAGTCAACAAGGCCAATAACGAAAAGTACACCATCTCTACTGTGAAGCACAGAGGAGGATCTCTGATGTTTTGGGCATGTGTGAGCCACAGCAGCACAGGGAATTTAGTCAAAACTGATGGCAAGAAGGATGCAGCACGTTTTCAGAAAATATTGGAGGACAATTTGCATTTATCAGCCCGGAAGCTGAACGCACTTGGACTTTCCAACGTGAAAATGATCCAAAACACAAGGCCAAGTCCACTATTCAGTGGCTATAGCAGAGAAAAACTGAAAGTTCTGGAGTGGCCATCACCGTTTTCTGACCTCAATATCATTGAGCCACTTTGGGGAGATCTCAAACATGCGGTTTACTGGACCTGGTGGCTTTTCTTGCAAAAAAAGAAGAAGAAAAAAAACAGGTAGCTTTACCACCTGAGAAAGTAAAGCCACCCTATACACAACTATATTACTTGGTATTAAACAAAATCCCTAAATAGGGATCATCTCAGTATTTTCTTTATTGCTATGTTTTGTTTCCTGATTCAGTCAGTAATGATCCTATAATTTCCAGAAGGCCTACAGTGATGTTTTGTTTTTCTCACAAGATTGGTCTCATGCATGGTAAAACAAAACAGGCTAGTCCTAACCAATTTATTTAGAAACCACTGCAATGCAAAGCTGATTGGACCCTTTTCCACCAGGCATTTTAAGAAATGAATGCTTTGACAAAAAACTTGACAATGAAATAAGGGACTACAATACACACCGAGTTTAAATCCAAGAAGTATGAATATTCTATTACATACAAATGTGTGCCCAAGAAGGCCCTCAGGGTTCCCTACTGCCTCTATACCTGTAGCTCTATTGTAAGCAAGATGTCACGTGACCACCATCATCAATACATGTTTGCTTGCTCTTATTCTTTCTGCAGGTAAATAATAACCCATCACACGTCCCACGACAAGACGGCTGAAAGAAATATGAGCGTTCACATTAGCATATCAATTAGCATTCCTCACAGCTTCATGCTTGATTTTACCACATCAATCTTCATTGGTCTCTCAGACATGCGCTTACTGTTCACTCTAAAATGAGTTCTATTACAAGGTGTACTTGCTCCACGTGGTGAGGATCTCTGAGCCGTGATTGTATGCTTTGTTTGTGCACCTTTGGCCAACGGCAACACTTTTTGATGAGGATTGACGAGTCAGCTAGGTGAAGCCTACAGAGCATAAAGCTCTAAAATGAGAGCCAGCCACCAAAAGTGCCGCCTCCAATAATCCCTGTAATCCATGATGCCCTTTGCTTCTTTTTTTAATATATCTGGCAATATACTAGCTGTTTGTCAGGCGTTACATTTCGCAAGCTACTTGAGGGCAAAAAAGAAAAAAGCTTAGCACCGAGATATCACAGTCTTTTCTACCTTTCTTAGCCGTTGGCTCTACCATGACAGAAGCAGGAGGGCATTTGTCTTGAGACATAAGCACCGCTTCAGCTGTTTTCAGCTCAGATCAGGCACCTGTCAGGCCGTTCATTGTCTGGCCTTGATGAAAGACGGGTGTACGCAGGTTTATACTTCACAGCCTTCACCAAGAGTTGAATTCTTTATCACCAGTCCTCTTTAAAGTCTCTAAGCCTGATCAAAAGCGGCCCGCAACAAGCCGACCGCTTTAACAGTCAGCGCTGACCCTAAGCCAATCTGATAATGATGTGTTCTAAAAGAAGTTTTTTTCCTATGTGGCATCCAAAAAGGTAGCTTAATTGATTTCCCCCGCCTTTATTCAAACTAATCAAAGAGGAAAATGAAATAGATGCGTATCGGCTCTTGCTCTGCCATTTCTGGATGGAAAGATTTCCGTCTGATTTTCAAATTATGTGGAAGCTGTGCAAATTCCTTAAGAACTTGCACTTGTCCACATGTTCTTTGAAGTGGGAGGATAATAAAGAGATCCGTTTCCTCAGTTCCATGTACTTCAACCTAATTTTAAAAGATCTGTACCTTTTGGATTTTTTAAATGCTAATACCTTCACTTTCAAGCGGGTTCTCTGGAGTGATGGAATGAAAGATCCAAATGTGGTTCCCTGAAGAATCTTTTTTTTGTGTAAATGGGATGTTCCAGTGTGATGAGCATTTTAAGTTTAACCCACTAAAATCCCAGTCTTACTACATCCTGAGGCACATCATGGTTACATCAATGGTGCACGTTTTACTCAATTTTCTCCTCAATTTTGTCAAGCCAAATTCCATCCCCTCCCTCTATCGCACGATTCTTTCAGGCTGGGAGTGTGAAAACAAGCCTGTGTTGTCCTCTGAGACACGTGAAGCCATCACATCTGTTTAAAGACAACACCACTGGGCAGCTTAACACACTTGGAGGAGAATGCCAACTACCTGTTCAGTTACATCAGCTAATAAGACACCTGTGGTACCATCATGCTGTGTGATACTGGGAAAGGGCAGGCCATCCTGCTAGAGTTGCCACCCATCCAGGATTTTCCTGTCTCTCCAGGAAAAATTCCACAACTGGACACAAAATGTTCTAGAATCCAAACATTTTCATACAGTAGCATTTCTCATTAAGTTTAAACTGTTTAATATTGTCCAAACAAACTATCTGTATTAAAAAATGGGTTTGCTTGGGTTACAAAATCACCCTCAACCTAGGATGGAAAAATTGTTTTTTTAATCCTTCACAGTGAGTTATTACCGTCTTTTTGGTCTAATTTCATTCACTGCCTGCTGTTCCTCACACCTTTGATTTCACAGCTTTAGCACTGTGTTTTAGACGAAAACGTGAAGAATACAAATTTCAGTTACTAAGCTGATAGACTATAAAACCACAATAAGCTCCCGGTTAGAAAGTCATTGGATCAGTTTGCTACATGTAACATGTTGGAATACGAAGCAACAGCACAGAGACATTAAAGACAAGCCTTTCCAGTAAATGTCCCTCTGAAGTGCGAAAAAAAGAAAATTTCTCCAACAGCCACAAGAATAATGTGTATTTTGCTCGGGCCTCTGCCACACAGACAGCTAAATTGGCAGCACTGTCTTCTAGAGACGGATCTTCCGCATTACTGACGACCTGCTTTGTCGATTAGGATGCTTTTCAGGCCCTAATAGGCACCAGTGTCAAAGCTCATCCCTCAAACAAGAAATGCGCAGGACACACGCGCTCAGCAAAGTTTAATGGTGCCAAAATGCTTAGGAAGATAATTTAATATTTCCATTCGAACTGGCAGCTCAGAGCGACACTGCTTTAATGGATTAAATCTACTCTGAATTGCTAACTCAAATGAACACAATGTGTGCAACCCAGCAGAACAATTCTGGAAAGCGCGTGGAAAGGGTTCCGCTGTTGCCCCGGCGCCTAGGAACACGTTCTTCGCAGCAGCCAATCAATCAGCCGCATTAACGGCTGTCTCTCAGCCCTACATGACAGCTTTTCACAGCTCAGCTGTTTTCCGCTAAGTGCACTGCTGACCTTTTGTGGCATTCTTAGCACCCCTCCACGCCAAACGAATCAGTGCCAAACAATTTGTTCCAAAGCTTGCAGGTGGGGACCAGAACCCATCTCGAAGTTCCAAACCAGGAAAATGTTTAGCAGTTTTTACAGTCAGTTTAGACGAGACATAATAATATGGATACAACTGTTGTAAGGTTGGACAAAGTTCACAGAATGTTCAAATAAAGGTCCCGCACGCAAGCCTGTTTCCACCACTTGAAAAAAAAGCCATGCATCATGTCATAACAACGAACAAGGTTCTCACAATAATTGCCTACTACCTCATAATACAGAGATTTTTTTCTCATAATTACAATATGCTAAGTCACTGTTATGAGACAAGTCATAATTGTGAGATTTTAGGCCATAACACCGCATCTCAGTATTATAAGAAAGTCGTAATTATGATATTATCTCATTATTAGATATGATCACATTGTTGTGTGATAGTCATAATTATGAGATATTGTGTCATGGTTATAGCAAACTCATTTTTATGACGTATTTTTATTTAGTGGTGGAAAACAGCTTCCACAGATATCAGCTTATCGAGGACACTGCTGGCTCTGTCTGTGTGTTGAGCTGCTAGTGAGCAATTATGGTTGAAAGTGGAGAGGTGAGAACTGCCACACTGCCAAAACTATTCACACCTCTCAACTTAAACAGGCAACACAACTGCAGCTTGCTTCATGTCAAATCATTTTATACATCTGCCATGGAAAAAATACATTTGAAGACAATAAAAACACTTTTAGAAAGGTTGACCTGCTTGCTTTGCTTACTGTGACTACAGGTTACAAAAGGTTCTAATACCAAGCTGCACTATGTTTGTGTGACTTATCTAAACTAGATGTGATGGAAATTGATATCACACTCTACATGTATAATTAGATTTGGTGATATATTTGAGATTGAAAACCATTAGGTGTTTCTAATAAAGTGGACAGTCAGTGAAAGCACACTGTAGATGTCCCTATTTAAGTGGCTAGTGTGTTTAAACAATATGTCGCTGTTGTCGGCAGAAAACCTCGTATCTCCAAAATGGTAACTTTACAGGAGAAGGAAAAAACCTACTTTACTTTTAACTTTTAATGTCAGTGGAACCAGATTTCATTTTAACCCATTTCTTTTGGTCCTTTCTTTATTAAATTCACACACAGTGTAAATCATGTCAAAAATCATGTCAAAAACTGAAAAAACAACAGCAGCAATATGAGAAATAGGAACTGCTATGCTTAAGCCATGTGCTAATGTGCTTCCTCTAAAAAAAAAAGGAAATATCTATTGCAACAATACGCTCAGCATTTTCTATTGGTAGCTATTAGCGGACGCCACACACGAGCCCTTCCATAGTTCATTATCTGCTGCAGGCAATAGGATGGAGGACACTGCCATTGGCAAGAGGGAAAAAAGCACAATTAGAAAAGCAATCAATTCAAACATTGTCCTTTCTCATGGCAGAACCTTTCAGACAAAGCTGCAAGCATTGATTTGGTCACAATCAAGGCCGAAATCACGAGTGTACAGATGGTGACGCTCTAATTAAAGCGGATTACATTAAGCAAAATGCCAGCCACACTGAGTAATAGGACGAGGAGATTTGACTGAAGCCATCCTGAATTTATGCAACTGAGAAATAGAGGTTGGTCACCTCATTTGATCTGGTCACATGACAGAGCTTTATTAACACATACAGTTTGTATTCCTGTCTTTCTAGGGTGCTTTCATTAACTTCTGTATTACCATAAGGAAATACTAACAAACCCAACTCAGTAGAAAAGAAGCCACTGAATAGAAATACTGCTAGTTCTACTTTGTAAAATGGAAGGTTGTACAAAATCTGTTTTATTGCAACAGTTGCGTAACTGACCACCACCCACAAATGCATTCTTCTTTACAGCTGCTTGGAGAGGCTTTAAAGAACTTTGCTCAAAGTCTAATTAAATCTATTAAAATGAGAAACTCTGGCAATGTTTGTTCAGATTTGCTGCTTAATGTTGAGTTTAGTTTATAATATTATGCTGCCAAACAGTAGATGTCAATGACAATGATCTGCAGCCATGATAACATTAACTTGATTGCAGCTCAATATTTGTTTAATACATATCCAAAGTAAAATTAAGTAAAACAATTTGAACTTGACAGCACACTGTAATTGTTTATTTGATCAGAAGAGAGTTTTACCTTACATTACACATTACAGTCTCACATGAGGCCGAATCATATTATTACCAATATTTTCTGTCTGAACACTATATATTTAGGAAATTCTAAAGGTATATTTTTGAAAGAAAAAGAATCACTTTAAATTTTTAATAGATATCAATGGAAAAAGATGTAATTGGAGAGCTGGTATTTTCAAATTATGTGAAAAAAATACCACAGCAATGATACACTGTTTAAATACACACACATTTTCTAAGCCGCTTCTCCCTCAGGGTCGCGGGGGGATGCTGGAGCCTATCCCAGCGGTCATTGTTTAAATATAGACAGAAAAATGAAACACTGTTCGATACCAGATAGAACACCAAAACCGTTACCATTAGATAAATAGTACTTAGAGCGTTTAAACAAACGAATCACACTCCACACTCCTCATTCTTCAAGCTCAATGCCATGGGTCTGGCCACCTGGCCACCCCAGAATCTGGACTTCAACATCACTGAATGAGACTGAGACTACTTGGACTGTGAGAAGCAGCAACCAATGTCTAAGACTGAACTTTGAAGGTGTGGAAAATGTGCAGGTGTGTCCCTGCAGATGTCGTTAGAAAACTGAAAGTGTCCTGAAAAGAATGGAAGGCAGCACAGACACACTAAATACTGAAAAGAAATGTATGTTAGGTTTAGTTTCTGTGTAATTTTCTTATAAATATGTGTTCTAAGAAGCTGACAAATGAATTAAATAATTAATATAATCTATCAATATCAAAGCTTCAAAATGTTTTTTAAGGTTATAAGAGACATTCATTCCCCACAAAGATATCAATACAAATACATGCACGCAAGCACGCACGCACACCCACACCCACTCCCAGTGGCTTTTTTGCTGGTGGTGGGGGGCACGTGGCTACACATAATCCAACCAGTCCATCCGTTGGGCCCGAGTGTGAGGCAGTTAGCATCGGCAGTAGCAACAGTGTTGAATTCTAATTGTTTTGAAGGGTACAGAAGTGAATGGTTGCCGTGGCGACCAGCATCAGTCTGAAGGTGGAGGTTGGGAATAGCAGTGGTGTGTGTGCATGTGTGTGTGTAGGGGGGGGTTAGTCTCTGTCGCCTCATTGCTGTGATCAGAATTCTGAGTTTCAGAAGCTCCTGCCATCGTTCAGTTTGAGACAGCAGCAGATAACACCATGTTCTGTGATCAGATCATACACACTTTAACATTATGTACTTCTAGAACACTGAACAGCTGCATATACAACTGTAAGAACTGGATATATTCTGTAATATCACGATTTAAACTGCATAGTAGTAGTTACTATTGTTACTATAGTTGCATACAAGTAGTTAATATTGCTTTTCAGCTTATGTTTTTAACGACATACAGCAATGTGCAAAAGTAATTTATCTTCCAGTTAAATTGGTCACAGAAATTAGCACAGAACAACTAAATATAATAACTTTTTTCACTCTTTGCTTTTATTACAGCTTACATTTTCTCAGGAGACTTGATTTCAGCCTTTCATGGACATCTGCAGGGACTTTCTTCCACACCTCCAAAGCTGAGTCTTAGAAGTCGGTTTTCTCAAGCATTTTCTGCATTAAACACTTTAGATGTCTGGTTCTCATCGCCGACGCTGTGAACAATTCTGACTTTCACACCAACCCACTCATGATGATCACTCATGACTTCTTAGTGACTTAACCATTGATGAAAAATCAGTGGGTTTCCTCTTTAAAATGTATACTCTTAAAAGATGCTTCTTCATAGGTTCTTTAGTAAAGAAAGGGCTCTATATAGAACTATGAACACTAAAAGAAAGCTTTCTGTGGTGAAAGCGTTCTTAAGTAAGTGATACTTTTTTGATCCCACAACTGGGGAAATTCCACCTCCGCATTTAACCCATCCATGAAGTGAAACACCACATACACACTAGTGAACACACACACTAGGGGGCAGTGAGCACACTTGCCCGGAGCGGTGGGCAGCCCTGTCCACGGCGCCCGGGGAGCAGTTGGGGGTTAGGTGTCTTGCTCAAGGACACCTCAGTCATGGACTGTCGGCCCTGGGGATCGAACCGGCAACCTTGCGGTCACAGGGCCAGCTCCCTAACCTCCAGCCCACGACTGCCCCAAAGACTGACAGCGAAATTGCTGCAGATGGTCCTATATATATAGAACCTTTCTGAAAAGAATATAGAGCACTCAATAGCGTCACACACAACCATCTACAGCAACTTTCTCCATTGAAGAAAGATCTCAAGAACACTAACACGATGCAAAGAACCCTTTCATCATTCCATGAGTGTTCATGGTTCTCTACAGAACCATGTTCTTTACTAACAAGCCCTCGAAGAATCATCTTTTTAAGTGTGTAACATTGTAATCCTTTCATGATTTCTGGATTTCATGTGAGTTTATGTTGACCTCATCAACAGGACATCTATGGACATATTATACCTGAAGAAAAAAAAACCAAAAACACTGAAGTGATCCTTTGCGCATGCTAGTCCGCATGCACGGCATTTATCTAGGATGCTCACATTTACACTAAGGCATATGTATAGCATCTGATCCATAAGCACATTATGGGCTATGAAGCATTAATGAATGCTTGCGTGTCCAGTGGTTAGGAAAAAACAAGCATGGAGCTACATAATTCATTTGTTTGGACAGAAACGCAGAAGGTGATCCATGCTAGAGCTACGCTAGTTCTAAAACAGTGATCATTCACCAGAACAAAGCAGTGACTCAAAGGCATTGGATCATAATCTGGTTGTAAATACATTTGCTACCTCAGACAAAATTAATGGACATGTATAAATGCTTTAAACACAACCCCCCCACTGATTCCTCTGGCTAAGTGGAGAAGAGAGTAGTAAAGTGCCATAAACTTAAAAAGAAAAAATGAATGCTATGCATTTGTTACAGATATACTCATAATGGGGAAGCTGCAGAAAATCGATACATAATCAAGTCTACACTGCGAGAGCAATATTGCCTTGCCCTATTTTCTCACCATACGGTGCATACGCAGCCTGGCAAAAAAGGCTGTCGGGCCTCAGACTAACGCCATCCCTTTCAAATTTATCATTTCATGACGAAACCAGATACACAATTCAGACAAGATATGGACCCAAAGTGCTCTTGTTCTCAGAAGCATATACAGTATATTCACACAGCAAATTCTATAGGTGCTTTATATTTAACACAAAGGCCAATATGAACGTATTGTTCTTGTAACAATGTGAACAAAATTGCATCTCAGTAGGATTTAACAATCTTTTTATGAACCCCTGAACTTTGTCTTTGTGTGGTTTTACGTACAGTATTGTGCAAAAATCAGAGACCACCTTTCATTTAAGGTTTAGTCAAAAAGGCCTTACAATTTACTTACAAGTTATTCATTTTTCAGCTTCAAGTACAAAGCAGAAAATCAACCAGACAGCTAGATGTATAATTTATACGGTATTTAGTGTGCCCACTCTTCACCTTTTTTCTTTTCAGGAGACTTGCTTTCAGTTTTTTTTTAAATGAAAAAGAAAGAAATAATGGGTGATCTTGGACTTTTGAACAGTACTGTACCCAAAAAAACAGCTGTCATTCATTTTTACATGACCATTTTCCATCCCTTAGAACAAAACAGGCTTTATTGTTATTGTGCATTTATATATGTAAATTACTTCTTATCTTATTGGTTGCCCTGTATCTTTCTTTTACAGGGCATTCCTAGCTGAAATGTACAGAACCAATAGTTACTACTGGACTGGAATCAGCATCCGGATCCTCAGAGTCGGCAGTAAAAATACACTTTAGCTGCTGCTTTCGATTGTGCGCAACAAAACCTCAAAACCACGATGAATTCAAAGCAGGCATTAGTAGCACAAATGAACTGTCCAGTTGAACATTTTTTATTTTTTATATTTAAACAGATTTGCTATTCCATCATATAAACTGGCCTACGTCAGGTTGATGAATTGAAAACCACTTCTTTAATTGGTATTAACAATGTGAACATAGTACATCAAACTCTTATAAAAGAAAGCATGGAAAACGTGTCTTTCCATAATATGGACCCTTTAAACTGCGTGCTGGGCTTTGACGTGAGAGCCATGCAGGAGGTTGTTTCTGAAACGCTTTGATGCCCCTGTGTGGGCCAGACGGGGATCAAAAGAGCAACAGAGGAGGATACGTGATCTGCCCCGGAGGCAGACTGAATAGGGAGGGCTCTTTTTGCTGTCTTGTCCCCAAGGGTGAATCCCCATATCTAGGCTTTAGCCCCCAAATCTCCTCTCCGACATCCATCAGTGGTGAATTAGCATCAGCCACAGATCTACGGCAGATGCCACTACATCCTCCCTCTCCTCAACGCCCCATTGATCGTGACGTGCCGTTATCAGTTAAATACATTTGGCAGCTTGACTTTCTGAAGGGCTGAAAAGTTACAGTTAAGTTACATGTTTTAGGGGAAAATCTCCTGAGGGCAAACCAGCATGACATCTTGATATCTCTTTTTTTCACACGACATAACCTCACTCACATTCGCTCTGCATTACACAATATATGTTTGGCCTAATTAATGCTAATAAAAATGCTGCATGAAAAATACATAAAGCGATTTTGAAACAATTCTTTAGTCAGGATTTTTGCAATACTACTGTAATCACACGAAATTATACAACTAAACATATGATTACATTGTGACCTATGCTGGGAATTATATCCGCATCCATGCTTACAACAGATGCAGTGTTAGAACCGTCTCTAGAGTGAGATTTTCCAGGTTAAAGACTAGGAGAATACCCTTCTAGTGATGTATCTTGTAGGTGGAACAAACATCACCGCTAGAAAGCTGAATATATATACCTTATGTGATAACACACACACACACACATTTTCTAAACCGCTTATCCTTCTGGGTCGGTGGGGGTAGGGTAGGGGGTCTGGATCTTATCTCAGTGGTCATTGGGATCCTGGATCCTATCCCAGTAGTCGTTGGCTGTATTCAATGAATTACTGTAATAGAAAGAACGGATTACTCAAATGACAGCAGTGACATGTCAGATGAGAAGGACAACAAGCTAAAAGCTACCTGCCTACCTAGATCTCTCACCAGTTAGGCTTCCTTTTTCTAGCTAAAAGGGTAAAAACTTCAATCTTCTAACTTCTATCTGGTGTCCATTTTGTGCTAAACAGAGATAGATTCATTGTTTTCTTTGGAGCTTTGTTTGACAACTGAAGTAAGAGGTACACTAATGCTTGATTGTTTTCGTAGGCTAACATTTAGGATTGGCTGACACTACAGGGATTCCCAATGGCTGTATGCCAAAAGCTTAAAAACAACACAAAACTGAAAATTCTGGCTGAGGCATCAAATGCTGCACCACAGAATACTCTACGTCACAACAAATTACATTTTAAACTCCAGGCCATTGTACATGCAAGAACTTGTATCGCAAGAACTCTTATATTTACAAATGTGAAATTGATTAAAAGTTTGGAATCTGCACCACCAGCAGAATTTCTACACATCAGTGAGCTACGGGTTAGAAATAATTCATTTAAATTTACAAAATGCTTTTGTTGTCACCAAATGACCACTACTTCTGGCCTTGGAGGGCAACTTGCTAATTGGTTTTGACCATTTCCAAAATGTTAGCCCAAAAGCCACCAATGGAACAGGATAACACACATCTCGCAGTAACTAAGCAGGTGTTGCTACTGAATGACCCATGCAGAATGTGGTCATTTACTGGCACTATAGGTCTCTAGTAGGAGCATACTGTATAATCTGACATGCAGCACAGGTTAAAATAAAAGATATGACAAAAAATAAATTGGCATCATTTCATGCAGTGTGACACACAAGAAACTTATAACACTTACACCATAACACTAACTTTTATAACCAACCGTTACTGCAGCAAGCTTCTCGTAAACAACTGTTGTGCAATGTGAAAAGCAGGAAATGCACTGCGCTGACTGTGAGATTATTTAAAAAATGGATTAACCAGTACATATTACTAAGTGCTAAAACTATTCAGTAACTAAAGCCGTTCTGGAAAGGAAGGAAAGTGCCACCAAGGCCACTGACAGACTGAGCTACATAGGAGCATTACGCCTCTATACAAGGATGAGTGCAGTGATTCTCTTCTCTTTTTAAAAAACACCATTAATAAACAGCAGAAATGCATGCACTGAGCCAAGGACAGCAAGTCTTCAGTATTAGATAATAAATACACATTGTCCACTTATTAGAAAACACCTACATTGTACTTCCACTCACTGGCCACTTTATTAGAAACACCTACACTGTACTTCCACTCACTGGACACTTTATTAGAAACACCTACACTGTACTTCCACTCACTGGACACTTTATTAGAAACACCTACACTGTAATTCCACTCACTGGACACTTTATTAGAAACACCTACACTGTACTTCCACTCACTGGACACTTTATGAGAAACACCTACAATATACTTCCACTCACTGGCCACTTTATTAGAAACACCTACAATGTACTTCCACTCACTGGTCACTTTATCAGAACCACCTACTTTGTATATCCTAGTTTGTATATCCAGTCACTAATGCTAAAAGCTGGACCCATTAGCTCAGGTTTTCTAATAATGTGGAAGGTGAATGCTCATATATGTACAACTCTTCGGCTTTAGAAAAGGCCTGAAAGAACCGGAAATTACAATCCAATTTAAAATAAAAAGGAATCTTCTTGTTAAACACACTCCATCTCAATATATATGCCCGTTGCCCCCCTGTCCTCTAAGCCTGAGCCTCTAAGCACTCTTCAAGAGCCAACCCAAGAGTTGGAGAACAAAGAGAGCAAGGATTCTTAGTTTTCACTCAATAATGGCTTTTCTCCTTTGAAAGCGTGTCACCCACTGACTCAAGGTGGATTTATTGCCTTAATGTACAATTTTATTGATATGCTGATTAGAACTTTTTAACTTGAAAGCAGAATTTGCCACTTCTTTCATTTTCTCTCTCGTCTCATTTAATTGACATGCAATCAATCAGAAGCAGCACATTGAGCTGGTCTTTCCTTGTTCGAGCAGCAGCCATTACAGGACGCGGTCTTATTTTTACCTTTTCTGACTTCTTTCCTCTCCGCAGGCAGGTAATTGACCTTGGCTCTGGAAAAAATACGGTCTGAGTTTGACACATGCCATGGTAAAATCACATTAGCTTTCTCAAGCAGGTACCATCAAGCTGTGGATGATGACTCACAACCAACATGTCAAAGACCTGCCACATACATGGTCAAATCATAAACCCATACATGAGCTGCAGGTTATTATGAAAAGAAGGCCACGTCGATTTCAGTGGTCGTACCCTACAAGTCAAACTGAACCCCTCCCTCCTCCTCTGGTCCACTTCCTTCCCTGTTTCAAGTCCATTCTGCTGAGTTTTCGCTTGTTGAAAACCACAGGGCTAATGCAAACTCTCACTGACCATTATCATGCACAATTGATTCAATCAGTGAACTAGCATTAAAGTGAACAGTGATGGTCCTCGTGTTGCGAGCTGACAGCCAATAATCCTGTTATTTGCAACGACTGGGCAAAGTGGAGATGGGGTGGGAATATCGAGAGGGTGCCTCTTTCTAGAGGGAACGAATAATCTAAGCACAAATAGGATGAAATCAGTGGAAAAGGTGATCATTATCATGGAGGACTGAGAGGAAAGCTGAGATATTTCTGCAAAGGCAAGCCAGACAATCTCCTTATAGTCTGTGGCATATAAATAAAAAGAAATTGCTCCTGCAATGAAGCAAGGTTTGGTACTCCTACTTGCACAGACTTTAAGAAGAGCATTCATAAAGCTTCAGAAATATAGAGAATATAGGTTCAGGTATTATATTATTCTATTCTTTGAACAATTCAACTATTCATGGATTGCTTTCCCTTTGATTCCACCACCATTCAAAGATCTGTCTGTGTGATACGTGTTTTTCTTTCTTTTTTTTTTATGAATGACATTATTTACCACACATTGCAGCCCTAGTGCTGCCATCACAACATGAGGCTGAGGACACGGATTCACGTCACGTTTCGACTGTAATAACTAAAACCGTTTCTGTTACATGCCACAAACATCAAATTCAATTTTCAGTGAAAGAAGCTGCACTTTTGCACAACACAGTGTGATGTGCAGTGAGTGTAATGTTTCTGTGTGAAACCTCAGGCCTGATTTACACTACATCTGCAGAATCAACTGTACTGAGCGCCCATTACTTTAGCTTATCTTTTTTATGGACTATCTAGCAAGCAGCAAGACTGCATGTCTCTTACTGACTCTGACTGATAATCACTGTTGAAACATGCATGTCCGAGTGCTGCCCGAGACCAGCAGCAGGTAGCACTATGAATCATTAAATCCCACTCTAAAACTATCACCTATCATTGCTCGGTAGCAATTTCTAACTTTTTACATCTTTACAGCTGACTGATTTATTAGACTCAGTCAGCTGTGAAGGTCCCCCGACTCCACGGGTCAGAGAGTCCTTAATTTCTCTCCCATTTTTTTCAATGTGAAAAATGCACTTTATGATTTTGTTTTCGTCTTTAAAGTTTAACTGATGTGTTCAACTTGTGGATTATGTATTGTATCACTATTTTACAGTCATAAATAGCATGTCCAGGTGACCATTACTAGGCTCAGAGGGTTAAAGGGTTAAAAAACTACCTCATCTACTTCCATACTGGAAGCAAACAATACAGAAGGAAATTCAAGGGCCCCAATGCAACTTCAAAGCACTGAATGACAACAGCAGCAGAGCATTCATAATGAGAGAAAGAGGCTCGAGCAGTGGGTTAGGTTAAACTTCATTAAAGCAATCTGCATTCACAACGCACCATGCACTTTCTAACTAGGCTGTAGAGGCAGCACGCCATGCATGTCTGTGTGGGTGTGGGACTGTATGAAGCTACGTTTAGAGAGACACAGTGTATATATATATATATATATATATATATATATAGAGAGAGAGAGAGAGAGAGATACAAAGACACAGGTAGACAAACAAAAACTATTTTTATGGAAAAAAATCACTTTGAAATGTTTGACCATATGCAATTACACATAAACAGTGCTGGGCCAAGGTCACAATATAGTCATTACGTTAAGTTTCATACAGAAAAGACACAAAGAAATGGGACTCACAATCATTCAGGACCTGGTAGAACATCAAACCTGTCACCATCAGATCATCAGTACTTAAAGCTTTCATTATTAAGCTCCACTCTTCAGATCTGTAAAAATCCACTGGTGTTTCTGTTCTTACTTTAAAGTTCCTACTAGAAGACAACGCAAGTGTATATATATATATTCTTGGCAGAAGGGCTTTTTGGCAGAAGGGCTTCTGACAAGAAGCTGTTAACTGAATATCTGAGATGTGGGAAAAGGTTTTATGGACTGAAAAATCTAAATGACTGCATGTGTTTAAAATGATTGGGATCATGAGAAGCAGAAATCGCTTCCAACTTCTAAGACCGAAGGTTTCTTGCTCAGAGAAGCCGTTATAGGCTTTTCATGCATTCATCTTCATCTCATTAGGTTTAGAAAGGCATATTAGCATCTGTGTAAATGTTGTTGATTTCTGTTTTTACTATTTTGTGAAGAAAAAGACGGACCTCGCGCTTTGTTTACGCGCTTATGGTTCTCCAAAATACAAGATTCTCATAGAGCGCGGAGGCCTGCGCTCAGCAGTAAACCAAACCAAAGATTACAGCACCTTGAATATTTTTTGTGTTTGGCTCATGACACAACCTGACATGTTCATGACATGTCACATGACTCTCACATGATCATCAAACTCAGTCTGTGCGTGGATTTCAAATGCCGTTGAGGACGGCAGGAGCTGAAACGTTTGTTCTGACATAACAATGATTTAATCAGCAATAATCTCTTGCTTAGATTATTGCTGAGTGTGGACCTCTGTGTTATAACTGTTTCTACTACTTTGGCCAATAAAAATATTTTAGACTTCAGTTGTTCAATTTGATTCTTTTTTTAAAAGTAAAGGGACATTTGGAATAATAGACTATTGTAAATGGTTCACTTAAGCATTTCCATTGTTTTATTTGCCAAAAATAAAACAAATGAAACCGTCAATCATCTTAACCATGATATGAGTTTTTGCTCGTACCACCCACTACTACTACAGATCATTTGCAGTAAGGAGGAGCCTCTCCTTCATCGTTCAGTGGCGCTGAGGAAGAGAGGGCCGAATCTTCAAACAGGGCACATTATCATTCTTCACGAGTAGCTCTTCTATGTCATGCCCAATTTATCATTACCTTAGGACTTGCCAAGCTCCTCTGTGCATGCAATGATTCATCTTATGCGGCGGAGCATCCTTACACTCCAGCAGCATGGGAGAGTCTAAGCAGCCGTCTCAATGACATGCAGACGCTGTCTCCGACTCGCTTGCTCTTCTAAATTGCTTTTGTTTAAACCTTAACCATGCGCTTTGCTACATCTCGCCTGCAGGCTCGGAGCTCTTTGCCACATTTAAAACCTTTTTTCCCCCAGGCTTTTTGCTACACTGAAATATGGCTTTATGATACTTCATTGTTTGGGGTTAATGAAACTTTTATCATTGATCCGGTAATTGAAAGCATGTGGAGAAAGTGATGGTATTGGAGCATTATTGAGAGCCTCCCATCAGGTACCAATTGATCTCCGTTGTAATGGGGAGAAAATTAGATTTTTATTGCTGGTCGGGGGAACATGACATCCCCCCATGCAGTTCAGATCTCTTGATATAATGCATGAAGATGAAGAGGAAGCGCATTAAAACACAGTATTCAATATGGGCAAATGGAAAGTGGATGAACAGCACCAGCAATAATAACCATTTAAATGACTATACAAGCTACAGAACATCTAATACACTTCAGGAAGATAAAGACGAACTACAGTTACAGAGGTTTCTACACTGACAGATGGAAAATTGAAGTATAGCGTTCGAGAAAATAAAGGTGCCAACTACAGTTATTTGTATGAAACCATTGAAGAAGCACTTTTTGTTCCCTTGTTATTTGTCAATTCATGCAGAACCTGTACATTATACATTACATGACATTATACGTATATCTCACGTACAAATGTAACTCTTTAAAGAGTCTTCTGAGATTTGCAAGCATGAAACATGTAAATGTTCATAGAACATTACCGAAATGTTTTATACCAATTAGATTTATCTAGAACCACATGTCTAAGCAAAGAACCATTATTTGTAAGAATGCAGAGTGTACAATGCTTACAAATGACAACTCAAAGAACCATTTCTTGTCTATAATAAAGAACTTTTTATGTAAAACACCTTTTGAACATTTGGCCTCTATGGCATAATATAACAATAAGGACATACAGGATTACTGCATGATCAGAAAGTGTTATGTTTGCATTAGAAATTCAAACACAGGCATCAGCTTCAATAGTCAGCTTTGTCTTACAAACAGATTTGAAGAATTTATGCACAAGTCATTAGATCCAAAAGTCTAAGATTGTGAAATGTGTACATATAATTAGTTGTACTCAAACTTTTGTTTGCTTCTGTAACATCTGCAGCATATTATCTCTTACAACAACTGGACATTAAGATTGATTTGTAATTTACAGCACTGAAGCAACTGTTGCGGTAAGCCAATGTGTTGCTGGCTTAAGATGGCACATTATATTTAGCCCGTGCTCTTCTAGCACATATGCGAGTGGGAGAATTACCCATGCCACTGCACTCACTTGCACTCTTCAACAGACTCAGACAAGTATGTTATTTGCTCAGAACTACTTGGACATGCAGTTATATTGATAGAAATGCAAAGTACAGAGAGAGGCAACTGGCCTAATAGAACGATCCAGCTGGATGGAGTGAAAGATGGTGACAATAGCTACCCTGGCACTGTGTCCAAACACTTAATCTAATCTAGGAATGTCAGACTGAATTAGAGGAAGATTAAAACCTCTGTCTTCACGTCTACACCCAACGAGCTATAAAACATTTCAGCAAAGTACATCAACAAGCCTTGAAGGATCTTAATAAAAAGGCAACTGTAATATTTCAGTGAAGTATGCTTTGGAAAAACATGGTGAAGTTTGCAAAAATAGTGTTAGTAGTTTTCAAAAACCTAAAAGGTGATTTTAAATAAAATCACAAACAGGACAAAGAGGTCCATTACCAGAGGTAACCCCATGATATCTAGTGCATGTTTCATTCCAATGCCAATACTAATAACCACGTTTCTGTTGTTGCTAAAAAAAAAAAAAAAGAGTATGTTTTCCCAATCTAGGAATCCCATCACATGTATTTATAACCCAATCATCCTTGTGCAACGGCATCTGAAATTACTACCACCTTAAACACACAAGGTGACTCATTTCTTTTGTCCACTCTGTTATGAAACATGGTTAGTCTGTTCTTTAAATATTGATCCTACTGATAGGATATTCACAATATACTAAGGAAAGCTTTATCACGCTAACAATAAAATACCATCACATTGACCAGCCCTATATTAAACACTGTTTATCTGATGGTGACACTTTTGGTGGTCTACCAGGTCTTACACAGTTGTTAGGGGTCTTTTTTTCCATTTATAATGTGTTTGTAATCGCTTGAAAAACGAAGAACTTGTAGTTAATGTTTTGTTGTGTATTTTGGTGTGTGGTGGTCATATTCCAAAGGCTAGTGCCTAAATAGTGTACAGTAAGTGTACATTTAGAAAAGTAAGTACTAAAGGAAGTGATACAAGGGCAAGTGTTCCAGCACTAATATCTATAAAACCACCCAAACAAGAAAAAAAAATACTCTTTAAATAATGACAATTTAGTCTACTAGAGACAATTAAATGTGATTATAAAGCACAATTATGAACAAAGAGCCTGGAGAGATTCCAGTGTTTTTCCCCTAAAACTCACCATAAAAATGAACCAGCATGAGGCTCCACGGACTTCAGCTCAAAACTCAACCCCCTGCTAATGAAGGCAAATTAAAAAATGGGAAAAATGAAGTCGTAATAGCCGACGTGCATGTCTTAATAAAAAGACAGCGCTTCTGATAAAAGACATTTCTCTTAATCCTCCATTAATTAAAGCAGGGATTTAACAAGAGCTACAGGTATTAGGCTGCACCTTCCCTTTATGGAAGATGAACTTAAAATTTTCAGCCAGCTCCATAGAGAAACTTTATCATGGCAGCGACACTAAAAACTTTATAATTCCCTGAGAGGATTCTCAACAGGCTCAGGTGAAATTGAGCAGAGGGTTTTTATTTAGGAAGAGCTCCCACTCTGTCATGTCTTCTGGATAGACTAGAAGCTAGAGGGCGTTCATAAGACTGTCCAAAATCAATGGGCACCTATAGAGCTTTTGCACACTGCATTGATGAATGTGTATATTGTAGAAACATTTGTTTATTGTAGAAAAACAAAACTATAGTAGTATGTCTCTACTGTTTTTTATTATATCATTCTACTCTCATAAAAGACAGGAAGTTCCTGGATAAAACACTAGAACCTGAGTAGCATTTTCTAGCTGGAGCTTCATTTGCTTCCATTCACTTTCTTAAGGACCCACTGAGGTTTAGTAGTCATGGTTGCTGATAGAACAGGAGGAAAAGGACTGGGCTGGTGCCCTCTAAGCTGGTTTGAGCATGAACCTGGAGAGAGTCAGTAGTATTAGAGTCAAGGCTAAAACGTGTAAGCCGTGGGAGAGAGATAATTAAGCCATGCCCAAAACTTACTGAAGCATGGGAATGAAATAATTATGTCGTAGCCACAAGTTAGGAAGGTATGGGAATAAGACAATTAAATAGTAACTGCGACTTAGTAAGGCGTGGGAACAGGATATTTCAGAAGTAACTGTGTGTCTCACTAAGGTGTGGGAATAAGAAAATTAGGAAGTGATTGTGGCTTAGAAAGGTGTGGGAACAAGACAAGTCATGTTCAAAACATATTAAGGTGTGGGAAATTAGATAAGGAAGTAGTTAATTGAACTTAGTAATGCGTGAGAATGACATAATAAAGTAGTAACTACAACTAAGGCATTAAATGAGGGAAGTAGTGACTGTGACTTAGTAAGGCATGGGAACGAGATAATTAAGTAGTGACTGCAATTAGTAAGGCGTGGGAACTAGATAATTAACCTGTTCTAAAAACTTACTGAGGCTAGGGAGGAAGATAATGATGTTGTAGCCACGACTTAGTAATTCCCTCGTGATCATTAAGTCATGACACAACTTATTAATTCATAATTAAGCTGCAGCTACAATTTAGTAAGGCATGGGAACATATAAACAAACTCATGGCTACTGCTTAGTAAGGAGTGGGAAAGGGTCAGTTAAGTTCTAATAATTAAGTCATGGCCATAACTTAGTATAGCATTTGTAGTGGACATGACTAAGGCGCACTGTGACATAATGTAACATAATTTATCATGATGACAATAAATATCGCTGACTCAACTAATTTCACAGGCGATAACCCTATGCGGCCGACACACCCAAGAATTATGTCTTTCTTCTTCTTTTTTTTCTGCCTTGCTTCTCCAGCCTGCGTCACATCCATCAAACCACTCTAACCCCGGGCTCACCTTGCAGCGTCAAAACCCTCACTTCTTGACAGCTGTACTGGAGATTTGCATAAGCGCTGCTCGCTTCGGTTTCACCTCTGTGCCCAAGCCCTGCTGGAGAAAGTAAACAAGAAAGGTTTCGCTTATTTATTTGTTTTTTTTTATTATGCAAGCTCAAATAGTTAGGAGTGAGACCCATTTCCACTGCATCAGTGAAACCTGCTATTGTCGAAATCCCACAGAAGTTTTTTCAGTTGAAAAAGCAAGACTGCATCATTTTGTTACTGCCAAGCACTGGAACACGGATTCATGGAAGATTCATACATACAGCAAAAAAAAACAGTTAAGATTCTGAACTAATCAATTATTTGTTATCCTCTTTCTGCAGGGTCCCGAGTGGCCATTTTGCCAGTCTATTTCCAGTGGAATGGAAATAGACTCAGATATTTTCAATAGTCCTAATCAAATGAAATATTTTTACATGTATATCTGTTAACTAATTAACTAAGACACTGTTAGCTCTGTGCGTGAAACTCAGGGGTGAAAGGGGAGGGGTGCTCTGAAAACAAGTTCCATCTCTATAAAGAGACGTCGAGACAAACCAACAGCAAAACTGCAGATTTCTTTATACTAAACTGTGTCCAGCTGCCGCAATAAAAAGAGCATTAAAACATTTTTAAAGTTTAAAAATAATTTTTTTTTTTAAAATGCATTAGTTTGCTGTTATTAGACCCGTTAGCCATACTACATTATACAGGTGTTTCATCTCATCACCACAGCTACAGTAATGCTAGCATCTGTATGGGATTCCAGTGTTATGTTAGTGCTGTGGGATGTACATTCACATTCCCTCTAGAGATCTAATTTAAACATGAACATCTGACGCCTATAAGACAGTCAAGTGTACGTTGTAAGTAGCTGCTTTACAGTAAATCTTTCAGACGTAAACCTCCAGTCTAACTCTGACTAATATTAGAGTAAGATATAAGCCTGTTTGCTATCTGCCAAGCTGCTCACCCTAGATCTAGGTATATTTGGTCTTCTGCCATTTACTTCATATACATTTTCCTGAAATATGCATGCATTAGTAAGATCCCCATAGTGTGGGTTTCCTCTCACTCAGTACACAAATCCTATGCAAATAGCTCCCGTTTGTGTAGAACCCACATCATGCTAAAAGTCACTGAGTGAGTGGGAGGTACAAGCTAGTTCCCTTAAGTGCTTTGCATCTATAAAAAAATACAAAAAACCTTATGGCACCAACGTGTGCAGCAAGTTTAAATGTTTAAATGTGCTCCTCAAAGTTAAAATCTGAGTTTAAACTAATGCAGCAGGTTCTACAGGTGTAGAACTAACCAAGGATTAATGGTTATTCAGCTGTTAATGGTTTAATTGTAACCCTGATCAGTTTAAAACTAGGTTTAAAGTTAGCGTGAGTGGATTAACGGATAAACTTTGATTTAAATCAAGCAAGTATAACCCTACAAGGGTGACGCAAACCTATGCCCATGTCTGCTGTTTCATCTGCTCATCTCTATTATTAATTTGGTTTTTCAACGATGGTGTTTTGAAACATGCCTTCTGCATCTTTTATACAGTGATAGGAAACAGTGGAACACGGTTTAAAGCTATCTAAATGGATTTCCAGAACACTCGGTTCTCAAGTGTTGGTCTCTGTTGGTGCAGCCCACCCTTAATCCTCACCACTAGATCTATTTTGCCCATGCCATCATTTCCATGGATAATTTATTATTTCTTTGGTAAACATAATTCTTGAGTGGAATAATCTTGGATATTACACTAGAGTTGTTGACTGAGGAAAGATATCATCCATCAGCAGCCAGGTTTCTGTCCAGTTGTCAAGTTAAAGAAGACTGTAGGGATAAGGCTCCATGTCAGTTAATAAGGATCCTTGGCCTAGATTTCAAAGGCTAAATCTGTCTGTGTAAGTGTAATCTAAATTAAGCCATACTAAAGGCATAAACAACTTCAAAAAAATCTAGAGCTGGTACCCGTCTTGTTCAAGGCTGAGCTAGTCAAATGTATGCCCCACAGAAAGTCATGAGAACTTTAAGGCCCACAAACAAGCTCTGGATATTTTTGGAAGTTGTTTTGTCTGAACCATCACCAATCCCAGGCAGCTGGCCACACTGAGATCTGTTGGCCTCCAGGTCGAGAACCAGGCTGGCAAGAAACTTATCACATGACATGCTTTCTAAGGCAGCCACCTCAAAATCTGGACATATATTTATCTTTTTACAGCAAGAAGAACACATTTATCTTTGCTCTCCTGTGGTAAACTTAAAATACTTACATATTACAGAGAAAAACACATTATGATTGGACAGTTTTCCACTGGCCGTTTTAAAAACTTGTTTCCAACCAAAACTCATTTAATTTAATAAGAGTATGAAATACAACAAGCATGATGATTCTATTAATTCATAGTAAGGTAAAATGACAATGTATTTATTTATTTCACAGAAATCATTGTCTCAAGGCCTAGAAGGCCCTGAAAACATCCCACTGTACACAATACACATTGTACTATTGTATAACAAAGCCACAGTAATAACTCTGATCTTATTTTTATTTGGGCTGAGAGACACACAGATGGAAACGTACTAATTGACAGAAAGTAAGGTCTGAAGCTTAGCCAGTCAATGATAACTTGGTAAAACTGATGCCTCGGCCCCTTGTGTATAATAATAACAATAACAACAGTAAAAAAAAAAAACATAACGAGCACAGCATTCATCTGGAACAGACGGTAGCAACCCAAAGCTAATGATGCCGGAGGTTTGTATTAAAAGCCATTTGTACACCTTTTTCGGAGACGGAGAGCAGCGCCGGCTCATATTTTAGTGCGGGTAATGGCGTCCCTGCAGCCATACATAACTCCCCACTGTCACTTCCCATTTGATCCGTCACGGGATGCATTACGAGCACCTTCTCGCCGTCATTCCGTATTACGGGAAGGGGGGAAAAAAGAGGAAGGAAACAGGGATGACATATTGCACAAACAATCCGAGGTAGCAGACAAACGAGCCATCGTGTGTTTCATTTTTCAGTGCCACCATTCGGGTCTTTAAGTTGAAACCAAGTGGAAAATGAACAGCAGTGTGTTTTCAGGCACCGATTGAGTCCCCTGGCTAAGCAGAAGGCTAACGACTGCTTTCCGTTACCCACTGTCAGTCTGACGTGACGGGGTGGGGGGGAGAAAGACTGACGAATGCAAAGGATGACCCGAGAGGAGGCCGAGCTGAAAGCTCTTCTAATAGATGCTGTAAATTGCTTCCTCTAAGAAATAGCTACGAGATAAATAATGACCCGCATGTCAATAATGGAAACGTCCATCGTTATAGTGATAAGTTTGGGTGAGAAAAATGGACAGAGCATAGATGGTTCACGCACTTCACTCTCTGTGGTATATCCCAGGCATGTCATACAGTAGGACAACCAAACCAGCAGTTATACGTCTGATCAATCAATCAATACATCAATACTTTTAATGCAGGAAAATGCTTTCTGGAAATTGTGCATTGAAGATTTAATTCATGTTGTGCAAAATGGGGGGTGGTTAGTGCATGTTATTGGGATGGCTGGCACAACATTAAAAGGCTATCATTTGAATTAATGAAGCAAAAAATACAAAGAACATCATATAAACCAAATCACAAATATAACCTTTCAATGGCAACCAAGTATGTGCTTTAGTGAACGTAGATAACCTTCGTGAAATATTATTTGACTAAAAGTAGAAGTCCTTAAATTTCATTAAACTGGGTTCAAAGTTGTTGTTTTTTTTTTTTTTTATCTTGAGACTCAACGTTGAATGGCCTACAGCTTAGAGGTAGACACTGAATGTAAATTTAATATAAACAATGATTTATTACAGTAATTAAATGCAGGTGTGATATGTAGCATCCTGGCAGTGATGTTAGCTATCTAGCTTCCTTCTACAGTTAGAAAAAGCTAAAAAACATCATAACGGTCTGCTCTCACATATCTGCCAACGTATCCAGCCACTGCCTGTACTTTTAAAAACATTTTAACCATGTGCAAGACACGCAGTCAGAAGGAGAGTTTCTTTTGAATAGATGTGCAGAATATAAACAGAAATAAATTCCTTGGCTTACTCCACACAGAAACTAGCTAATGAGACCTGTGAACCTCTCTGTCTAATGGATAACAAACTCCATGCCCTATGGGATGTGTTGCGGAAAAATTGGTCTTAGATTTGTTGATCTTTGAAAGTGGACGGGGGGGTTATGTCATGTTTTTAGTACTTCTTGCTGCATCTGTGTTCCAGATAATTGTGAAGACATTGATAAATATGTGTCTGATCCTTGTTCCACACCGGGTTTCTACAACAATTGCTCCATTATCCTTTTTAGCACCAGTAATATTCATAGTCATTCTTCTTCTTCTGGTGCTTACTGACCAAACTACACTGATGTAGATGCTCCTTAGGAGCGCCTCACTTGCTCACATTGCTTGTATGCAGACTGCACATTTTTTAGAGCTTTTCCTGCTCCAACAGCCCTGATCCAAGTAATCAGTTCAATAACAGCCTGTTGTTGAGTTAAAGTGGTTATGTTAAGGCAGGGGAAGCACTAAAATGAGCAGGACATCCAAGACCAGGGTTGAGAAACACTGCATGTGCCAGCTAGCAGATTCTCTGCATATCTGCCTTGTTTTTCAAAAGTTCCTCCCACTTTTTAGACTCAGAAATTGTCTTTCCTATTCTTTAAATTGGCCATCTCAATGTCAAGACCGTTGTAGCACCACTGCAGGAAGCTAGCAAAACACCTTTATAACAATAGCAGTGCTGGTTACATTTCTCAGTTTGACCAGTCTGCTCATAATCATAACAATTAGCATTATCATCCCTACCACTTTCAGTAATGCTCCTGTATGCGTTAGACATAAAGTCATATGAGGGCTCAAATCTGGTATGCTCGGCCCTATTGCCCACTGACATTTATGACAAGGAACTTCTGAATTGTCATGTCCAAAACAGTAAATTAAAGGCACAAAAGCTATAGACAGAAAAAAGGCCACAAAAGAAAGGGGGAAAAACGCAGGTAAACAGCCTCCCTGAACAAAAGACCCATGGCACGCAGCTGAGAGGGAGATAAAAAGCCAAGTCTGTCGCTGTTTGAGCCGAGAAAGAGGAACACTCTTCCCACTATGTGGCAAAAGCTGCTAAATGTAGCCTAGCTCTTATCAGGGCTGATGCAGGGCCTGCTGTGATGCCTCGTTCCTATTTTGATGCGCCTGGCAAGTGCTATGGCTGAAGTAGCAGGGCTAACTTTTGCCCGTACTAACCTTTGAAAGGCTTTACAATGCAATGCAGTGTTGCTATGACTTACCTCCAGCACAGCTAGGCAAGAAAGTGCTACTTTGAAAAGACGTTTGAAATGTCACAGTCAAAGAACATTGGGTGCCCTTCTTGTACGGTCAGTCAAAACTGCGCATTAGACACTAGACAAGACTCAATGTCCAGTTTCAATGAGAGAGGAGTGAAAAAAGTCTTCTTTGTGACTTAGAACACTTACAATTCAGGTGCTGTACCTTTGGAGGCCTGACAGAAGGCTTGTTTGCTCCCTGCTGCCATCTAGCATAGAAAAGGGTGAAGTGCAGGGGAATATAGAAGGCATGAGCCAGAAACCCTGATTGGTCCCCTTTGCACTTAGCATACATACATGATTCATTTGCAGGGCATATTTTAATGCATTCTTATGAACATAGACAGGCGTTCCATCAGTATGGTAGAAAGCACCATAGACTTTTCATAGCTTCTCCGTAAAAGGCCCTGATGATCAAATCATGCGAAGTAGGAACTGTAAAAACAACGGAAGCACGGCATATCCACATAGCAGGCTCATTTATATACAGTGAATCTTGCAACTCCAAGAGAAGGACTTGAAAGATTCGTGGAAGTAGACTGAACTCTATTTCAATCAGTCTAACCAATTTTACCAAGGGCATTACTGTTATAAGAGGCCACTCTCAAATATCTTGACTGATGGGATGTTTTCCTCAATGCATTATTTTACACAAATCCATGACCCTGAAGCCTCAGGGACTTCCAGGCCTTAAGAGAGGGCTTAAAGATTTCTGGGAACTAAACACAGTTCAGTACTTTTAGTTCAGTTTTATTAAAAAATAGCTTGTTACATTTGAATCATATAATATTGCAGTAGTACTTCACTGTTAAGTTTCGATTGAAAACAAAAGGGTTTAATTCCTTAAACGGCCAAAGAAAAACTGTCCAATCAGAGTTTTTTTTCTCTGTGGTCTCTAAGTGGATGCAGCCAAGCAAGCTCTCTTATTGGTTAGGAGCCTGATGTGCCTGACGAGTCAGATTAACCAATGACCCAATTTGGAACTGACAGTGGAGTCAATCAGACACATTCTGATTTACGAAGGCACCAAGTTTGTGAGAAAAAAACATCAGTCTAAGCAAAGATCTAGATACTTCACTGACTGTGGACATAAGCCATAGCCTAACCAGGGTTCAGTCAGTTATTAGATACGGAAAACAGTGGCTGCTCTTTCATGGTCACAAAAAAATCTTAAAAACCTTTAAAAATGCCAGATTCAAAATTTATGATAAACTGACCAACAGAAATGTTTCACAATTACTGGAAAAAAATCTGTTGAATCTGAATCATGAGGTTATTTCATTCTCCTGTAAGGTTACCATTTTGGAGAAACTTGGCACTTACACTATTCATAACTCACATAAGGATGCTAGCAGAGATGCACATTACTGTAAAGGTGTTTTTTTTTCTCAATTGGTCTAAATTTTGATGTTAACAACTCATTAATGAAGGTTTAGCTCTAATAGTCATGGTTCACCACTGATATATACCCTATCAGATGTCTTCCTACTCTTTAAATCCTGCTCGAGAGAATTTTTTTTTTTTTAATTTTTGGCTGGAGTGCCTCTTTAGTAGTTAACATGCATTTCATATCAAACATGTGAAGCGCAGCTGGAGAAACAACAGTGTCTAGTTCTAAAAAGTTCTGCATGTTGAACTTAAAGCAATGAGAAGCTTGCATGTCCTGGATAAACAATTTCTGATTTATCTCATGAATTAGCTAATATATTCAGACACAGAAATGGAAAAGAAAGGTGAAACCGCGACTCGTGTATGAAACATCTGATTAAGGATTCAACTCATGAGTGCTCCATCTTGATTGTCTCTCTGTGAAATTAAGTGGTTTAGTCAGGTGGTGTGCACCATGAGCATCAAGAGGAAGGCCTGACTCATGCCAGTAAATTCCATCTAGTTGCTTTTCTGCCATTTAGAAACCGACTTACACGGACTGATTTTATTACTTGCAAACACAAATGTAAGGTTATTAAACTGATGTAACAATATCAGGCCGATGTTTATCTTGTCTTAAACTGATGATGCATGTCTTAAACTTTATAGGAGGAAAAGATGCCTTGATTTCTAATATGAGTTTGATTTTTACACTTTGGACAATGTCTATTGGTTCATTTATCATCGGGGGTCATCTAATTTTTAAAGGTCAGCTGATATTTTCGAATCATTCGAAAAGAAAAAAAAATGTGGAAAAAATATGATATTTTTCTTATAACAGCAGCTTATGACGTTTATAGTAATGCGCCAATGTCACTCTCCATCTGTTAAAATCATACAGTCATACTGACCTTCAAATACAAATTATTCATTTTTCAACACCAAAAAGTAAAGCAGTAAAACATATATTCAACAGAAAGTTTCACAGAAGCCTTGACAACTAAACGTAATCTCAAAATTCCATTCTATTCAGGAGACCTGCTCCCAGTTTTTCATGGAAAAGAAAAGATGGAAGATTTAAGAACCGTTTATCCGATGGGGACAGTTTCGATGATCTACCAGCTTGCGTTCTCCACCAGCACAGTTGTTAGGAGTTGCTTTCGCTGTACATCTGAATAATGTAATAATAACTCCAGTTTTGGAATCTCATGATTTTTACTCATCTTCCTTTGCCTTTCTTCTTCCTTATGCAAGCGGATTGTCTTACATCTAAATGCCCCAAAAACATTTGAAAAATTAATGACATGTACTTAACGGCCTGGAAATAAATGAAGGATGGTCTCAGACTTAGTACTGTATTACTATATCCCACACATCTGTGAAAAGGGCCAAGCCTTCTGAGAGTTTCTAAAAAATAATGTAAATGAAAACTCAGACAAGTAGCCAAAAATAGTTCATTTTCACCTCTGGGGTGAGAAAAGTCATATTTGGCCGAGAAAATTACTTTAAAAGTCTGCACTTTCATGCTTGCTGCTCCTTCACCCTAACCCCTCAACGCCCCTTAGAGACTCCCACATTTCCACAAGGTTAAGAAAGCTCTGAACTCTGACACAGCCCAGTTCCCTTGATTTCCCTCCATGGGCTACCTAATGCAGCCCCCTCTGCTGCAGCAGTCCCTCCCTCTCTTCACTGAACCCTGCATCGAGCTCCATAGGCACCAGCCTGGAATGGCTGCTTCCAAAACTGTCCCACAACACTTATGAGAAAAATCTTAAAGGTCTCATGTCATCCTTTCTTTTTTAAATAATAGAACTTGACGTAATATGAGTAAAGTTTCAGAGTATCGCTCACTCTGTAGTCCATACAGTACAGAAAGGAAAGTAAGCTGCAAAAACAATAGTTGGGATATGACATCCAAAAACAGATTTACAAAACTGCCTGTTGAGTCAACTGTATTAAAGGGACCATTTCAAAGAATAGTAGTTTTTTTTTAATTATTATTTTTTAAGCATTGCTAAATTTTCACTCTCCAGTCTATACAGTCCAGAAATAGCTTAGTTTCTTTATATGTTGTGATATCACTACGTGTCTGGTTTTGCAGCATTACTGGTTTTGCAAACTTTAATTCTTACAAAGTGATGTCACAAACATGAACACATTTACATATTTTTTTACCACATAAATGTACATGCCTTACTATTTTAGTTTACTACAGTATATATAGTTCTGTTATCACTGCTAAGTCTGTAGTAGAGTTGCCAGAGTAGAAGGTGTGGGGAAAATGATGAAACGTTGTGCTGTTCCTGGCTGTCAGGTAGCAAATGTAATGCTGGAGTCTCCCAAAACACCTTTATCAAACAATGTAAGCACTTTTTACCAATTTTACCACTATCCCTTGGGAGATCAGTCAAAATTTAACATTCAAAAACTAGTTTGTTCTTGTTTTGTTATGACAGTCTAAACTGATTATTGAGTTAAGAACAATACAAAACAGCCAATCAGGACAGAGGTAATTTACATATATTGGTCTAAATGGCAAAGTTAAAAAACAGCCTGTTTCATTCTAATGGATAAACAGAAGCTGGGAAATAGTCATGTAAAAGTGAGTTTTGACTGTTTTTGCTATAAAAGTAAGAAAAAGAAAATCCAGGAAAAATGTAGAACATGGCACTTTAAAAAGCCTTGACTAAAGAGCTCAGTTACCTCAAGTGGCACGCGCATTAGAGAGGGATGCGTAGACGCGCGCAAGCGCCGTATTGATTCCCTGCCACGGTTTGTTCCAGGCGCAGGACCCCAGAGACGGCGCGTGCCGAACGCCGGGCAGGAACTGTGTGGATGAAGTGCCAGAGGCTCCTGTTTGTTTCCTGCTCTGGCGGATGAATAATGCATGAATGATACAAACGAGCGTGGCTTGCCAATCAGTGGCGTAAGGCTGGTGAGGTTGTTGAACACTGAAATAGAACCCCCCCTCCTTCTACAGCCCCCTATCCTTTGTCAGTCTTGGGCCTTTGATCTCTTCTTCCCGGACAGACGGGAGAGAGAAATGAACACCCTCACCCCTCCCTTCCAATTGTACATTTCTTCTCTGCTTCCATCCCTCGCTCACTCCTTTTGTCGCATTCTTTCCTTCATACGTGAATAAAAACACTTCTAGTATATGTGCATCTACTATCTGTACCCCTCCATTCAGTTAGAAGCTTCACTGCAGGAGTTACTGCAAAACCATACAATACAAGGCGTTAACAGGGACTATCCATTTTGCTTGCCACTGGCAGTGTGACATATTCATCATGAATTTGACTCTTTTTCCTTTGAAGTTTAATGAATATAATAACCATAGGAAAATGGAATATTGATATATTTCAAAATCACAATACCATATACTGGTAAAGCATATGAAGTACACTGTATAATGACTTTTACTTCCACTTTATTAGAAACACCTAACTTTACTTCCACCCACCAACCACTTTATTAGAAATACCTGCCTTGTACTTCCAGTTACTCACTTTTTATTAGAAACACCTAACTTTACTTCCACCCACCAACCACTTTACTAGAAATACCTGCCTTGTAATTCCAGTTACTCACTTTTTATTAGAAACACCTAACTTTACTTCCACCCACCAACCACTTTACTAGAAATACCTGCCTTGTACTTCCAGTTACTCACTTTTTATTAGAAACACCTAACTTTACTTCCACCCACCAATCACTTTATTAGAAATACCTGCCTTGTACTGCCAGTTACTCACTTTTTATTAGAAACACCTAACTTTACTTCCACCCACCAATCACTTTATTAGAAATACCGACCTTGTAATTCCAGTTACTCACTTTTTATTAGAAACACCTAACTTTACTTCCACCCACCAATCACTTTATTACAAATACCTGCCTTGTACTTCCAGTTACTCACTTTTTATTAGAAACACCTAACTTTACTTCCACCCACCAACCACTTTACTAGAAATACCTGCCTTGTAATTCCAGTTACTCACTTTTTATTAGAAACACCTAACTTTACTTCCACCCACCAACCACTTTACTAGAAATACCTGCCTTGTAATTCCAGTTACTCACTTTTTATTAGAAACACCTAACTTTACTTCCACCCACCAACCACTTTACTAGAAATACCTGCCTTGTACTTCCAGTTACTCACTTTTTATTAGAAACACCTAACTTTACTGCCACCCACCAACCACTTTATTACAAATACCGACCTTGTAATTCCAGTTACTCACTTTTTATTAGAAACACCTAACTTTACTTCCACCCACCAATCACTTTATTACAAATACCTGCCTTGTACTTCCAGTTACTCACTTTTTATTAGAAGCACCTAACTTTACTTCCACCCACCAACCAATTTACTAGAAATACCTGCCTTGTACTGCCAGTTACTCACTTTTTATTAGAAACACCTAACTTTACTTCCACCCACCAACCACTTTATTAGAAATACCGACCTTGTAATTCCAGTTACTCACTTTTTATTAGAAACACCTAACTTTACTTCCACCCACCAATCACTTTATTAGAAATACCGACCTTGTAATTCCAGTTACTCACTTTTTATTAGAAACACCTAACTTTACTTCCACCCACCAATCACTTTATTAGAAATACCTGCCTTGTACTGCCAGTTACTCACTTTTTATTAGAAACACCTAACTTTACTTCCACCCACCAATCACTTTATTACAAATACCTGCCTTGTACTTCCAGTTACTCACTTTTTATTAGAAACACCTAACTTTACTTCCACCCACCAACCACTTTATTAGAAATACCGACCTTGTAATTCCAGTTACTCACTTTTTATTAGAAACACCTAACTTTACTTCCACCCACCAATCACTTTATTAGAAATACCGACCTTGTAATTCCAGTTACTCACTTTTTATTAGAAACACCTAACTTTACTTCCACCCACCAATCACTTTATTAGAAATACCTGCCTTGTACTGCCAGTTACTCACTTTTTATTAGAAACACCTAACTTTACTTCCACCCACCAATCACTTTATTAGAAATACCGACCTTGTAATTCCAGTTACTCACTTTTTATTAGAAACACCTAACTTTACTTCCACCCACCAATCACTTTATTAGAAATGCCTGCCTTGTACTTCCAGTTACTCACTTTTTATTAGAAACACCTAACTTTACTTCCACCCACCAACCACTTTACTAGAAATACCGACCTTGTAATTCCAGTTACTCACTTTTTATTAGAAACACCTAACTTTACTTCCACCCACCAATCACTTTATTACAAATACCTGCCTTGTACTGCCAGTTACTCACTTTTTATTAGAAACACCTAACTTTACTTCCACCCACCAACCACTTTATCAGAAACACCTACCTTTACTGCCAGTTACTCACTTTTTATTAGAAACACCTAACTTTACTTCCACCCACCAACCACTTTATTAGAAATACCGACCTTGTAATTCCAGTTACTCACTTTTTATTAGAAACACCTAACTTTACTTCCACCCACCAATCACTTTATTAGAAATACCTACCTTGTAATTCCAGTTACTCACTTTTTATTAGAAACACCTAACTTTACTTCCAGCCACCAACCACTTTATTACAAATACCTGCCTTGTAATTCCAGTTACTCACTTTTTATTAGAAACACCTAACTTTACTTCCACCCACCAATTACTCTATTAGAAATACCTGCCTTGTAATTCCAGTTACTCACTTTTTATTAGAAACACCTAACTTTACTTCCACCCACCAATTACTTTATTAGAAACACCTGCCTTGTACTGCCAGTTACTCGCTTTTTATTAGAAACACCTAACTTTACTTCCACCCACCAACCACTTTATTAGAAACACCTGCCTTGTAATTCCAGTTACTCGCTTTTTATTAGAAACACCTAACTTTACTTCCACCCACCAACCACTTTATTACAAATACCTGCCTTGTACTTCCAGTTACTCCCTTTTTATTAGAAACACCTAACTTTACTTCCACCCACCAATCACTTTATTAGAAACACCTGCCTTGTACTGCCAGTTACTCGCTTTTTATTAGAAACACCTAACTTTACTTCCACCCACCAATCACTTTATTAGAAATACCTGCCTTGTACTTCCAGTTACTCCCTTTTTATTAGAAACACCTAACTTTACTTCCACCCACCAATCACTTTATTAGAAATACCGACCTTGTAATTCCAGTTACTCACTTTTATTAGAAACACCTAACTTTACTTCCACCCACCAATCACTTTATTAGAAATACCGACCTTGTAATTCCAGTTACTCCCTTTTTATTAGAAACACCTAACTTTACTTCCACCCACCAACCACTTTATTAGAAATACCGACCTTGTAATTCCAGTTACTCGCTTTTTATTAGAAACACCTAACTTTACTTCCACCCACCAATCACTTTATTAGAAATACCGACCTTGTAATTCCAGTTGCTTTTTATTAAAAACACCTAACTTTACTTCCACCCACCAATCACTTTATTACAAATACCTGCCTTGTACTGCCAGTTACTCGCTTTTTATTAGAAACACCTAACTTTACTTCCACCCACCAATCACTTTATTACAAATACCTGCCTTGTAATTCCAGTTACTCACGTTTTATTAGAAACACGTAACTTTACTTCCACCCACCAATCACTTTATTACAAATACCTGCCTTGTACTTCCAGTTACTCACTTTTTATTAGAAGCACCTAACTTTACTTCCACCCACCAACCACTTTATCAGAAACACCTACCTTGTACTGCCAGTTACTCACTTTTTATTAGAAACACCTAACTTTACTTCCACCCACCAATTACTTTATTAGAAACACCTACCTTGTACTGCCAGTCACTCGCTTTTTATTAGAAACACCTAACTTTACTTCCACCCACCAACCACTTTATCAGAAACACCTACCTTGTACTGCCAGTTACTCACTTTTTATTAGAAACACCTAACTTTACTTCCACCCACCAATTACTTTATTAGAAATGCCTGCCTTGTACTTCCAGTTACTCACTTTTTATTAGAAACACCTAACTTTACTTCCACCCACCAACCACTTTACTAGAAATACCGACCTTGTAATTCCAGTTACTCACTTTTTATTAGAAACACCTAACTTTACTTCCACCCACCAATCACTTTATTACAAATACCTGCCTTGTACTGCCAGTTACTCACTTTTTATTAGAAACACCTAACTTTACTTCCACCCACCAACCACTTTATCAGAAACACCTACCTTTACTGCCAGTTACTCACTTTTTATTAGAAACACCTAACTTTACTTCCACCCACCAACCACTTTATTAGAAATACCGACCTTGTAATTCCAGTTACTCACTTTTTATTAGAAACACCTAACTTTACTTCCACCCACCAATCACTTTATTAGAAATACCTACCTTGTAATTCCAGTTACTCACTTTTTATTAGAAACACCTAACTTTACTTCCAGCCACCAACCACTTTATTACAAATACCTGCCTTGTAATTCCAGTTACTCACTTTTTATTAGAAACACCTAACTTTACTTCCACCCACCAATTACTCTATTAGAAATACCTGCCTTGTAATTCCAGTTACTCACTTTTTATTAGAAACACCTAACTTTACTTCCACCCACCAATTACTTTATTAGAAACACCTGCCTTGTACTGCCAGTTACTCGCTTTTTATTAGAAACACCTAACTTTACTTCCACCCACCAACCACTTTATTAGAAACACCTGCCTTGTAATTCCAGTTACTCGCTTTTTATTAGAAACACCTAACTTTACTTCCACCCACCAACCACTTTATTACAAATACCTGCCTTGTACTTCCAGTTACTCCCTTTTTATTAGAAACACCTAACTTTACTTCCACCCACCAATCACTTTATTAGAAACACCTGCCTTGTACTGCCAGTTACTCGCTTTTTATTAGAAACACCTAACTTTACTTCCACCCACCAATCACTTTATTAGAAATACCTGCCTTGTACTTCCAGTTACTCCCTTTTTATTAGAAACACCTAACTTTACTTCCACCCACCAATCACTTTATTAGAAATACCGACCTTGTAATTCCAGTTACTCACTTTTATTAGAAACACCTAACTTTACTTCCACCCACCAATCACTTTATTAGAAATACCGACCTTGTAATTCCAGTTACTCCCTTTTTATTAGAAACACCTAACTTTACTTCCACCCACCAACCACTTTATTAGAAATACCGACCTTGTAATTCCAGTTACTCGCTTTTTATTAGAAACACCTAACTTTACTTCCACCCACCAATCACTTTATTAGAAATACCGACCTTGTAATTCCAGTTGCTTTTTATTAAAAACACCTAACTTTACTTCCACCCACCAATCACTTTATTACAAATACCTGCCTTGTACTGCCAGTTACTCGCTTTTTATTAGAAACACCTAACTTTACTTCCACCCACCAATCACTTTATTACAAATACCTGCCTTGTAATTCCAGTTACTCACGTTTTATTAGAAACACGTAACTTTACTTCCACCCACCAATCACTTTATTACAAATACCTGCCTTGTACTTCCAGTTACTCACTTTTTATTAGAAGCACCTAACTTTACTTCCACCCACCAACCACTTTATCAGAAACACCTACCTTGTACTGCCAGTTACTCACTTTTTATTAGAAACACCTAACTTTACTTCCACCCACCAATTACTTTATTAGAAACACCTACCTTGTACTGCCAGTCACTCGCTTTTTATTAGAAACACCTAACTTTACTTCCACCCACCAACCACTTTATCAGAAACACCTACCTTGTACTGCCAGTTACTCACTTTTTATTAGAAACACCTAACTTTACTTCCACCCACCAATTACTTTATTAGAAACACCTACCTTGTACTGCCAGTTACTCGCTTTTTATTAGAAACACCTAACTTTACTTCCACCCACCAATCACTTTATTAGAAATACCGACCTTGTAATTCCAGTTACTCACTTTTTATTAGAAACACCTAACTTTACTTCCACCCACCAATCACTTTATTAGAAATACCTACCTTGTAATTCCAGTTACTCACTTTTTATTAGAAACACCTAACTTTACTTCCACCCACCAACCACTTTATTAGAAATACCGACCTTGTAATTCCAGTTACTCGCTTTTTATTAGAAACACCTAACTTTACTTCCACCCACCAATCACTTTATTAGAAATACCGACCTTGTAATTCCAGTTGCTTTTTATTAAAAACACCTAACTTTACTTCCAACCACCAATCACTTTATTACAAATACCTGCCTTGTACTGCCAGTTACTCGCTTTTTATTAGAAACACCTAACTTTACTTCCACCCACCAATTACTTTATTAGAAACACCTGCCTTGTAATGCCAGTTACTCACTTTTTATTAGAAACACCTAACTTTACTTCCACCCACCAATCACTTTATTAGAAATACCTGCCTTGTAATTCCAGTTACTCGCTTTTTATTAGAAACACCTAACTTTACTTCCACCCACCAACCACTTTATTACAAATACCTGCCTTGTACTGCCAGTTACTCGCTTTTTATTAGAAACACCTAACTTTACTTCCACCCACCAGTCACTTTATTAGAAATACCTGCCTTGTAATTCCAGTTACTCACTTTTTATTAGAAACACCTAACTTTACTTCCACCCACCAATCACTTTATTAGAAATACCTGCCTTGTAATTCCAGTTACTCGCTTTTTATTAGAAACACCTAACTTTACTTTCACCCACCAACCACTTTATTACAAATACCTGCCTTGTAATGCCAGTTACTCACTTTTTATTAGAAACACCTAACTTTACTTCCACCCACCAATCACTTTATTAGAAATACCTGCCTTGTAATTCCAGTTACTCGCTTTTTATTAGAAACACCTAACTTTACTTCCACCCACCAACCACTTTATTACAAATACCTGCCTTGTACTGCCAGTTACTCGCTTTTTATTAAAAACACCTAACTTTACTTCCACCCACCAATCACTTTATTAGAAATACCTACCTTGTACTTCCAGTTACTCACTTTTTATTAGAAACACCTAACTTTACTTCCACCCACCAACCACTTTATTACAAATACCTGCCTTGTAATTCCAGTTACTCACTTTTTATTAGAAACACCTAACTTTACTTCCACCCACCAACCACTTTATTACAAATACCTGCCTTGTACTGCCAGTTACTCGCTTTTTATTAGAAACACCTAACTTTACTTCCACCCACCAGTCACTTTATTAGAAATACCTGCCTTGTAATTCCAGTTACTCACTTTTTATTAGAAACACCTAACTTTACTTCCACCCACCAATCACTTTATTAGAAATACCTGCCTTGTAATTCCAGTTACTCGCTTTTTATTAGAAACACCTAACTTTACTTTCACCCACCAACCACTTTATTACAAATACCTGCCTTGTAATGCCAGTTACTCACTTTTTATTAGAAACACCTAACTTTACTTCCACCCACCAATCACTTTATTAGAAATACCTGCCTTGTAATTCCAGTTACTCGCTTTTTATTAGAAACACCTAACTTTACTTCCACCCACCAACCACTTTATTACAAATACCTGCCTTGTACTGCCAGTTACTCGCTTTTTATTAAAAACACCTAACTTTACTTCCACCCACCAATCACTTTATTAGAAATACCTACCTTGTACTTCCAGTTACTCACTTTTTATTAGAAACACCTAACTTTACTTCCACCCACCAACCACTTTATTACAAATACCTGCCTTGTAATTCCAGTTACTCACTTTTTATTAGAAACACCTAACTTTACTTCCACCCACCAATCACTTCATTAGAAATACCTACCTTGTAATTCCAGTTACTCACTTTTTATTAAAAACACCTAACTTTACTTCCACCCACCAATCACTTCATTAGAAATACCTACCTTGTAATTCCAGTTACTCACTTTTTATTAGAAACACCTAACTTTACTTCCACCCACCAATCACTTTATTAGAAATACCTGCCTTGTAATTCCAGTTACTCGCTTTTTATTAGAAACACCTAACTTTACTTCCACCCACCAACCACTTTATTACAAATACCTGCCTTGTACTGCCAGTTACTCGCTTTTTATTAAAAACACCTAACTTTACTTCCACCCACCAATCACTTTATTAGAAATACCTACCTTGTACTTCCAGTTACTCACTTTTTATTAGAAACACCTAACTTTACTTCCACCCACCAACCACTTTATTACAAATACCTGCCTTGTAATTCCAGTTACTCACTTTTTATTAGAAACACCTAACTTTACTTCCACCCACCAATCACTTCATTAGAAATACCTACCTTGTAATTCCAGTTACTCACTTTTTATTAAAAACACCTAACTTTACTTCCACCCACCAATCACTTCATTAGAAATACCTACCTTGTAATTCCAGTTACTCACTTTTTATTAGAAACACCTAACTTTACTTCCACCCACCAATCACTTTATTACAAATACCTGCCTTGTAATTCCAGTTACTCACTTTTTATTAGAAACACCTAACTTTACTTCCACCCACCAATCACTTTATTACAAATACCTGCCTTGTAATTCCAGTTACTCGCTTTTTATTAGAAACACCTAACTTTACTTTCACCCACCAACCACTTTATTACAAATACCTGCCTTGTAATGCCAGTTACTCACTTTTTATTAGAAACACCTAACTTTACTTCCACCCACCAATCACTTTATTAGAAATACCTGCCTTGTAATTCCAGTTACTCGCTTTTTATTAGAAACACCTAACTTTACTTCCACCCACCAACCACTTTATTACAAATACCTGCCTTGTACTGCCAGTTACTCGCTTTTTATTAAAAACACCTAACTTTACTTCCACCCACCAATCACTTTATTAGAAATACCTACCTTGTACTTCCAGTTACTCACTTTTTATTAGAAACACCTAACTTTACTTCCACCCACCAACCACTTTATTACAAATACCTGCCTTGTAATTCCAGTTACTCACTTTTTATTAGAAACACCTAACTTTACTTCCACCCACCAATCACTTCATTAGAAATACCTACCTTGTAATTCCAGTTACTCACTTTTTATTAAAAACACCTAACTTTACTTCCACCCACCAATCACTTCATTAGAAATACCTACCTTGTAATTCCAGTTACTCACTTTTTATTAGAAACACCTAACTTTACTTCCACCCACCAATCACTTTATTACAAATACCTGCCTTGTAATTCCAGTTACTCACTTTTTATTAGAAACACCTAACTTTACTTCCACCCACCAATCACTTTATTACAAATACCTGCCTTGTAATTCCAGTTACTCACTTTTTATTAGAAACACCTAACTTTACTTCCAGCCACCAACCACTTTATTAGAAATACCTGCCTTGTACTGCCAGTTACTCACTTTTTATTAGAAACACCTAACTTAACTTCCACCCACCAATCACTTTATTACAAATACCTGCCTTGTAATTCCAGTTACTCACTTTTTATTAGAAACACCTAACTTTACTTCCACCCACCAACCACTTTATTAGAAACACCTACCTTGTACTGCCAGTTACTCACTTTTTATTAGAAACACCTAACTTTACTTCCACCCACCAATTACTTTATTAGAAACACCTGCCTTGTAATGCCAGTTACTCACTTTTTATTAGAAACACCTAACTTTACTTCCACCCACCAATCACTTTATTAGAAATACCTGCCTTGTAATTCCAGTTACTCGCTTTTTATTAGAAACACCTAACTTTACTTCCACCCACCAATCACTTTATTACAAATACCTGCCTTGTACTGCCAGTTACTCACTTTTTATTAGAAACACCTAACTTTACTTCCACCCACCAACCACTTTATTACAAATACCTGCCTTGTACTTCCAGTTACTCACTTTTTATTAGAAACACCTAACTTTACTTCCACCCACCAATCACTTTATTAGAAATACCTGCCTTGTAATTCCAGTTACTCGCTTTTTATTAGAAACACCTAACTTTACTTCCACCCACCAATCACTTTATTACAAATACCTGCCTTGTAATGCCAGTTACTCACTTTTTATTAGAAACACCTAACTTTACTTCCACCCACCAACCACTTTATTACAAATACCTGCCTTGTACTTCCAGTTACTCACTTTTTATTAGAAACACCTAACTTTACTTCCACCCACCAATCACTTTATTAGAAATACCTGCCTTGTACTTCCAGTTACTCACTTTTTATTAGAAACACCTAACTTTACTTCCACCCACCAACCACTTTATTACAAATACCTGCCTTGTACTTCCAGTTACTCGCTTTTTTTTAGAAACACCTAACTTTACTTCCACCCACCAACCACTTTATTACAAATACCTGCCTTGTAATTCCAGTTACTCACTTTTTATTAGAAACACCTAAATTTACTTCCACCCACCAACCACTTTATTAGAAATACCGACCTTGTACTTCCAGTTACTCACTTTTTATTAGAAACACCTAACTTTACTTCCACCCACCAATCACTTTATTACAAATACCTGCCTTGTAATTCCAGTTACTCACTTTTTATTAGAAACACCTAACTTTACTTCCACCCACCAATCACTTTATTAGAAATACCTGCCTTGTACTTCCAGTTACTCACTTTTTATTAGAAACACCTAACTTTACTTCCACCCACCAACCACTTTATTAGAAATACCTGCCTTGTACATCCAGTTACTCACTTTTTATTAGAAACACCTAACTTTACTTCCACCCACCAACCACTTTATTTGAAATACCTGCCTTGTAATTCCAGTTACTCACTTTTTATTAGAAACACCTAACTTTACTTCCACCCACCAACCACTTTATTAGAAATACCGACCTTGTAATTCCAGTTGCTTTTTATTAAAAACACCTAACTTTACTTCCACCCACCAATCACTTTATTACAAATACCTGCCTTGTAATTCCAGTTACTCACTTTTTATTAGAAACACCTAACTTTACTTCCACCCACCAATCACTTTATTAGAAATACCTGCCTTGTATTTCCATTTACTCACTTTTTATTAGAAACACCTAACTTTACTTCCACCCACCAACCACTTTATTAGAAATACCTGCCTTGTACATCCAGTTACTCACTTTTTATTAGAAACACCTAACTTTACTTCCACCCACCAACCACTTTATTAGAAATACCTGCCTTGTAATTCCAGTTACTCACTTTTTATTAGAAACACCTAACTTTACTTCCACCCACCAACCACTTTATTAGAAATACCGACCTTGTAATTCCAGTTGCTTTTTATTAAAAACACCTAACTTTACTTCCACCCACCAACCACTTTATTAGAAATTCCTGCCTTGTATTTCCACTCACTGACCACTTTATTTAAAATACCGCCATTAGATGTTACACTGTTGCTCATCTGGTGCTGAAGAATTTGTCAGCAACTCCCTACACCACTCATTCTTGGTGGGTTTCTGACCACATATTATTTGGTGACCCATTGTCAGCTCAGCAGTGACACTGAGAACAATGGTCAAGCAATCAAGCCAAATACAGATATTTTAGGCCATTTACAACAAGGTGCTGTCAACATATCCAACAACGTAACAAATTTTCACAGTAGAATGGGCTGATGGACATACAAAATGCTGATCTCAAATGTTTTGTCATACCACAGATGCACAGGAACATTTGCATATTTACATGCATTTAGATTAATTATGTTCCAAATTGACTGAGCAATATCTGTCGCTGCACGCTTTGAACGGTGCTAGCCAGTGCGCTCTTTCTGCTCTAGTGACTAATAACGTCTGCAGTTGCGTCTGTGGAGTCAGTGCTGTGTGTTGACAGGGGCTAATTGTTTCACCCATTGCCAAATCCCTGCTATCAGTTCCTCTCACATAATTTCAGGCAGGTCAACACTTTCAATTGCTTTTTTTTGTTTGTTTCTTTAGCTTTAGACCCAAGCACACACACACACTGTACTTTATCTTTGACTTGAGACACTGGCAAATTAGATGCAGGACGAAGAAAAAAAAACTTTATTGAACACTATTTTTTGTGTGGCTAATTCAAAGGGAACGAAAAGCCACAAATGTGCCGCTAGCTAAACTCTCACGAAAGAATAAGGGGTTAGCGTTGTCCAGCCGGCTACTTATCATCACGACAGGTTTATTTCCTTACAAGTATTAAGCTGAATAAGGCAGAACAAAGGAGAGACTGTTAATAAAACAACTTTCCAACTACTGAAGCTGCAATTCCAGCTAAGCGCTTACATGAGTTACTTTGCCTTTGCAGGCCTTTTTATGTCATGAGCAGAGTGTGGGGCACTGTGGTGGTCATTTCTATACCGTAAGCATTACCTCAAAATTGCCTCATGAGGCCCAAGATGGTGGACATCGATTGTATGAGGCCACTAAAGGGACCTGGAGACTTCAGTCATGAATGTATAAAAACAAAAGGTGGCTAGGCTTTTTTTCAGGAGACTCTTTGATAAGGCTAGACTTCATAGCAAAGTGAATGCGTTATAATACTGTTTTTCACGTCCTCATCTCATGAAGAGTAGAAGGAACCAGAAGGAGAAGATTTTTCAATAGAACTGTATATATAAAGTGTATGTCAGTATGTTAGTATGTGTGATGTGAGAAACAAAATTACAATTGCATACTTTGTTAGCCCCCTTTTAGCCTGTTCTTCAATGGTCAGGACCCCCACACAGCAGGTATTATTTGGGGACTGGATCATTCTCAGCACTGCAGTGACCCTGACCCTGGTGGTGGTGTGTCAGTGTGGGTTGCGCTGGTACGAGTGGATTAAACACTTCAGTGTCACTGCTGGACTGAGCATAGTCCAACCAAAAATGTCTAGCCAACAGCATCCAGTGGGCAGAGTCCTGTTACCACTGATGAAGGACTACAGGACGATTAACACAAACTGTGCATCTACAAGGTAGACCAACAAGGCAGGAGTGTCAAAAAAATTGGACCGTGAGTCAACACAGTGTTTAAAAACTACAGTAGCACTGCTGTGTCTAATCCACTCATACCAGTGCAACTCACACTAACACACCACCACCAGGGTCAGTGTCAAGAATGATCCTCCACCCACATAACACCTGCTCTGTGGTGGTCCTGTGAGGGTACTGACAATTGAAAAATAGGGTGAAAGTAGAAACAAGTTAGATGTACTTACTGAAGAGGCCAGTATGCACTCACTGTGCTTGCTATTAGGAACACTATGCTAATACTAGGTTGGGCCTACTTTTGCTCTGAAAACAGCCCCAATTCTTCAAGACACAGATTCCAGAAAATACTGGAAACATTTCTTTGAGATTCTGGTCCATGTCAATATGATTGTATCATTCGATTCCTGCACGATTTGTCAGGTGCAATTTCATGCTGCAAATCTATTGCTTTCAGATCTGGTAATTGCGAAGGCCTCATTAAGGACTGATGATTGATTGGTATTAATGGGCCCAAAGTGTGCCATAAAAACATTCCCCATACAATTACACCACCTCCACCAGCCTGGACTCTTGATTCAAGGCAGGTAAGATCAATGGATTCATGCTGTTGGTGCCAAATTCCGACCCCATCATCATATTTTAGACTTAGCGAAGTACGTTCGACTAACATACTCATGTTCATTTAATGACCCCTACATCCTCCAGATCATTGCTTCAAAGTAAGCTGGGCGTTGTTATCATTTCAAAGCCTTCACTTCACACTGGCCTGCAAATTGCTGTTGCAGTTTTAATTAAATATGAATAATTCAACTACTTGTTTTGCAATGCAAATAACCCACCAGTGCCAGAGACAAAAATGTCCAAAACATTCATTAAGCAGGATTCAACAGACAATGCTGTTTGATGACTTGGTAATCACTTCTGTCCAGGGTCAGTATGAGCATCACTGCAGGGTCCTGTCTGAGTGTGTAGGGGAAAAAAGTTCAAACCTGAAGTTCCACCCTGCAGCCATTTGACTTGGAGAGATTAGAAATCTATTACCAGGCCAGATAACCGCTGGCCCTCTTCAAACCATTGATCCACCTGTTACTGCACTTGCATCAGTTCTCAAACCCCAATATCCCTGTGGTTTGTTAAAGTGGGTGGAGAGTGATGAATTGCAGAGGGCTGAGTCTGTGTCATTATTTAAACCAGTCTAGCAGCACGATAGAGAATTAGTCTGGAGTTTGAGAAAGTGGATGGTGCTAGCAGGAAAGTGGTGAGACTCTCGCTTCATCTTCTTAACCCTCAGCAAACTATGTGATAACAGCAGCCTTATAGGCTATGATTTAAATGTTTCGATCACCGTTGAATTACAGATAGATACAGGTGTAAAATTACTGCAGTATGAAGCTACTACACAATTTTGGTGTGAAATTAAGTGTAGGAAGCTTCAAAAATTTGAGAAATGTTCAATGTGTTCAGAATGTTAAACAGAACTGTAGATAATTCCATAATAAGTGACAAGACTGTATTGCATTAAGAATGAAATTATAATAAAAATTAGCATCCAGAATACCATTGTTAGTTGGAGAAGTTAATCAAATCTCAAATGAAATGTAAAAAAAAAACTTCCTTGTGTGTTTATATTTCATTATATTGCTATGTGCTAATATAGAACTAAATGGGAGCTAATAATGTCACAGTTTTTGAACATGTAACAAGCAGAAGACAGCAGAGTATACGCTCTGAGAATTTGGGGGGGTTTCAACAATTGCATTCATAATGCAGCTTTCAACACAAGCATGCAAGTAAATACATGCAGAGCCCATAGTCAGAAACCAAGAGAAAAGAGCTACCAAGATAACAGATAACACTATGAAGACTGGCAAAGTACTGGGACAAACTAAAAAGGTGCAAAATGTAAATGAAAACAAAATGCAATTATGGGCACATCATTTAAACCCTATATTTCACTGAAAACAGTACAAAGACAAAACTGAGCAAAAAAGTCAGGATGGGGCAACAAAAGGCTGGTAAAATTGTGTAATGCTAAAAAAACACCTGAAGGTCAATTGGCAGAAGGTCAGTAACATGACTGGGTATAAAAAGAGCATCCCAGAGAGGCTGAGTCTTTCAGAAGTAAAGATGATGAGGGGTTCACCACTCTGTGAAACACTGCATGGGCAATTAGTGCAACAATTCAAGAATAACATTTCTAAACATAAAATAGCAAATAACCTGGGAATTTCATCATCTATAGTACATAATATAATTTAAAGATTCAGAGAATCTGGAGAAATCTCTGTATGCAAGGGACAAAGCTGAAAACCAGTATTGGCTGGCCAACACCTTTGGGCACTGCATTAAAAACAAACATGACTCTGCAGTGTAAAGCAGTGTATGGGCTCAGGAACACTTCCGAAAAACTACTGCATACACAAATGCAAAGAACTAATTACATGTAAACAGGATCCAGAAACACTGCCACCTTCTCTGGGCCCAAGCTAATTTAAGATAGACTAAGACGGTGAAGTGGAAACTTGTTTTGTGGTCAGACGAATCAACACTTAAAATTCTTTTTGGAAATCACGGACACTGTATCCTCAGGGCTACAGACCATCAGGCTTCTTATCAGCACACAGTTCAAAAGACAGCAAGGCCTTGATTATTTCAGCAAGACAACACCAAACCACATTCTACACAAATTACTACAGCACAGCTCTGTAGTAAAAGTAAAAAACCCAAAACATATGGCACTCTATGAAACGAGAAATACGACAAGAGACCCCAATTTGTTGAGCAGCTGAAATCCTGTATCAAGTAAGAACAGGAAAGAATTTCACTTTCAAAAGTACAGCAGTTGGTTTCCTCGGTTCCCAAACATTTACAGAGTGTTGTTGAGAAAAGAGATGATGCAGCACGGTGGCAAACATGCCCCCACTCCAACTGTTTTGAAACGTGTTGCTGCAATCAAATTTAAAAAGGCCATATATTTATTTTTAAAACATAATACAATTTCTTGGTATTAGTATATGGTGTCATTGTACTATTTTTCATTTAATGTAGGGTTTAAATGATTTGCACATCATAGCATTTTGTCTTCATTTACATTTTGCACAGTGTCCCAACTTTTTTGGAAATGGGTTTGTATGTATGTGTGTGTGTATGTACTGTATACAACACTCAGTAGTAACGGCAAAACAGGCCATAAGTGAAGTGAATAAGACGTGATGTGTATGGGCAAATCCAGAGTAGAGGAATCTAAGTGCAGTCTCACTAGAGAATGTTAGTGTTGACTGTTTACTACATGCCTCACATTTTGAGATGATATCAATAAAATCTCAATAAAATTTAGCAGGAAAGTAGATCTCCAGGAGGAGGCTTGCTGACCACTGTTCAAACCCAATCCAATGCCATGTAAAGGTGAAGCTTAAAGTCAAGGGCTATAGTGCACTTGTCAACATAGTCCAAGAGACAACAAGCTTCTTATGTAAGTAAGAATGGCTGAAAAGTCCCACAAAAAAACTCCAATTAGGATCACATCTGGTCCGATGCTACTACACTGTCCAATGCCATAGTCTATTGGTGGCTTGGCATTGTAATAGCGAGTCATGCTGTGCTGAAAAGCAAATCTATTTGAGATACTTAACAACTCGACACACTGTGCAAAGCAAGTAAGCAATTATTAAGGCTGGCAGTTTGCACAATGCTAACCACATGAGCTTTCATTACTTGTTAGTTAGCCTCACAGCTCTAGCTTCATAACTTTAGCTCTTCGTAGCTGAAGTACAAATCTAAGAAGCAAACTTAAAGAAGCAAAACGGGGTTTGCTGGGTCTGAGAGATGATCAACACATTGCAGATGCTAGATTAGGACCCTGGAGATATATGCAGGGTTTAAAAACAACTGCCAAATTCTCTACCATGTCTGATATAGGACAAATGCACCACAGGCAGCAAACTGCAAGTGTAACCCTACAGTACAGAATAACACAGCGAGCGAAATTCCCTTGCTGTGACAGCAGAGCAGCAGCAGTATTCCCAATGTGACACTCATACACACTTGCACACATACATACGCTCACAACAGACAGACTTGAAGCTTATTGTCAACCAGAAGTATAAATCACTCTGTTCTCCAAGGAGTTTTCTGTCTGTAGTCACAAGAAACAAGCGTGTTTATTAGAGGAATGATGCAATGCCTAATTGTATTTGTGTCTGTTTGATGCTCAAAATATCTGATCTGTAGTCGGATTGGAAGTGAAGTGGGTGTGGCTTGTCTCAGACTTTTTTGTTTACTGGGTTGCAAGCACCATGATTCTATTACATAAAACTGAACTGAAAAAAGACAGATATGCATTTTTTAGTTCCCAGGAATCACTAGGTCTTCTCTGAAGGCACAGAAAGCCCTGAGGGTCCCCCACTGCATCTATTCACATCGAATAACACATTCAGATTCGGTTATATAAAAAAAAACGTATGCTGCCTATACATATCAATCCTGCTAAAAACAGACTCTAAACCTGCTTGTTCCAAATAATCTAAATAAATTTTAAAAATCAGTATTTACATCTGCTTAGAATTCTTTGTTTATGTAACTGTAAATTATTGGTGCACCATCCATTCATATACGTTTAAAACTAACTGTCTATTCTAAACAAAATATACTTACATATAGCTGCCTCCCTACTGTGTGTTTGTGAGTGTGCTTGTCTTCCATATCAGTCACCTGTGGCCTATTCCTGACCAGATCAATGAAAAACAATGCTGTAGTCAGAGTGAAGCCCCTCTGTGCCCCCTACCTACTGGAGGAGCATGTTCTCAGGGTTTCAGCAGAAAGCAGGTAGAAGGGTTGAGACCCTGCAGCATGAATCATTCTCTCAGGAGACATGTTACCCAGAGGGAGGGGGTCGAGAGAGAGACAGAGAGAGGAAAAAGAAGGCAATAGAAAAAGAGAGAAAGAGAGAGAGACAGGGAGAAAAGAGAAGAGAGTGATTTGATCATACGTGGACAATGAGACTTGGAGCCTTTCACACCTGGCATTTCTGTGTGTCTCGAATGTGTCTCTACATCAGAGTCTTGCTGCGTTTGTTCTCAGACAAAAATGTATCGGAAGTGTCCGGACCACTGAAGAACAGGGGAAAAGGGGGTAACAGAGTATCAGAGAAACAGACGGACTACAGTCTGTAACTGTAGAACTACAACGTGCACCTATAGAATAAGTGGAGCTGATAAAATGGACAAAGAGTGTTGAAAACAGGGAGGTGGGAGGTGTACTTAATGAAGTGGCTGGTTATACTGCAAGCAATACATAGCGGATCATGTGCTATGAAATGCCAGTGTATTTTATTGTTTCTTCTTCACCTTCCATCATTTCCCAAATACCTTTAAAAATACATGTGCACTGCAGCTCAGTTACATCAATGCATCCTTGAGCTGATTTAGAAACAGCTTGTCCCTTGCAAAGCATAACATTTATGCATAAATGCCTTATTTAAATATGTATCCCTTGGATGGAATAGTAGCTATAACCTAATGTGACAAATGTTGAACCCTTGCCAGACAAAACTAAGCCAAGGGGTACTGCCCTCTCAGCAAAGCAGTTTTAGCCAGTCTGCAGTGGCATGGCCTTCACTTTCTAATAAAACCTGGATCAACTCATAGTGGCTGTCCCAGAAGAAATCAACAGAGAGAGAGAGAGAGAGAGAGAGAGAGAGAGAGAGAGAGAGAGAGATGGGTAAAATAAAATAAACAGATTTATGCAGAAGGAAGAGTGTAAGATCCAGCAAATGTTTGCTACTGAAAACAGACACAAAAAAAAGAAAGAATGCGCCGCCCTTGATTATTATGTTTATCACTACAGTGAAGATTGTTTCTTCCTCCCTGAATATGTATGCATTTACCACAGAAACATCAGCGGCACAGTCTTGCAACATCACATCCCCACACACTCCAAAACACCCCTCCATGCAGCCTCGGCGGGCCGGCTTTCTGATGTTTTCCCAAAATGCAAATAGACAAGCCGAAGACTTCTGAATGATTCATTCATCCGATGAAATGGGGAGGCAAAAAAAAAAAAAACAACACCAAAGCGGCGGCATATCTATGACTAAATGCAAATTAGACGAGAGGAGCTGTCTCTCTTCACACAGACGCATCATATGAATAAAACGCAAGGAAACAATCTGGAGAATCGTAAACTTTGTTCTGGCTCTGATGGGAATTCGTCTGCAGCAGCTTAGAAAGCAAAGCAGTCTCGAAAAAAGGGAATCGAACAAACAAAAAGGTCTCACGCTCTCCAAAAGTGGTTCGAATGGGTCTTTCCACCCCCTGCCATCTACTGAAGCCAGGGTGGACAAGCTTTAGAGAAGGTTAACTAAAATCCTGTTTGATCTGTAGTCATACAGAAGAGCTTATGTTAAAATACCTGCATTTCTACTGTGTTTAACCTGATGATGACGTTCATTTTGTGAAAGCCCACACTATTAGAAAATGCAGTTTTCTTTTGTGTTTAACTGAGCCAGTGTTAGCACTATTATAAATTCTTTGGGCCAGATTTATAAAACAGCAATAACCTCCAGCAGGTGACACGGCTTGGCTGTGACTGTCCACGCTCCATCCACACGTGCACAGACCATGTGAAGTTTGACCCGAGAGCCTCAGATTCTCAGAATAAACAACTAGAAGCTACTTGATCCTTTTTCTCTGCTGCTGGTCAGCAGACAATATCATGGAATATAAGGGGCTGTGCTTTTTTCTGTAGAGATAGCTACTTTAATTCCAGTGTTTAAAAACCTCTTCAGTAGAGAGAGCCAATGTAGTCACCAGGACAGTAATCGCCCATAACAGTTAAGGGTTGACGAAAATGGTAACACTGTACTTGAACCCTGGCTTAACACTGATGTAACTAGCTAGTACACAGCAGGTGACATCAGCTGTCATGTGATCAAATATTATGACATCCCTCACAACAATTGCTGGTGATCTGACCAGTAAATCAGTCAAAATGTCCTGAATTCGTCTGTGGTAACCACGGCATGCCAAGCAAAACATGCAGCACAGGAATGAAATCAAGTCATAAAGTGGTGGTAATCACTGCTTAACACTGCAGCTTCTTTAGCTATTTTTAAAGCCAGTCAAAACGGAGATGTTAATGGCACAAATTAAGGAAAGCACCACATCATGTACCCATAAAACATGAACAAGCAAATGAGCTGCTGTGACATTAACTGCTCTCAGTGTTACAGAAAATCTACCAGTGCATTTTATGAATTTGTCCTAAAGTTTTCGTTTCCAATTAATTCCATATAGAAGCAACAACACAGGCCATTAAACTCAACTGTGTTAAATAATCTATGTATTTTGTTATGCTTCAATCCTTCCATTAGGCTGAATGGAACTAATGTTCTGTAAAGCTAGTGGCTAAGAAAGAGGGCGTATATGGGAAAAGCCTGAAAAGGCCTGTTTTTAGTTTGTCTAGGAAATCTAATCATTGGCTGTGCTCATCGTACTCAACGAGAGAGATTTGAGTAACAGGTGATTTTACCTTTCAGTGCAAAGCAAATTAGAAGTCTAAATGAAACACAGGTAGCATTAAATGATGTATTTTATTATTCTGCTTTAATGTTTTTAAGCACTTACCTTTATTTTCCTGGAGAATCCCAAAGAACAGATTAGTTCTCAAGGTTATCGCTGAAACACTTCAGAGTCAAAGCAAGGGACTTAATTATCAATTACGCTGTCTATTGCTAATGGATGTGATAAAGATTGGATTTTATCACAGGCCACTTCATTAGAAGTGAGTGAAATTACAAGGTAGGTATTTCCATTTAAGTCGCCAGCGGGTAAAAAAACGCAAGGAAGGTGTTTCTAATAAAGTGGCCAGTGGGTAAAAAAGACAAGGTAGCTGTTTCTAATAAAGTGACCAGTGAGTAAAATAGACAAGGTAGGTGTTTCTAATAAAGTGGCCAGTGGGTAAAAAAGACAAGGTAGCTGTTACTAATAAAGTGGCCAGTGAGTAAAATAGACAAGGTAGGTGTTTCTAATAAAGTGGCCAATGAATAAAAAAGACAAGGAAGGTGTTTTTAATAAAGTGGCCAGTGATCATGTATTGCTGTATACCCTACTGTACAGTATTTTATGTACTATTTCAGCACTGGTCTTTTGAATTACATCAATACTCAACTTTAATATGGGTAAGGAATATGCATTTATTATTGCCACACAGTATTTTCAAGTAAGTGTAATTAATGCTTCATAGTTGAACTTTACTTCCAGTGAAGTGTTTAGGAAAAGACTGGGTGTGTAACTCTTCAGTATTGTTCCATTTTCACTGTTTGGTCTTTTCCAAAAAGCTCTTTAAATAATCAGTAGATTGTTCAATTACTCATATAATCAACAGTCACGGCCCTTTTCTTGACATGTGTCATGGAGAACACAAACACGGTACAGTGTGCAACCTCACACCTTCAAAACTGAAATATGACTCCAACTACTGCAGTCAGCAGAGACCGAGAAAAAACTGATGACAGAAAAGTAGCCAGAGCAGTCGGCGAGTTTTGGAGACTTTAACTGCGTATCGGCAGGTCAGGCACCATAATGAAGAGGAATGGTCTGGGTTTTTGAATTGATTTTGGTGGAGAGTGAGGGTTTAATGGAGGCAGACAGCACCGCCTTGCCAATTACTGCAGCACTGAGTATGGGGCTAACTGACTGTAGGCTAATCACTGAGGAGGAGCAAGCTAGTGTCTTTAGCCAAGGAAAGTGAATGTGATCTTAAAAAATAAGAGGGGTCACTCAAGGTTATGGCTATGCTTAGAGCTATTAAGTTTGGTGTTTAAGGTGAAGAGATCTATGCTTTGTCTTAGACTGTGTCAACAACAGACCTGCCATTTCTGGTATGCTCTCATAAGTTAAGTGATACTTTTTTAATCCCACAACCGGGGAAATTCCACCTCTGCATTTAACCCATCCGTGAAGTGAAAACATAACATACACACTAGGGGGCAGTGAGCACACTTGCCCGGAGCAGCCCTATCCACAGTGCCCAGGGAGCAATTGGGGGTTAGGTGTCTTGCTCAAGGACACCTCAGTCATGGACTGTCGGCACTGGGGATTGAACCGGCAACCTTCTGGTGACAGGGCCAGTTCCCTAACCTCTAGCCCATAATGTTCCCGGAGGTACTGCAATACCAAGTCGATGCAAGGAGCGGACGGAGTAAGCCCCTCTTCTGTCTTTAATTTAATATGTAGTCCTCATATAGAGGACGTATCAGATATTAAACTGATAAGAACAGATACTACACTTGATCTTAGCCAAAAGGCCGAGAAGCAATATACAGCATACCATAGAAGCGATACCATAGAAGAACCAGTTTTTGATTCCCTAAAGAACATTTCAAACGATGACTCTTTAACAAACTGGCTCTGTAACTTTTCTTCAACGTTTAAAGAACCTCTACATAATGTGCAAGTTCTATACAAATTAAAGATTTGGTTTAGAACTCTACATCCAGGCCGAGAACCACTGAGAAATTCTTCTTTTTTAAAGAGTATATTCATGCATATAGTAAAGAGTTGGTTTGGAAGATACAGTACTTAAGAGTGAACCCCTTTTCACAGTAGCCATATCACTGCTGTCAGAACAAAAGCTCGTAGCTCCATTTTTGTTGTTTTGTTTCAGTTTTTGATATAATTTGAAAATGCCTGTCACCTTTTACACAGGGTGAAAATTTCATGACAAATAACCCAAAAGACAGAATTCAAAATGACTTGGAAAAGGTCTGGTTCCATTGACTTACATTAAAAGTAAAGCAGAAGAATGTTTTTTCTTCTACTGGAAAGTTGCCATTTTGGAGATATATTAGGATCTACTGTCCTTTAATAACACTGTTGGAATATAATCCAATGGAAAAATCGGAAGTGGACTGATCTTTGTATGTGAGCGAGCAGGTCAACACAAAAGTTCTGGTTCTTCTTGTGTTTAAACTGTGTTTTTATTATGAAAGCGTTATGTAATTTTTCGTTGTTTAAGAAAGCTACAGTTGTTTTAACTCTACACAGACGTTTTTGTTGAGAGATGTGAATTGTTTTCACCGCGGAGAGTTCTCTACTATCCTCTTTTGCCCCTCATCGTCAACACAGAGTCAACACAACATTACAGAACATTTCAGCCAACAGTGTCCTAGTTAATGTGAAAAAAGCGTTACAGGAAAATATCATATTTGATTATGTTAGGTAAAAATGTCAATTACCACTATGCTGGTTCAGCAGCCACAAGGGGGTCTTCAGAAAGACACATCACTAATTTGCTAATAACCAACTTGACATATGATGCTTGTGCACATCTAATTTAAGTTTTTCCCAAACGTTCTGTTGGTCTGCAGTGATGCACTCCGATCCTAAAATATGCTTTTAAAAATAAGGGTTAGTAAACTGTTGGTTTGGTTGGTTTGCATTCCAGAGAGGCTAAAGGTGGGGAGGGGTTTACAGCTCTGTAAAAGACTGCTTGGCCAAACAGTGTGAGAATAATGTTTCTCAAAGTATAAAAACATGTAAAAAGAACTTTTGATTTCATCGTCTACAGTACGTAATATCACGAAAATATTTAGAGAAGCTGGAGAATCTCTATGTATGGCCTTTTGGACTTCAGGTGGCACTGCATTAAAAACACACATGTTTCTGTTGTACCATTCAGCTTGTTATCAGCACACAGTTCCACACCTCGCATCTGTGATGGACAGGGGTGCATTGTTGCACATTGCATGAGTGATGTGCACATCTGCGAAGGCAAAATTAATGCTGGATGATATAAACAGGTTTTGGGGCAACATAGGCTGCCAACCAGATGACGTCTTCTTCAGGGTAGGCCTTGATTATTTCCACAAAACAACGTCAAACCACATTCTGCATGCATTACAACAGCCTGGCTCTGTAGTAAAAGAGTCCAGGTGCTAAACTGGCTTGTCTGCGGTCCAGACCTGTCACCCACTGAAAACATCTGCCACCTCATTACACAAAAAAATTAGACAAAGCAGACCCTGAACAGTTAGGCAGCTGAAATCCTATATCGATCCCTTTCAAAACTACAGCAGTGTCTCCTCAGTTCCCAAACGAGCGCTGTTAAAATAAGAGGTGATGAAAATCAGAGGTGAACATGTCCGTGTCCCAACTTTTATGAAACGTATCGCTGGCATCAAACTGAAAATGTGCATATATTTTTCAGATTTCTCACTTTCAACATTTGTTACACTGTCTTTTTTCAATTAAACATTGGGTTTACATGATTAGCACATCATTGCATTATGTTTTAATTTACATTTTGCACAGCGTCCCAGCTTTTTTGGATATGTGTTTGTAGAACCTTTGCATTATGTAGAGGTTCTTCAAACTTTAAAAACAGTTCCTCACACCTACACATCACATTTACACACTGATTCTTTAAAGCAACATCATTCACATGTTCTTTACAGGGCTAAACTGGTTCTTCTTATACTTGCTTCCACATAACACTTTTGATAAATGTAACTGTAATTATATCATCTGGCCTTATGTATTATATGTACAATGTGGGAAACATCTACTGACTCTTTGTCTTGCATTCAGCAGTTTTTAATCTTTAAAACCTTCTAAATCAGTTTGTGAAGCCTATGGAAGCATCTAAATTGGAGGAATCAAGTGGCTCTGATTTGAGCTGCTATTAAACTCTGCAGGAGAATCAACAAGAGCTGAACTAATGAAGAACCAGTTAGTTCTACACTCCTGCTGCAGACACTCAATCTTTACACATCTGTTCTATATTCATAAACATATTCCTGCCTGTTATATTTTGAAGAAATGTAATTTACTGATGGAAGTTAGCATTACTTCCAAACCTGTAGCCCGTAGTGAAACGCACTGGACTGTAAGATTTCTAAAAAGGTACTGAAAAGCTATTCTGCAAGGCCAAGCCCAACATTATGATATGAAGGGGTTAATCAATTTTGGGAAATGTTCCTCACTTAAGGTCTATCAGTCCACCATCTGAACGCAAAGGAAAAAACAGTATCTGGTTTTGAAATTCACAGTAGCGCTACAACTGGCCTCTGCTGCCACTGTCCTGTTTTTTCCATCTCTCCTACAGCGTCGAGGCAGGGGTCAGGATGTGAAATGCGGTGAAGCTGGGGCAAACAGACAAAAGCCAGCTTGTGCTAATTCGGCTGCTATTGATTCCTATGACAGAGTCTGTGTGTGGAAAATGCGCACGTCAACATGTGACCGCCATCTCTCCTGCGGTGCTGAATTTTTCTGACCACACTGAAGCGCAGGCCACACGCACTGCACAACTCACTGACAGACCCTACGCCTCAAATCGAGCACTTCAGTAGCATAGTAGCTACATTTATTACAATAAGTGTGTTCACACTGGAAAACGTAACAGGGAGTCTGCACCTCAAGTTGTCCAATAAACACTGACTACACACTACACGGTTCACATTATAAATCCAGGGTAAATCCTGTGTGCAGGTTTGTATGATTTACTTGCTGTAAATGGAATTTATAGATTCCCTCACCTCAGTGCGCTATAAACAATAATTATCACGATATAACTTTCCTTCACAGAAATATAAGAACTGTTCGATAGATGTTCCATATAATAGAGCATTCAGCATTCTCACACTTCCATGTTTTAGCGACAGCCCTGGTGGCGTTTTCTACTGCAAGGAAAGTGGCGTTACTCTGCTGTTGCCAAAAGAGGGCACGTTTCCAAATTTTTCAACATGATTGGGGGGGGGGTGGGGTGGGTTGTGTCAATTAGTGAGATGAGAAGCCAAATATACTTTAGCAACGTCTAAAACGTGGAGTTATATATTTCCTGTTTAAGTGGAGCGCTCGGCGAACTGTGTCCCGTGACCAAGCGTGAGTGACGAGGTAAGTGGCTTGTGCCTACAGCCAACTCACTTCTGTACTAAGATCCTAACAAGCTTTAGCAGCGTTAATTCACGTCCGCTACTCATGCTCAGTCATATTTTAGCATTGGTACATTCCCAAGCAAAAAAGGGGGAAGAAACAAGTGGGTTGGTGCTCGCACAGCATGGCGAACTGATGTTACTGTAGATCAAACAAGACAAAAAGCACAGATGACAAAAAGCACCGATGACAAAAGGCACAGATTTCAGTTTAAACGTAGCTAAAAGGAGGACCCTGTCGGGTGCGAGAGAATCACACTGCAGTTAATGCTTTTACACGGCGAGCGTCAGATATATTGCAGTCCTTCCACTCCTCAAAATACTATGACAGAAAAGAGAAATCCAGCTGTCTGCTAGCTGGTGTTTGAATACCGGGATATGCACTGACACGGATGGGGTAGGAGTGAAGGCAATAAGGCAGTATGATCCATCACTGGCCTACCGAGCCAGCTAATGTTTGCTGTTTGTATTAAATGTTGTTGAGAATGTGATATGTATCGATATCACCTGATATAAAGGTTTTTTTTATCATAATAACATTTTTGGCCAAATCGCCCAGTTCTAGTCTATCTTAACAGTTAGCTAACATTAGCAAACTCGTTTGTGCTGTTTTTCTATTCAGTGGAAATATGAACGAATGAATGAATGAATGAATGAATGAATGAATGAATGAACGAACGAACATACTTCCAAGTTTGCATTCCTGTCTTAAAAGAATATTTCCATTGATTTCTGTATTGCCATAAAAGAGCATATAAAATGATGTTAGAAAGTTTACATGTTGTTTTCTCATGATTCAGACAAACTGTGATACACTATAGGCAGTGTAGGAGGTGATATGGCTCCTACTGTTTCCTTGCACCATAAAATAATGAACTGCTTGTTGCACAGATGGAACTTGAAGGTAGTGCTGACAACAAAGTGGGAGGGAGCAGCAGAAAGCATTATAGATGACTCATGGTCAGTGGTCAATAGTCAAGAGATTCACTGATTAAAGCGTAACAGAAACCTCACCAGACAATAGATTAGCCAGCTAATCAAATAATCGTCAAAAGAGTGATCAATAATTGAAATAATCATTAGTTTCAGTCCTATTTGTAAGGACTTAGTAATACCACAGAAGGCGTGATGGCATGATTATCTTATTAATTATACAATAGCCAACAGATTAACTGAATTCAGAGATAAGAATTAGCTCAAGCCACAAGTACAATGACTTCGGTAGATTCAGTAGAAGAGCCAGTAGACTGATTGATTATAATCATTTATAGTTGTCTTTATTATCATGACCCAGTAACACCACGGCGGGCATAAAGGTGTAATTAGTCAATGAATCATATAATAATTAAGAGATTTGTCTATTTTAGAAATAAGCTTTAGTTGCAGCCCTAATTGTAATGGCTATGTGACAAGGCGGAAAGCACAATGAATTCATCATTAATTGATCGAATAATAGTCTTGCACAGCAGATTATTTGAACAGTGTTGAATAGTTGGTAGATTAACTAATTATAGAAATAATAATTAGTTGCAACTGGGTAATAACCCAGAACACATTATGGTTTGACTAGTTGATTAACCCTGTACATGGCCAGGTATTACACACTTCTACAACCTAAGAAGATCTCAGCCAGCTTGCATTGAAGTCCCTGTCCTCTTCTTCTGCTTGCATGACAGTCACCAGATTCATTAAATACAGATATAGTTGCAGCCCTGATGTTCTCAAGAACCAAAAGAAACCAGCATACTTTCAATGCCTAGCAATATAGCACTTCAAGGAAATTTGCTCTTTCTAATAGCTCTTTTGCTTTAAAGCACACAAAGCCAGAGCATTAGTCTTCTGTGCATTAAGTGTTGTTAGAAGTGTGCTGTGTGGACTTCCAAGCATGCTTCTCTACAGGATCTCTTTCTGCTGTCATATTTATTGGAACTACAGCGGTAGGAGTGAAATATATTGTGTGACTCTGAGGCTGAGGAGCATGCAGAAACACTCTGGTTAGATCCATTTGATCAAGCCATTTTTGAGCACTGTATGGTGTATAATGTAGTTCACTCTATTCAAAAGTGTTTCATTTTCGAGGGAGAGAGAAAGAGACACCACTTCACTGCAGAATTCATCCAACAAAAGGAGATAAATAAATAAATCTTCCATGACAGCTCCGACATCTGCCGCTTATAATGCATTGAAGGGTCATTAATTGTCCAGCAGACGCGGGGGAATATTGGATCTGAGGGAAGAGGAGGTAGGAGGCTCATTTTTTAAGAAGCATCGCAGTACAGTGTGTACCGACGCTTTATCACCCGCCGACATCCTCTCGATAAAAAGGCATTTGCCCGGGAAAACTCATCTCACTCTATCTAGTGTATGGCGCCTCAACTTTTGCTCAAAATGGAACGTCTCGCCGGCCGGTGAGGATGAATGCCGAGATGCGTGTGATGTGCAGGATTAATAAAGAACATTCCCTCTATTATGCTTTACTGTTTTAAAATCATTAGCACACTTGAACAAGCCCAGAGAAACTGCTTGCTCTCACATGAAGGACATGCTTTATGTTAAAATTACAGAAGATTTTTTCCACGGTCGAGTTGGTGCTGAAGCAGCAGTGCGATGCGTGGTGCACTGGTTGCTGTCCACAGTCCTGAAGTAGGTGTACGGGGTAAAGGGTGATGAATGGGGTAAAGGGTTTGTAATAAATAATGCACAACAACAGAAGGGCCTCGGTCAGCAAAACACCTCAGTGGCCCTTCTGTAATCGGTGTCATGCCCATATCAGGAGCTCCAGATATAAGTGAATTTGTCTATGGGAATAACAAATTATGTTTTCACAAATCACTGCTATCACACCCTGTGCTAATACAAAGCTGATATGTTTTGCTGTACATGTATTTTCACCGGTTCGCTGGACATTTGGTCATTAGAAGGTTAGAATGAGTTATTAGAAATAAGAATGTGAGCCAACACTGTTGCATATCGATCTGACATCATAATTCTGGCAACTTCACCTAAATACCTCACACAAACCAGCAAGCTTTTTCAAATGAAGTAGTTTAGCTGCTTTAGTAGTCCAGTGAATGCAAATCTAAACAAAGACATTCTACAGAATTCTGTGCTGCGAAAATTGGCAACGGTTTCTGAAACGGAAGCTTTGGCGAAAATTCTGCCAGGAGGACTCTAATGCTGCATCATTCATTCATTACTCCTTACCAATCACATGCCTACACCTGTCTTTAAAATGACGCGACACACATACCTATTCTGCTGCTTTCAGATGCCTACGTTTTGAAGTTCCCCTCCTTCCTCCCCACCACCACCAGTTGGGTGCCTGTCTTTGTGGTGGTGGGGGGGGGGTTCACCCTCAGACAAAAGAACAGACAAAAAAGAACTTTTGTAAATCAGACAAAGAAGCTGCTGGTGTTGTCAAAACAATGAATAATCACAAAGAATTACTTGTGAGAGGTAGAAAAACAATCAACTTCTAAGACTGAATTTTGGAAGTGTGGAAAAAGACTCCTGCAGATTTCAGTGAAAAACTGAAAGCGAGTCTTCTGAAAAGAAGGGAAGCTGCTGAAGGGTTTAGACACCCTAAATACTGAAAATGTGATACTAGCTGTTGGCATCTGTGTCTTTTTTGTTAATATATCTGGTTTTCTCCTAAAACTAAAAATGAATCACCTGTACTTAATGACTGTTTAGACTGAAAGTTAAATAAATAGAAGCTCTTCTCTGACTTTGCACAATGCATTCACGCAAAGACCGTAGCTCTACAAATGCCCCCAGCCCGCTTGGTTTGCTGAGTACAAACTACTGAATGTGGGCAGGCTGCTTTAATTTACCTCACTAAACCTGGCAGATAAACAGCGTCTAGGAAGCTGAACATTAATCCCCATCCTTCCACAACACACACACTTACAGACTTCAGACTGAACTACAGCAGCATCGTCCGAGCCCACTGCTCGCCCCCCCCAGAGGAGCACTTTCCCCCCACGCATTCCAATTGATCTTACCCCCCCTGCCCCTTCCTTGACAGGCAGAAACCATTTATCACACTTTAAAAATAATTTGCCTTCAACAGTTAAAGCATGCATCCATAATTTTTGTTGGCTTAGGCTTTGCCTAATATGCTCCAATGCCTCATCCATTTCACTGAGCCAGGCATGTTTCCAATTTAGAAAAACGCTCTCCAAAGTCAGGTAGGCTTTGCGATCCCAGCCACCGTGTTTTGTTTGGTTTTTTTAACACAGTCCAATACTTGCGCTATGCAAACAAGCGATATTATGAAGCCTCTAGGTAGAGAAATGCTGCCAAATTCTGCAATATGAAGTGGGTGGTAGGGGGGGCAAATGAAGCTTTTTTCCTTTATGTTTCCATTATGAGTTCATGAATTAGATCCAATTACAAATGAATCTTTCTTTATTCTGGCTTTTATCAATAAAGGATAAATCGCTCCAGTTGCGAAATCAATTACTTCCTTCTCCGCCCCTACAAGTCAGGCTGCACTGCATCATGCTATCATAAAAATATACAAAGACAGAAAGAAAGAATGCCAAGGACTTTGGACCTTAGAACATCTATTAATTATGTAGCAATAAACTATAACCCAGGCATAGTCTCAAAAATTAATTTACAACCTCCGAAAAATCATCCTTTCACTCTATTTCTTGAAAGTGAAAGTAAAAAAAAAGTTGTTTACCGTTTGCTCTTCTCTCATAACCTCAAACGACCTCTGCCTTCCCAGCTAGTGGATCTCAAGAAGATCTCTGCGATATGTAACAGTTAAAAGCATGGTAAATCTTAAAAATGGGCCACAAAAGGTTTCTTAAAGCCTTTTTTTTTACAAAAGAACAACTATTGGATCCATTAAGAAGCTTTCAATGGTCGTTTGTTTTTGTATATTATTAAATGAATGTGTCAAAAGCTTCATAAACCTTTACGAATCTCCACATAATGGAAATGTTCTACACCAATGAAAGGTTTTGCCTAGAACTGTATATCCAAGCAAGAAGCACTGAGGAATCGGAGACTGAAACTGAAAGAGTACGAAGCACCTACAATCTTAAACAAGGTGGCACAAAAGGTCGTTTGAGCAAAACCACAGAAATCCTTTTGGTTCCCCTAAGAACCAAGTGTGAAAAGGAGATTTGTGAGTGTGACAAACCTTTTAAAGCTTTAAAGAATCTTCACATAATTTACAGGTTCGATACCAATTCAAGGGTTTTTGCTCAAACATTACATTATGTGGCCGTTCTTGAAAGTTTAAACGCACAGCTCGTCTCCAAAGAACCATCCACAGGAGGGTTATTTTAGGGAACCAAAACTGGCTTTTCCATTGCAAGTGAAAAGACTTTCATTAGTTTTAAGAGTGTAAGAAGCCTGTAACAGCCAGTCTCCCAGCTCACAAAATTATGTGGTCATTAAATACAACCAGAAAAGTAAGATTCATGGATTCCTTGCAGAAAACTAACTTTGTGATACTGTCAGACTGCAGTTGCCATATTGTGGTAAGCACAGTCGTTTATAGTTGGAAATTCTAAATGATATTTTGGTAAGCAGGTTTCAATAATTGCCAAATCTATCTGTCACACTGGTCTGCCTAAGTCACGCACACTCCTACAGGCTCTTTAAGGAGATGCTGTGAAAAACAGCGTTCGACTCCCAAAAGCACACAGAGTTGATTTTTTAAAGTCTTGATTTATTGCTGTCGTTTTGCTTAAATATATTTACATAGGTAAATAAGTTATTATACTGCTTGGTAACCCCTTAAGGTGTTCAGAGAATGTTTGATTTCTGTGAAAAAAAAATGCTGAATTTTATGCAATTTAATCATCATGTTTGCTACACTTAAACCCAAATATTGTAGTAATATGCTCATTTCATAAAATTAAAGCTTGAAGTGCCCAATGGAAAACGTTCCAGTCAGCCAACGCGCTGACATGTTAGATTAACTGCATATCGACATAATTAGCCATTGACAACCAATTATGTTTGATTTATGACATATGTTGACATACGGACTGCATGTTAAAAGTTTAGAAGTCCGTGTTTCATCTAAGATCTTCAGGAGCTTGGCTCTAACAGTGCTGCTACAAAGAAGAGCGTCCGCTCCAACAGACATCCTGTCTCATAATTTGAGTTACAAACTGTCCGATTTCGGTGGCCTACTGGACTCGACACAGGAACAATGTTCTCCAAGACCTGCCGAGAAATGCGTCTAATTACAGTAAGACCACCTGGCCACTTAGCCCACCACCTGCTCGTTTGAAAAGCAAAATTAACCTATTTATATGGAAATGGTAGGCACTCCACACTTCACTGCCACCAACATACCCATATGTTAAAGCTTGAAAGCTTATTAGAAGCCTGTCAAGAAAAGAAAAAAGTCTATTACCTGTATTCCATTTACACGTCCACCTCGTTGCCCCTCCGCAATTAGGCCTGAAAGGAAGCGGCCAGGCTCCTTAAAAGAGGAAAATAAAAAATATTCCAGTCCATGGCCTCACCCTGCTTTTAATATGAGCGGGGGCACAAAACATGCTCAGTGTCTGAAAATATTCCGAATGTTCAAAGGAGAAGCTCAAAGATGTTTAAAAATGATCAAACTCAGTGTGAAACAGATCTTCCTCAAACACCAGAAAGACTCTGAGCTGTGTGTACACATAGTGAGAAGCTGAGGCACATTAGAAATTTGATTCTTGTCTTTATTCAGCCAAATCTAAAGATAACGGTGGCTTTAGGTTTGGCTGTGTACTTGTCTGGAAAGCTTTTCTGAACCTCAGAATAAAGCAACAGGCCAAGCTAGCTCTGTCATCAGTTAGATGTTCTGGAGCTGAACTGAGGGCCTAATGTGTCAGATTAGCTACCAACATAATTAGGAACTGACAGCTGAATGAATCAATGGGAGGGACCAATATTGTGGGAAAAGGGTCATTCTAAGGTTAGGAGATCTGGAAGTCCTAGACACATGACCGACTGCAAGTAGTGGTACCTGCCACTGTCATTGTTATGCACAGCCTCCACTGCATTACTGCTTTTATAAAAGCGTGACAACACAGAACAGGATATACGAGTTTTCTGCAAATACTTATTTTGATATATTGCTGTCATTTCATTCCAATGACAAATTCCAATTTTCTGTCATACGATAATAACAAATATGATAAAACAACAGCATTTAATGCTTCTAAAAACTTCCTTGTCACCAAATTTTCACCAACAATAAAGCTAATTTAGTACCTTGTGGCGATGTCTTGTGTTATGTTACTGTCAAGCATGTTTACCCACTGATTTTAACACTACTTGCAGCAGATCTACCAAAAACAACGACGTTTGAAGCTAGTGAGACATTCAAGCACCATACTGTAGCATCGGCGTCGGAGAAGATGTAGAAAACACAGCACATATTGTTTAAAGGGCAGCAAGAAATGCCCCAACACGGAACACAGGGAGGGAATAACGAAGGAGGACATGGCTTTCAAGACTCTTCTGACACACTGCAACCAAAGCGCTTACAGGACAGTCAGCCACAGGAGACCAGACTCCTCTCTGTCTCTGACAGGGAAGAGACCACATTAAGCAAAACTAAAGGCCAAATTACCATTTCAGAAAACTTATTTCAAATCACCGGCATGACCTGACAAAAACTTCGTAAACAGTTTCGGCGTTTGCCTCAATAACACACACAAAGCGATTTTTGGGGCTGTTCAGGCGCTTTACTAGCCCAGATCTCCACAACGAGCTCGCGCCACAACTAGCCAGCTGATTGGCTCTTTTTACTGAAGGGCGGGACTTTTAAACTGACGCCACGCTGAGCTGCTACGAGCTTTCCCATGTTCACATTTCATCAGCCGGTGAGTCTGGAGATCCGAGAGATACTTTGCATGGCCACACCCCCAAAACGCGCAGAATACAATAATTTCCTGAACATTGCATATCATAAAACATTTTAACGCTGACGTCAAATTTTTAAGAGCTTTCAAACTCGAGCTATAGGTAGGTCCATGACGTCAGTGAGCGCGAACAGCCAATGAGCTGCTCCGCTCGCCCATCAATCATCCCGCTCTAGCAGTAAAGCCCGCCTCCTGCTGCTCAAAACCCGTTTGCTGTAGAAAAAAATTAAATATATCGGTAAGATTTCTTTGTTGTTGTTTTTTTCTTCATTATTAGTGAAATACAGCATTCTACTTTCTAACATTAAACAAACGATCAGGGCGAGTGATCAGAAACTATTTTAACCGTCCGTTTTTAGCCGTTGAGCTCCATTCACTCCCATTCATTGAGGACTCACCTCGCGGGCGCCCTCTGCTGTTTAGCACGCCTGTATTAGATGTAACGGGGGCAATAGGAAGCGGCCAGGCTCCTCATAAACCAGCTCTGGTTCCTTATAAAGAAAGTCCTTACAGCTGAGCGTTATGAGGGTCCCATTCATATTACAATCAGTGGCCGGTCTGCTCATTTATAACGTCTCTGATGTAAACAGCAACTGTTTGTGCTGGTTGTAGGTGTCGTCATACATATTATCATTCAGAAAGTGAGACAGCTTACAACATACGAATCTACCACTTGTAACTGGTTTAACCATAAGACAAAACACATTGCAAAAAAATTCTTTCAGTAAGGATGCGTTCAAAACACAAAGCTTGTTTTAGCGTAAAGCTGAATATTATCCTGTTTAAGTCTGCTTAAGGTAAAGTTTTATTCCTGCACATGTGACTTAAGTCTACACACGAAGCCCCCGTGTTAAGGGTAAGTTAACTGAGATCTATGTGTACGCGACCCATTAGTTTACCCAGGCCAGATCAGCTGTTCATGTAATACAGTGGCAGTAATGTTGACCACCCCTAGAGTCGTTGCCGTGACAGCAGCATAACGGTTTTCAGTAAATCGGCACATTCAGCTGTTGTGAGGCGGACCCTTAACTTGTTCTCTCATTATTAGAAGCTGTATTTTTCCTGTCATTTTTGAACATCAACAGTACCTTCTTTAGATAACTAGAGTCTGACAGAACTAAGAACCATTAATCCACCGAGAACGCTGAATCAACTGCTCTCCAATCGCGTTCAGCAAAAACGACAGCGCTATCATAATAAGAGTCCCCTGTTAATTATACTGTTAAGTCTAAATTTATGCTTTATGCATTTATTCTACTACGACTACTAGTTACAACAACAACAACAATAATAATAATAATAATAATAATAATAATAATCAACATCATTTACATCATCATCATTTTCGCCAACAGTAGTCACGGTGTGTGGTGAGAGTAGACTTGCTGAGCATTGACTAAGATGCAATTAAATAAGTGCATTTATGTAGGTAAAATTCATATTTGAAAAAAATAGAACATTTTTCGTATCCCTTTTATATGCTAGTGGCCTCCCATGTATTAGAGACCCCTGCTCTTCACGTTTAAAATCAAAACTGTTTGCTGCTGGTTCAGGATCTAGTTGGCTAATCCTTTTCACGATGGCTTAAACAGGCAGATTAGAATGATTTAATTTAGTAATAAAAATGACATTTTTTTCTTCATATTCTTACTGCTTGAGGCGGTGATTCTCTGTATGTTTTAATTTAATATGTTATTTTATTAGAAAGTGTATTATAGCGTCCACTGCTATCAAAATAGACAAAGCCCAGCTCCCTCTACCCAGCTCCCTCTGTCTTACCGGACATTCACACTAGGAGGCGACAAGTAGTGTCACATCAAGCTCGTCACTTGCTGTCGCGGGTGTGTGCGCACACTGTCGGGCTTCTGACAAGAAAACACAAAAATATGTGCTATACATGTATATATAAGATAGTCAATGCCGTTTTGTTTAGAAGTTTATCTTCTATATTTTAAGTGATACTATTAGGAATAGGATTTTGTTTGAGCCAATCAGTCAGGCTGTTACGTTATCGCGTCATAGTTCATTTGCATAAAGTTGAGAAAGTTTCAACTCAATCTACCACGCTCTGTAACGTCTTCCATTTCTCAAACACTAGAGGGCGCTCCTCCAAAATGAATGGGTGAAGATGGAGCATTTTAGCAAAATCATATAAATATATAAACGCTTAAACATTTTAAATGTAAAATAGTACATTTATTTCCTGAACAATAGTGATTAGAAAGTATTGAACTTTTCCTTTTTAGCTGTTTAGCACCATTTACTTCATCCATTGAGGACTCGCTCGCGGGCGCCCTCTGGTGTTGTGTAATCCTGTTTATGATATAAAGGGGGAAATAGGAAGTGGGCAGGCTCATCACAAACCAACTCTGGTTTCGCCTCTAGTCACTAAATTGCAGCTACTCTAGTGTGAGCGTACAGCTACACTCTCAGCTGTCCACAACAAGAGTCCTTATAAGAATAAAATATTATTAACTTTTATATTTTCCAAAATATATTATCATCATCATCATTGTCGTTGACCGCTCAGTCCAGATAGGGTCGCGGTCAAAATATATTATAAAAGATAATATTATTTATGAAAATATGGCATTTATAATGAATGATGATCAGCACACAATGAACCACAAATGAACTTTTCGCCCTTTCTTCTTCATATTTTATATTCTGATAAAAAACTGTTTTGCCACTGCTGGTCTCAGTCTTGACTGCTAAAAGTCTTCGTCTTCACTCGTGCTCGATGTGTCCAGGATTCAGTCCTGACTCAGACTTGTGGTCTTGACTAATAATACTATTAATAAGTAGTTATAAGAGTTTAGTTTGACGTATGCCAGTCTATGGACAGGGCCGCTTCTGAACATTTTAGGTCTCTACGCAACATCTTACTTGGGGGTCTCCACTCACTTCAACCATATTATTCTGTATATAACACAATTTTTCCTTTTAATCGGAAAAAAACAGTTTCTAAGAAAAAGAATAAAAGCAATAATTAACTATATAAACGCAAAATAGAAACAAGCAACTACATTGTCTTCATAAAAAATGAAAGTTGTAAAATGTTCATATAATTCCTGCTTCTTTGATTATTAGAAGCAAATTTTATGTCAGTCACTCAAAATCATGACTGGCACAAATGAAACTGAAAATAAGCAAGAGTGGTTCTTGCATGTCGTTGCTCCAAAGAACCCCTTTTAGCATTTTTTTGAATGAATATTTTTACAAAGGCGCTTGCTTTGCGCAATGCTTGAAAGCACTTGAATATAAAAGCAATTGTACATTCCGACGAGAAGGAGCATTCCGGTTCTGAACAAAGTGGCCTTCAGTGATGAGTGTTGCATATTCAGTTGACACAAAATATTGTTAACGATCACAGAGTAGGACTCATTGAGACTAGATTAAAGCTTCAGACCTCAATTCCACAGCCTACGGTGCGTTTGTAATCCTCAAAATGTCAGGAAACACGGTGTGATAATAGCTTCTAACAACTTTCATCAATGAATGAATGCAGAACATTCCGCTGGAGTTGTGTTTGTAGGACCATGATGTTGTCGCTGCTTTGAGCAGGCAGTGCCACTCAAAGAGAAGCATTATAAGAAGTGGGATTCTTAGGGGCAAGTATATAGCCATCAATACATCAATATATCTACATAACAAAAGAGTAGCCTAATGTCCAGCCCACTACTCCACGCTGCGCTTCATTCACATGGAGCCACAGCAACTGAACATTTGAGTTTGACTTTACTTTTCCCTTTAACAAGGTCCCTCGGTCCACTGGAGCTATTTTAATCTCCAGAGGTACTGCAATCTATAGTTATTACATGCTTGACCAGTAAATCAATCAATCAAAAATCCACTGTGACAGTCTATCAAGCAATCAATCTGTCAGTCAGTCAATCAAATCAATAAACCAACCAATCAATCAACCAATGAGTTAATCAAATAACAATCAACCAGTCAGTCAGTCAGTCAGTCAGTTAGCCAATCACCTATTTTGTTATAAATTATCTCTCAATATCCACTGTAGCAATCTTTTGTTCTTCCACTATTAATTGAAGTTACTACATAAGCAACAATCAGTCAATCAGTCAGTCAGTCATGCAATTAATCAATCAAACGGCAGGACATTAACAGGTGCTGAATCCTGATTTCAGTCCGTTTACAGCGTTTACAATTCATCGTTAATAATAAGCTGCTCTCAGTCTGCCAGCACTGCAGTGCAGAGTGGAAGTGACAGCAGACAGAGATAAACAGCAGAGAAATATCGCTGGAGCTCATTAATAGTTTCATCATAACAGAGGATAAAATGAACACGACTAAAGATAGATAAAGAGAAGTGGGGGGGGGGATAGGGGGGGGGGGGGGGGGTGGAGGGAGAAAATGGTGCCAATGAAAGGAACGGCAGAAGGAAAATGACTGCTGGGTTTTGAGAGGAGAGAGGGATGAAAGAGAAATAGATAAATGGTTGCGAGGGAGGTCAGAGGGAGGAAAGGACGAGAACTGAGAACAGCATGAGTGAGATGAAGAGAAAAAAGAAAAGACACAGCACCCGTATTAGAGCTGCACACAGCTGCTGTACAGTCACATGACTATAGATACAACAAAGTTGCAGCTGACAGACGAACACTTCTATTATACGGGCAAGCGGAGTGTGAACACCCCAGTGACCCCCGTTTAATCAGTCAACACTGTTAATCGGTGACAGGGAACTAACTTTACATGTTATCAGCACATTTCAGTGCAGAGTCAAGTACTCAACTTATTTTAACCTTTAAAAACAACAAATATCCTATTCAGAATCCATCTAGAGGAAGCAGTTAGCCAACTGCTCTGCTAAACAGCTGCTTTGTTCTGTTATGATTTTATTTTGAATATGAATATGTTCAGATGCTGCTGCATTTGTTGCACCGCTGACTGTAACGCTGTATGTACCGATGTCTGTAATGGTGCCTACATACTAGACAACGCCAAGACAGAGCGGCAAGGCTGGAGCGGGGTGGAGCTCCTACAGTTCCAAATCCAGCGGGAAACAAAACATTTGGATCAGAAACTAAGAAATATGGGCCATCGAAGGAAAATTTTGGCGAGGCCGTGTACAGAACCGAGTAGACAACAGCCACGAAGGCAAAGAAGTCATATAGAACAGGAAAACAGGAAAACGCAGCTACTGTCCTCCAGCTTTGATTCTGACAGCACGTTTCTATTGGCTGACATGCCTCCATGTTGGAATAGCAAGTTGCAGCAAAAGATGAAATGGTTTGACGCTTGACGAAGTGTCTCCTCACTTCATATAGGCGCGTTTCTAGTCTGACAGGGCTGACGCAGCGTCAGCTTCTACTGTGTAGGCTCACTTAGCCAGCCAATTTAGCACATTAAGTTAACCCGTTAAAGTCCCAGGCTTATAACATACTAAAGCCCTTTCTGCTTGACATTAGTTTTACATGAAGTGGTGGGGTACTGTAATTTTTACTGCCGTTTCTCAGTGATTTCAGTCCAAACGCGCTGTGTCAGTCATTGTTTATGGACTAGACACTCCAATGTCAGTAAAGTCTCCTTTTACCGTCTGTAAACTGAGCCACAGAAATGACCTCAGCTCATAATCATCCCATGTGAATGGGCATGTTGGTAAAACGCTATTATATCCTGTGGAAAAGAACTTTCTTATGTATGGAGACACTTGAAGTAGTGCTTACTTGTGTTCTCTGACGAGGCTCCAGTCAGCTTCTTATTCGATAGCTTCTTGTTGGAATTTTTTCTTGTTGGTTTCACCTTAAATGGTGGATCAGTTATCGAAGTGCCTGAGGCACCGCAATATATTTGCTGCACTATTTAAGGAGGATCCGGGAAATTCAAACAGGCTGCTGAATAAGAAGCCGACATCAGCCTTCAGCCTCGCTGTTCTCAGTGGCTAAAATCAGGCCGATGTGTAATGCTACTGGTCTGACTCTAACACTGGTCTAACATGTAAAATTACAGAAAAAAAAATGTATTAACATGGACGAGTCACCTTGTCCTTGGCTATGACGTGCTGTCAGAACATATGAGAGGTTTCCGAACCACCTCCCCACACACACACATGCCTCTGTTGATTAATGATGGGTTGTTTGAGGTGTCAGAACTGCAGGACCCTCGCTTCAGTTAGGAAATGGCCCACCTCAGCAAATTCTAATTGCACCCGCTGCCTCACTCCATCAAAGCACTGTGCTGAAGCTTTGATTAAGGTTAATGGAAATGTGCAGGCGCAAACAGCAGCTCTACAGATAAGTGGCCAGACAATTTCGGTCAAATAGGGATGTCCCGATCCAGCTTTGCCCCCAATTTTGATCAGAGTCCTTTAACATTGATTATCAGCCAATACTGAGTACATGTCCGATATTTGTTTATACGACATTACGGCCACTCTTCAGTTACATTAACACTAGCAGAACTAATCTAATGTAGCTGAGATATGGTAGGCTGCCATTTAAAGCTTTAAAGCACTAATGTCATCAGGATTGTTTCTGGACAAGTGGCACTGGGGGGCAGTGAGGCACCTCAATCAATATTTTGTTCATTTTGACCAGAAAAATAATTACATGAATGCTAAGGAAGGGATACATCTTAACTGCACTGAAAACATTATCACTGCTGATAGGACTGTTGAGCTGATTTCAGTTTCCTCTTAATCTTTCTTGCTGCAGACTTGTAAAACACTTGTTAACCTCAGAAAACATTTCCATCACCTCTACATCAGCAAATAGAACAGAAAGAAGTGAAATAGTGGCCAATTCCCACACACTAACTAGGGCTAACCTTACCATGTTGGGAGGGTGAAGGCTAGCACATGATTTTTATAAGACATATGAGCCCAGTCACATCGTCTCAGCCGCAGTGCAACACTGGAAAGCTCAGTATGCTTGAAGGAGAACACGAACCAATTCTGTTATGTCAGCAAGTAGATGTTGGCTTGCATTGCGCTGATTGGGGTGGGGGGTGGTGGGGTAGCACCACCCACTTTCCCAGACACAGTATGGTGAGTTATGCTCTCATAGACACTTAAGAAGATGGTTGGTCAAGGGTCCTTTAGTAAAGAAAATGATTCTATATAGAGCAGCCATGAACACCCAAAGAACCCTCTGCAAGCGTATGCTTGTGCTGTAGATGGTTCTACATAGAACCTTCTTGAAAAGGGATCTATATAGTACTAAAAAGGATTCTTCTGTTGTTACAACCTTGACATCTTAACAATAGCAGAACCCTTTCCAAAAACGTTCTATATAGGATCATCCACAGCGCTTTCTACAGCAATCTGAAGAACCGTTTGCCATGCAAAGGCTTCTACAAACAAACCGTTAAAGGCTTAAAAGGACCCCCCAAGAGCCATCATTTTTAAGCGTGCATTCTGGGATTGAGCTCAGAATCTCACAACGACAGGGCCAACACATAGATATCTGCACTTCATGAGCACCTCAATGTTGTTTTTTTGAATTGGGACACGCTTACAAGGTGATGAAATTGCCACAGTGTGTGTAATTTAGAAAAAATGTAAGAAAAAAATCTTGATGCTCCTTTTGATGGGGCCTGCCGAATTGACAAGGTGAAAATAACATGTTCAGTGGAGAGAGAGGACAGCGGTCAGAGGTGCCTTATCAAAGATGATATTATGGTGTCATTGGAGCCTCCTAATGGGGGCAGTGTGCTGGCTATCAGCCCGCAGGGCAGCTTATGCTGCTCCACTTGTTTTCTATTGCCCATTCTGCTGTGTGCCAGTCAGGTTTTTCAGCTAAAGTGAAGCAAGTTGAAAAAATATGAACACGTTAAAGCTATAAGCTTTGCACTAATGTGAACTACTTTGGGAATTATGATACATTAAGGAGAAAAGGTCATGAATATACACAAATCTTGTAAGGCTAAGGCAAATTAAAGCATGTATCATTAACTTATCACAAGTCATATTACTGGATTTGCATTAATGTGATTACTTAAAGTATTATGGCACTGAATAAATGAATAAAAGTTACATGTAAAAAACTAATTTTATGGCCAATGACTGGCTAAGGCTAGTATAATCAACCAATCACAAGTCATGTTATTCAATTTGCATAAATGAGGTCAAAGAGGGCTGGAGGTATAGGAGGTGCTCCTTATGGGGAGTAAAATATGATATGGATGCTTTATGTAGGTCACCTCTTTCTGCAGGCTCTGTAACAGTCATTCCACCAGCAGATTAGAACCCGACTCTGATATTTTAAATCAAATAAGATTATCTAGGACACTGTTGGCTCTCTGTGCGTGAAATGTTGTGAATGTGTTGAGCTGCTAGTGAGCAATGAGCGGTGAAAGAGCAGGGATGGAGGCTCCTTGAAGCCACAGAAGTTCACAGCTATTTTACAACCCCTTTTCCAAAAATGCTAAATATAAATAAAAACAGAATGCAAATAATGTTAATCCTATATTTAAATTGAAAATTATACAAAGGCAAGTTTTATTGTTTTATGAAATTTAAATGTTTTGTTTTATGAAAAATATACACCCACTTTGAATTTGATGTCAGCAATACATTTAAAAAAAGCTGGGATGGGGGCATGTTCACCACTGTGTTGCATCAGCTCTTCCTTTAACAACATTCCTTAAGCATTTGGGAACTGAGTAGACAGTACTGCAGTTTTGAAAGTGAAATGTTTTCCTGTTCTTGTTTGATATAGAATTTCAGCTGTGCAACAGTTCATTTGTCATATGTTTTATTTCATAATGTGCAAAAAGTTTTCAGTGGGTGACAGGTCTGGACAGCAGTCAGGTCAGTTTAGCACCCAGACTCTTTCAATACAGAGCAATGCTGTTGTAATACGTGCAGAATGTGGTTTAACATTGTCTTGCTGAAATAATCAAGGCCTTCCCTGAAAAAGACGTCATCTGGATGGCAGCATATGTTGCTGAAACATGTATATATCATTCAGCATTAATGGTGCCTTCACAGACATGCACATCAACCATGCCACGTGCACTAATGCACCCTTATACTATCATAGATGCCGGATTTTGAACTGTGCACTGATAACAGGATGGATGGTCTTTAGCCTACAGGAAGCAGCATCCATGATTTCCAAAAGGTTGATTTGTCGGACCACAGAACACTTTTCCTTCTCGCCTCAGTCCATCGCAAATGAGCTTGGGCTCATAGAGAGTGGTGGCCTTTCTGGATCCTGTTTATATATTATTTCTTCTTCGTATTTTAGAGTTTTAACTTGCATTTGTGGATGCAGTGATGAACTTTGGTTCACAGGCAGTGGTTTTGGGAGCCCAGGCAGTGTTTTCCACTACAGAATCATGTCTGTTTTTAGGTAGGTGCTATAAGCAAAAGTGGAAACAAGGTTAATTTACATAGTTTGTCCTTATCAGGCAGTTATTAGTCTTGCTCAATTTTTTAAAGCATGTCAAATAAAAAAAAAAGCTAAATTTGATGGCAAGGAAATGCAATTGTTTTAATGGTCCCACAGTTTTGTGTATGTGTAAAATTGAACTGTGAGCAGGTGAGCAAGCAAGTCGACATTTATAAAGGTGTTATTAATGTATTTAAAAAACAGATTTTTTTTATGGCAGCTGTACACTTTTATACTTTCTAAAAGCTACAGCTGTGCTATCCTTTTTTATTTCTGCACTGCCATTTTTGTGGAGAGGTGTGAATCGTTTTCACAGCTGGGGGTTCTCACTCCTCTAATTTCACCCCTCATTGCTCCCTAGCAGCACAACAGTGTTATAACAGTTCACACACATTTCATTTGATTATATTCGTAGTGGCCAGAAACATGACCACTAAGGGCAAGCTGAAAGAGGCTACAAGCTTACTGGTTGCAGTTGTTAAATCAACAGTGTTAAATTATAATATCTTCTGTCTTTATATGTTAAACATTGCAACCAACATTGAAAATAGTAGTAAATCACAAATGTGATTTATAGTAAGAAATTAGCCCATTTCTCAACAAGGCAACATGATATTGTGTGGCTGCTGTGGTTTTTTAAGGCGTCTTTTGTTGTCATCAAGGGAAAATGTCATCAATGAAAATGGAAAAGAAAACTCTGCTCCAGCTTTCATTATAAGGCCATTTCAAATGCCAACCATTTCATAAATATCAGCTAATGATGCACAGTTTGGGATGAGCTTGAGTGAAGGTGTAAAACAAGTTCAGTAGATCCAGGCTTCTTCTCCACTATCCTTCTTCACATTCCTGTCATTAGGCCTCAGCTCTTGCCCAGTTCTAATATGCTGTCATTGTTTCTGGCCCAGTGTAAAACTTCCTGCTGCTTCTTTGACTGACACGTCTGCAATTTGGGCACTCTGCTATTCCTCCTTTATGACAAATTGTCAGCAATGGTCGTCTCCCATTACTATAGGATACCAGCAATTATTGGAGAAACATGTTTGTATTAGTGCAGCTTAAATCTCCATTCTTTATCTGCTCTATTACTCTGTTTACTGACTTCCTCAAAAAACAATAAAGCTTCCCAAATGGTTCTTGGCTTGGATGTATGTTTTTTTTTTTATTGGTATAGACATTTTGCATTATGTGAAAGTTCTTTAACCTCCTTTCACGGTTGCACAAAATGCTTGCTTTGGAGGTCACGCAGTTAAACCATGCACTCTCTATGCACTGTCTTCTCTCTACATGCTCAAACCACATCTAGGCCTTCACTGAAGACTTGTAGACTCAAGACAACAGGGTCTGCGTTCAGAATGAGTGCTCACCTAAAATCAATATTTGTGACAATTTCAGGTCATAAATATGGAGAAATCTGAGACCACTCCTTCTCTTTGTTAGCAATGTTAGCCTGTAGATCCAGTTCTAAACTACACACACACACACACACACACACACACACACACACACACACACACACACACACACACACTTCTAAGCTGCTTCTCCTTCTGGGTCGTGGGGGTGCTGGAGCGTATTCCAGCTGTCCACGGGCAGAAGGCAGGATATACCCTGGACAGGTAGTTCTAATCTACACAAGTCAAATCTGAACTCCAGGCTTAGCTGATTGACTGTGTCTGGGCTGAGTGTAAAATACAGTAAATATGATTTTTCACCAATCTGTTCCTTTTTAACCTGTCTCTGAATATTACTGGAGCCTGCTGGCTTAGCTCTATGCCCAACTTAGTGTGATGAGGGCAGAGCAAGGTCCAATTAGCCCACTGAAAGCATGATAACATCAAAAGTCTGCCAACACAGACATTTACTGCTAGCAATATGTGTCAGTACATCACTGTCCTGTTCATCAGAGGCATCTGTATATGAAATGGCAGCTGCAGTATTGAAAGTATGAAGTCTGAGTGAGTGGGTGTGGCTATTTGTGCTGGATGGGATGCCTAGCAGCCCATAGAATCACATGCCTTTGCAAAACACAGTAAAATGGTGAACACTTCACAATTCAAAGTTTATAAGATGGAGGATACAGTGCCGAGTAATGTACATGTGAACTGGCAAGGAAAATGCAGTGTTGTTCATTATGTTACTTTTAAAGGAGGATTAATAGAAATGGCCTTAAGTTACTACAACAATGGTCATTTTTTCTTATTATCACCGGACACTTCATTGGTTTATCCAGCCCTGCTACAAGGACACATTTTATTGCCACGTATGGGAGAATATTAATCAACGGGGTTAATTACGGCCGATTAATTAATTGATTTATTGCAAGAGGGAAGTGCAACGGAGAGTTGTGTGGGAGGATTCTGACATTGTCCTTTCGTTCAGAAGCAAGTGGCAGCTAAATCGACAGCTAATTAATGGCGAGGCAGATTGATGGCAGCTGAGCCAGAATGGCAAGGATAGCTAAACCGAAAAGTGCTCTGTGAGTCAGTTCTTTACAGCAGTGTGCAAAGTGCAGACGCAGGAGTGAAAACCTCTTTGTCCTCACCTTCATAACACTACTGGCTACACTCATTTCACCAAATCCGTCTCTAAATGCTACTGCAGGCCAAAGCGCATCAAGCTACACTTGTGCTATGCAGTCCAACACCATGCTGAAAATGTTTTATAGTGCTTTTATTGAGCGCTTGGTTCAGGCAAAAATGATATACTTATATATGTTCCTGTTGCCTCAAATCTAGTCAGTCAGCCAAGACATGCTTGGTGTCTGACGTTTGCTAATCCAGCTAACAAATAACGGTAGCTAATACCTAGCTAGCATCATGCCAACTGCACAGACTTGCTCAAGTTTCAGGGGGGACCTGCCATGGACTGAATTTATTGTTCAAGCACATCCTACAGAAGCTCAATCAGATTTACATCCGGGGAATTTGGAGGCCAGGGCAACACCTTGAACATCATGTTCCACAAATCATGCCATCTGTATTGGCTTCCATTATTTGTTAGCTACATCAACCTGAACCATCAAATCTGTACATTTTTCACTTACCTGTACCAAACAATCTTACACCACCAATCAGTTTTCTTTGCTCTAGCACACCATGTTCAATAGAGAAAATAATGCTTAAAACCTTTGTGAATTGCCTGAGAAATGTCCTGAACTAACCTGACAGCCCTATTTCCACATCTTCATCCAGAAAGCATCAATTTCGTGCAACCACAGCGAAGGAAGATGTCTAAACAAACAGAAAAGCATAAAAAGCATTAGGGCTGTATAAATGATTCCACCTTCAGTTCACACTATGCTTAAAAGCAGGACAAAGAAAGAAGATAAAATTAGTGGCCAGTATATCTATAAAATGGTAATGCTAACAAGATAAATAATACTTCAAAGAACCAAAGAAGCTGTCAGGCTCTAATGCAATAGATTCTGAGCCTTCAACACAGTAGCCATTTGTCTCACCGCAATCACAACCATCTGAACAATGCGCCAAAGCTTGGAATACACCAGAGCTGAAACGTTAACTTATCTGTAACGAATAAAGGATTCACCCTATACGGATGCATGTACCATCATATTGAAGTGGATATTCTGCATCCTATATTTCCCATGGTATTATTAAGACTAATATATGTAAATGACAACTGTTCTGATTGGCTGCACTGTAGTGTGCCTCTTTCAAAAAGTACTTAATACACTACTTATAATACACTACTTATACGATCATTGGATAGGGCTAAACTGCTGTTGACATCCAAATGCATTTACATTTGCAGCACTTGGTAAATGCTCCTGTCCAGAATGATAACGTTACAGAGATAGGAGATATGGATTGTTAGGAGTCTTGCCCAAGGACTTGAATTGATATAATGTAGTCTGGTTGCCTAAGCAGCAAATTGAACCCAAGGGTACCATTGGTGTTAGTGATTACTTGAGACAGATAAGTGCTACATCTTTAGTTAGTTAAGAACATCAAAAACAGAAGCTTGCTGATTGTGGGTGAAGCAGCTAAACAATGACCTTTCCCTGAATTTGTATTCAAGCATCCATTTTCCCTAACAGACAGCATATCAGTGTTATAAGGTTTTTAGGGACCCCTCAGAATTTAGATTTTGAGACTGTCCAAGGGGGTCCAAGAGGTTAATTAAGTTGTAAGAGACTAACATGACCTATGTGGTAGCCAAAAGAAATGGAAGATCCATTTTTTAGCAATGCCACCAAAACAGAATACTGAATAACTCAAGATTTTTAGACAACACTTTTAGATACTAGGCTATTTCCCTAAAGTTTTCAGGTTAACATCTATTATCCTCCACCAGCTAAAAAATGAGAGGTGACTTGGCCGAAGCACAGAATCGGATGCAGGTTTTATATGAAGAAAAAAAGAGAGAATCTGAAGTGTGCAAGTTCAATGACAACCATTATTCTACTGCAACACGTATGAAAATTATAATTGTATAAATTAATGGTAAAAGCTCCCGTTCCTACACTGAGATTTTGAGAAGTTACAAAGTCATAAATTGTCTCCTATCACGCTTCACGCTTTGGCAGTGACCCTTAAGATGCAGGCAGTCGCACTGGCAAAAACACAGGCAGTTGTACCATTGACAATGCAGATAGTCGCACTGCTGATACCGCAGGCAGCCGGATCGCTGACAACAATTGTGACACTCAATTCCAGGCCTTTCAAGTAATACCTATTATAATAAAGGGAAGATAAACATGGTATAATTCAAGGCATAAATCAGTACGCTCGCAAGAAGAAAAAGGAAGTGATACACAAGGGACTCATGTTGATTCTGCAAAGTGGTACATATGAGATGTTTCATCTACAGGTCGCACCTTCCTTTCTTTCCCTGTGATTGTGATAATAGAATCTTCAATTTCCAACCCCTAGTTTCCACGTCCCAGGAGTGAACACCTTTGGTAATTACCGGAGATAGCTTTCCTCCCTTTGGCAGACGTGATGGATCGGGATCCGTGTTTTCTGGGCAATTTTCCTTTGTGGCACGTGTAATTAAGTGGGAAATATAACATGCTGAATTAATTATGATCAATGGGGCTAATTTCAACAGACAGATTAATGGCAATATATTAATGCCCTCATATTTCACCTTTTATGAAGACTGGCGTGGTGAGTCTTAGAATGCCATAATCTCCCGAAAGTTGGGGAACAAACTCATGGGGCCATAAGCTTGGAGGTGTGTAATAAGGACCTTATTTTGCGCAAGAAAGCACAGCTTCTTAATGGAACGATGTCTGCCAAAAGTATTATCTCCAGTTCCAGAAAGTAAATGTTGATCTAGTAAAATGAGTTCAAATGTAAGTGTTGTTGCCACAACAAAAGCATGATGTAATTCAGGAAATGTTAGCTGTAATTTAAATCTTAGCTGTTCAAAGTCTAAAATATTACATGTTTGTTTGTAAGTAGGAGATACTTTATTATTTGAGCTTCATGAAAAGTTATTGTTGTGCATTCAGTCTCATCTTGTGACAAGAATACCATTCTTTGCACTTCTGCCATAATTTCTACATTTCTTAATTTCAAAATAAAGGAAGAAAAATAAAGAAAAGCCCTAAAACCTGTTAATACAGAATGCAAACGCACCTGAAATGAAAATGGGCTCTATCCATGCAACCAGCAATGGTTAACTTTTCCAGTGGAAACACAAGCAGGCAAAGCTATCTCTGGTCATTATTTTCAGACACAGCAGTTCTCACACTTGCCAAGAGTCCTTTTAAGACTTTTAAGGCTGTCATCTGTATTCAGCAGAGCTGCTTCAGCAAGGCCTCCGTTAACATGTTCATTATTGCACGCCAATGACAGGTACCATCAAAATGACCAAATACCTGTCACAAAGCCTCCACTGCTTGATCTATGTCTGCTGACATGCAGTTAACTGCTTTATCGTCACATTTAATTAAAAAGATAACACCCCCACCCCACGCCGAATCTGACACTTCTCTTAGTTCAGGTTTTGACTTGTAGGCGCAGTTGTGTAACAGTAGGGCTGTATGGTATGTAACTTGTTAACCATTATCTTAACAACAGCCTTCATGATGGTGATATTGCAGGAGCGTATGATTTGAAAAGTAGCCCTCTGACCAGACACTGAATCTTTTTTCTGTGTGCTGTGAGAATCCTGCCTGATCACAGGGTTAATATAATCTGGGCTATTTCTGTATTTTGTTTACAGCACAGGATTAATCTAATCTAGGATTATTTCAACAGTTTTTTAAAATAACGTGGGCTATTTTCACTGATTGGTTTATATCACAGGATTAATCAAGCCTAGGAGTATTTCCACTGTTTGTTTTATAGCATAGGATTAACATAACCTGGGTTATTTCCACTGTTTGTCTTATAGCACAGGATTAACATAACCTGGGTTATTTCCACTGTTTGTCTTATAGCACAGTATTAACATAACCTGGGTTATTTCCACTGTTTGTTTTATAGCATAGGATTAATATAACCTGGGTTATTTCCATTGTTTGTTTTATAGCATAGGATTAACATAACCTGGGTTATTTCCACTGTTTGTTTTATAGCATAGGATTAATATAACCTGGGTTATTTCCATTGTTTGTTTTATAGCATAGGATGAACATAACCTGGGTTATTTCCACTGTTTGTTTTATAGCATAGGATGAACATAACCTGGGTTATTTCCACTGTTTGTCTTATAGCACAGGATTAACATAACCTGGGTTATTTCCACTGTTTGTCTTATAGCACAGGATTAACATAACCTGGGTTATTTCCACTGTTTGTTTTATAGCATAGGATTAATATAACCTGGGTTATTTCCATTGTTTGTTTTATAGCATAGGATTAATATAACCTGGGTTATTTTCATTGTTTGTTTTACAGCATAGGATTCATATAACCTGGGATATTTCCACGGTTTGCTTTATAGCACAGGATTAACATAACCTGGGTTATTTCCACTGTTTGTTTTACAGCACAGGATTAACCTAACCTGGGTTATTCTAGTGTTTGCATTATAGGATAGGGTTAATCTAACCTAGAATTATTTCAACAGTTCTTTTTACAGCATAAGATTAACATAACCTGGGTTATTTCCACTGTTTGTTAATCTAACCTAGAATTAATCCTATGCTATAAAACATTTTTTATAGCACATGATTAATATAACCTGGGTTATTTTCACTGTTTGTTTTATAGTACAGGATTAACATAACCTAGATCATTTCAAAAGTTATATTCATAGAACAGGAGCAATATAACGTGGGATACTTTTACATTTTGTTTTATAGAACAGGATTAATATCATTTGAGAAATGTCTACTGTTTGTTTAATAGCATAGGTTTAACATAACCTGGGTTCTTTCTATTGCTCATTTTATAGTAGGTAAAGGCCACTAGAACCTTCTTTGATGCAGAAGCACATAGTCCATAAAAATAACTAGACAGGACTAAATTGTCATATGAACACTGATGACAAGCCTGATTAAATAACAGTGTTCTTTTCTCATTAAATATTTCTACAGTGCCTCTTGATAGTGAATTATAGCTGTACCTTGTATTCAGACGAGTCAATCAACTCTTCGACACTAATTAAGTAAACATTGCACTCAATATGTTTTTAATTAAAAAGACACGGCAAGGCAATATCTAATATTATAGGAGATATTCAATAATAATTTCTCCTTTAACTTACCTTATACCACCACTCACTGGCCACATTATTAGAAACACCTACCCTGTACTTTTACTCACTGTCCATTTTATTAGAAACACCCAACTTGTGGTTCTACACACTGTCCACTTTATTAGAAACACCCAACTTGTGGTTTCATTCACTGGCCACATTATTAGAAACACCTACCCTGTACTTTCACTAACTGTCCACATTATTAGAAACACTCACCTTGTGGTTTCATTCACTGGCCACATTATTAGAAACACCTACCCTGTACTTTCACTAACTGTCCACTTTATTAGAAACACTCACCTTGTGGTTTCATTCACTGGCCACATTATTAGAAACACCTACCCTGTACTTTCACTAACTGTCCACATTATTAGAAACACTCACCTTGTGGTTTCACTCACTGGCCACATTATTAAAAACACCTACCATGTAATTTTACTAACTGTCCACATTATTAGAAACACTCACCTTGTGGTTTCATTCACTGGCCACATTATTAGAAACACCTACCCTGTACTTTCACTATCTGTCCATATTATTAGAAACACTCACCGTGTGATTTCACTCACTGGCCACATTATTAGAAACACCTACCCTGTACTTTCACTATCTGTCCATATTATTAGAAACACTCACCGTGTGGTTTCACTCACTGGCCACATTATTAGAAACACCTACCATGTAATTTCACTAACTGTCCATATTATTATAAACACCAACCTTGCACTTAACTCACTGTCCCCTTTATCAGAGACATCATAGAAAAAATATCTTTACATTCTTTGTATATTTTTCTCATCTACTGACATCGAAACAAACAGAGAAAGTTGGAAGTGCAGACTCAAAGCTGTCAATGCAACATTTAAATCCAATGTAAATACTACACCAGTCCGATTAAAACGTTTAAAGATTGTGCAGAGAAATGAGAACTGATCAGTAACCTAATACACTGAAGAAGGCTGTTCCTAATGCATCTTGACTGAACAACAATTAAATCACCACAATCCAGTAGTAACAGCAGAGCGTTTTGTAATTTGAAGCAGGGTCATCCAAAAAAAAAAACAATTTAAGGGAGGCTAATTCTTGGACAGGAACGCAAGTTGGAGATTTTTCTATTTCTGTCTCTCACTGAAAGTCACTGTTCTCAAAAGGCTTTAACTGTGGACTCGTAGAGGATGCAGGCAAAACCTAAACAGCAGCTGGGAATTGATATTTAGAACACTTTTAAAAACATCTAAAAGGAAAACTGTGAGAAAAAAAGTGGGTTCAGTGGGCTTTAATTTTTACTGTAGTGAATATGAAGGCATATTATAATATAATTAGTACCAATATGTACAAAGATCAGGTACAGGTATAACACCATGACCACCTCCTTGTTTCTACACTCATTGTCCATTTTCAGCTCCACTTACTGTATAGCTGCACTTTGTAGTTCTACAGTTACAGACTGTAGTCCATCTGTTTCTCTGATACTTTGTTAGCCCCCTTTTACCCTGTTCTTCAGTGGTCAGGACCCCCAGGAACCCTCACAGAGCAGGTACTACTTGGGTGGTGGATCATTCTCAGCACTGCAGTAACACTGATGTGGTGGTGGTGTGTTAGTGTGTGTTGTGCTGGTACAAGTGGATCAGACACAGCAGTGCTGCTGGAGTTGTTAAACACCTCCGTGTCACTGCTGGAATGAGAATAGTCCACCAACCAAACACATCCAGCCAACAGCGTCCTGTGGGCAATGTCCTGTGACCACTGATGAAGGACTAGAGGATGACCAACACAAACTGTTGATAGATGAGCTATAGTCTCTGACTTTACATCTACAAGGTGGACTGACAAAGTAGGAGTGTCTAATAGAGTGGACAGTGAGTGGACACAGTGTTTAAAAACTCCAGCAGCACTGCTGTATCTGATCCACTCGTACCAGCACAACACACACTAACACACCGCCCAGTAAAACCCACTTTCAAAATGACCCTCCAGGTTTCAGAGAACATGTGCTGGCAAAATTGCTACAGACTTCCACTAAAAGTTAAGTGAGTTTTCAGAGTGTGTTATCAGCGTTTAAAGACGGGCAGTCCAGCGCTGAACAAGGAGCAGGAGGAGTTGGAATAAAATGTTACATGTGAATTTTTGCGGATATGTGTGATACACTGATATCTGCATATATTTCTGGCCAATTATTGCTGGAACAAAAGGACACTCAATCAGATTTAGGGGTTGGTATGTAAAGCCTTCCATCACAGAGCTACTTGCAGCAGAATATGTGGAAATTAGCTGATTTGAAAAGCCTGACGACAGAGCCTGGAAGGCTTTATGCTAAATCAGTACTAAGCAGGGAATCTTACTCATGCTTAATTTAGGATGGTGGACTAACAGCATAATGAATTAATGTGCAATTAATAGCAAGTCATTATTCCAGATGTGTGATGAACCATTGAGATGGCGTGATGGTGCCTGGAGCTTGTGAGCATGCTGAGAAAAGGTCAGGGTCTAGGGGACGATGGCATTTGCAGCTCCGCTTTCTCCTCTAGGCTGCGTACTAAGAAAGCAAACAAGAAGAAAGAAAAAAATGTTTTCTCCGACCCTCGTCATACACATCCTCACAGACAGCCTCCATTCCAAACACGTCCAAATAATTCTCAAAACCATTTTACACCCACACAGGCCCTCCATGAGAACCTACAGAAGTATTTGTCATATACACTCACCAAGCCCAGTGTGCATTTTACTATGTAGGTGCGCTTTGTAGTTCTACTATTACAGGCTGTAGTCCATCTACTTCTCACATACTTTGTTAGCCCCCGGTTGTTAGCGCCCTGTTCTTCAATGGCCAGGACCCTGACAGGACCATCACGGAGCATGTATTATTTCAATAGCTAGAGCAACAACTGGATCCCTTTCTAACTACTTTCTAACAAGTAGGTTTGTGGAACAGGTTCACTGGTATGAGTAAATCGGACACAGCAGTGCTGCTAGAGTTTTTCAACGCAGTGTCCACTCACTGTCCACTTAGGCACACACAAAACCTGTCGACGTAAAGTCAGAGACAGTAGCTCTTCTGTTGCTGCACAGTTTGAGTTGGTCATCCTCTAGTCCTTCATCCGTGGTCACAGGATGCTGTAGGACATTTTAGGTTGGTGGACTACTCTCAGAGCAGTGACACTGAGGTGTTTAAAAACTCCAGCAGCACTGCTGTCTGATCCACTCATATCAGCACAACACAAACCAAACCACCATCATTATTTCAGTGTCTGTACAGTGCTGAGAATGATCTTCCACTCATATGATACTTGCTCTGTGGAGGTCCTGTGGGGGTCCTGACCATTGATGAATAGAGTAAAGGTGGGATAAAGTATGGAGAGAAACAGACGGACTACAGTCTGTAATTGTAGAACTACATGGTGCAGATCAGTGGGGCTGACACAATGGACAATGAGAGTAAACACATTGGAGTGTCTAATTAAGTGCTCAGTAGGTGCAGAATACACTTTCTGTGATGAAATGACGGCACATTATGACATCTGACATTGTAGCTTAGGTACATAATGCTGACAATATGACATTATATAGCATTATGTAACGTTATTACAGCACTAAGTCGCGGCCCATCATTACAATACGCTATGTCATTTCATGAAGTGTCAATGCAACACAACGAACGACATCACCTGACATTGGTGTTACGTCAACTTGACATTAACACTTTACAGAAGCAGCCTGGACTGTCTACTGGAACAAGCCTTTCTAAATGTTTACGTAGGGCTACACCAGCTGTCAAGAGGAGCTTAGGTAGGTATCTTGTACACGTTCAGAAAAAAGAACTTTTTTTTTTACAAACACAATGACTTCAAAGGTACAACAAAGGTCTGAAGGCCCAATTGTGTGCCTTAAATAAGTTTTTCTCAGGGAAAAGGTGCATATTTGTACCTTTTTTACCTAAAGTTTTAAAACAGAACCAGAAAGTATGTCAAAGTGTGTGGAGTCAATACAATTTAAAACAAGCAACTGCAAAGGAATACAGTACAATTGTGTTCCCTGACTAAAGGTACTGAAGCTGTACAGTTAAGGGTACCGCCCCAGTGACAAGAGACCTACCACTGACAACTGAAAAACTTTTTTTTTCTTTTTTTAGGGCAGGCCTCACAAGGAGTGTATCCTTGTGAGGACTGCCCTAAAGTAAAGTGATACCCATGCTACCAAGGTACTTATGCACTGTTAATAAACACCATCTGTGTTGACTTAAACCAATGTTAAGTTAAATTTTCTAAACAGCATTGCTTAATTTAACCCCTTACTAAGCCACAGGCCCACCAGCAGGCCCAAAGTTTTACTACACACTTCTATAAGCTCCATTAGCCTTAGTATGTAATAGTAAGCAACACTAGCCTTAGTATGTAATAAGCCTGGGACTTCAGCATAGATGCCTAAAGGGTAATTAAAAGAATATAGTGGTAAGGATGCTCTAATGGTGCTCTAATGCCCTTACACTAGAACGTGTTGCAGTGAAAGCACCCATCAACATCAAGTTCATCTTTACACTTTACTCAAACACATTTAATGAAATAAGTACGTTCACTATGTTTCTTAGGCAGTAGCTTACGACCTCTCTACAAGCTCTCTGTTTTCGAGCTGAAAGATCTGAGGTGAAAAGAGACTGTTTAACGGAGGCAACAGACCATTAGCATTCATCTGTTAACCTAAAAGACTGTTGAAAGAAATCTTTTATGCCAAATGTCACCTATGACGGCTTTCTGCAGTCTCAGTATGACTTCAATTTCATGTTGTAATGGCGTAAAGCTGAATGCTCTTTTGGGAACCAAAAGTGTCTTTTCAACAACACTTTTTGGCACAACCTTTTAAAGAGGGTGGAAGGGGGCCTTGAAGTAGAGAGGTCGTATTTCAAGTTCACAGAGGAACCAGACCATTTGACAGTTGCTATGTCATTACAGAGCGTCACTCAAGGCCATTTGGATTTTGTTATTTCGCTGCAGACATTGCTATAGTAACAGGTGAGATGTTCTGAATGACAGACTATGACAAGTTAAAAATGAATTCTGTCAACAGGAGCACAAGTTAGCTTTTGTTTCAATTCATGCTCTAAAAAGGTGTCCTTGTGTCAAGACCGGCCACAACACTGACACCAGTCCCACCGCCATCAGGCTATGATGCCGCAGCCAAAAAGCTTCAATTTGACTGCCATTTCTCTTATGTGTTGGGTTCTGAGCAAGTATGCAAAGGCTGATGAGTCAACCAAAGATGCTATTCTAGAAAAGTCTGAAAATAGAAGCCCTGTCTGCTTTCAATATGAGCCTATTCATTATTAATAGAAGATTATTTCAAATGTATTTTTGGAAGCTGTCTTCCCTATCCGCATAATGCAAATTTCTAAGATATTAAGCAAGCAATATGGATTTCTTCATATATTTGTTTCATAAGTCTTCCACCTCCTGAGCTTTTCAAAAGTAGCCTGCTGTATATTTGATATGCAGGTCACATTTAGCACCTTGGGGAGAAAAAGTAAGAAAAGAGGCAAGGAACAGTAAATTGTGTGCTCAAACATGACAGGCATTTAAATTTGTAGAATGTGATGGGTCTTTTATGCAGGCTTCAAAAGACCTGTGAAATGTCTATTACCAGAGCTGAATGTTTAGGGGAACTGCCTGACAGGTTTTGTCACATTGTCCTTCTGCCTGCGGCCAAATACAGAGCTGGCTGTGGGCGCATGTTTGAGGTCTACCCTTTAGAAACACTCTGAGTTCCCAGCCATGCCCTCCGAAAAAGGTATGAATTCAAAGGTTCCGCTTTCCAGGAGAATGTCATAAATCTAGCTCTCCCAATTTGCATGTATTTATTTATTTATTTATTTATTTATGTTCTTACCCGAGCATCAACAAATTTCATAACCCAATGAACCTGGACACATTTGCTAAAACGCCTTCTGTCTTCACAAGCTGTCCTCGGCTAATACACCGGCATCATCCTGAACCCCCTGGCTGTTGAAAACCAAACACCTGTCGCCATGCCAACAGGGCCACAGTCCGCACCTCCCACCTTCACCGGTATTTCCCAGCACAAGAGTATAAACCATGCTCCATAAATAACAGGCATAAGCCTGCTCCTTAGAATTAGCAAGGGTGCTTAGTAATTCTCAAGAACTGATGGCTGGACTCTTTGTATTATGGAATGGAAGGGAGGATGGAGACTAACAACAATGTAATTCCCCTATCTGATTAATGGCTTAAAATGATTCCATCCAAGATCAATTGGCCACACAAAGGATGTGGAGGACCTTCAACCTTTTATATACCCATTTGAGAAAATCTCTGTTGTACGTCCAATTGTTAAATTACAGTCCTAGTCGTGCATTTCAGTTATTTGACTTACATAACATTTTCAAGAGGCTTTCTATCCAAGACATTTCACCACAAACACAAACTAGACAAGATGAAGCACTGCTTGCATTCTATATTCCGTCATACCAGTTGGGACTGGAATTGAGGTTGGAGAAAGATTGCCTGTTGGAGTCCCTAACAAGGTAATCAGGTCTTGCATCTGCCGGTGTGCATCAGACCGTAAGTGAAAATGGTCCAGGGGGCATTGGCTAAAACTCTGTGTACTCATTAAGCTAATTGCTGCAATCTGCACCTTCACTTCTTTTCCACCTGCATCCTGCATGATGGCTGCAGAGGTGATGGGTCAATTGCTTGAGCAGTGAGTTTAAGCTTAATCACTGTTTAGGCCAATGGAAATGGCAGATATTTCAAGCTTCCCAATGGGACACCTCTAAAGAAAAGGCCCATGTCTTGCTCGGGACCTTGCTAAAGAGGAGAAAGCAACAGGATAACTGTCAAAGCACTAGCCACTTAGCCATCTTAACTGGACTAAAGACGCTACACTCCCACCACCATCCACTGAAAATTCATGAATTCAAAGGTTACAGTAGGGGGCTTCAGCTCTTGACATTTCCAAGACTACAGTAGGGGGCTTCAACTCTTAACAACTTCTCATACTGGATTTTGTATTCACTGCTACAAATGACTACTAGCATTAGTCATTGCAAACTATATATTGGAGTTGAAAAGGAACTGTCGCAACTTACTATACAGGAGCAAAGGGCTCAAAGTCCGCAATAGGATCAAAGGGGTGGTCCAGGAAAAGATGAACACCTTATAATGAACACCTTTTTGGCACTAACATGGCCAACCCAAGACATTTTAAAACAACTTTCACACTGCTGTTTCTGAATATTCATCACAACAGGTTTCTTTTTATAAACGACTGCCAAAAGTACTTGCTGGGACTCATGAATCCCTGCATTACCAAAGCTACACATCACTCCTTTGTGTTTGCTGCTGCAGAAATATCACAGCCTTTGACCTCCAAATCATAGTTTCCTAATATTAGGATGCGCTCTGTGAAGTTAGACAGGGTTTTCAGTGTTTCACATGGTTTTAAATGCTTGTTTTAATTACTTCTTTTCTTGCGTTTCTGACTTACTATGTCTAAATATTTTTTTTCAAAATAATCACATACTTTCTCAACAAGCAGAATTCTCAAAAACATCCTGATTATTTTGACCAAATGTGTCAGAGTTTGAACCAGAAAGAGGTTTTAGTAGATAATCTGCTATACAGGACGCACCCACCAGTATTATCAGTAGACTGATGGTAATTACCTGTTGCCAACTCTTTTGGTGAATATGCCCCTGTTGGGGATCAATCTGTTACAACAACAACTCAACGACCTATCCGTGATTATAAAATCCAAGAGGGAATCAAGGTCCAGGGTTGAAGAGTTTTGGTTTGAAGTTATTTAATCAATATACAGTCAATACTAATTATTCTCATTCAACATTTTGAAAGAGAGGAACTGAACACTCTGCTCGGTGTAACACCTTGATGAAATGCACTGATAGTTTTATAGATAACTGTGAAGGTTAATAGGTTTCCCACCATCACTCTTTGAAGACTGTATCTATCCACAACTTCTGCTGTGATGTTATAGATTTACTTCTGAAGACGCTCCCATTTTCTTTTCAGATCACACAGTGCTAATTCAGCACCAGCTCCTCTTCCCACTACTAAGGGTTGGCCAGTGTCTGCGAAATTCCGCAAAACTTTCCAAAGAATCACATGTTAAATTATAGATTTTAGCGTGGAGCGCTCTTTTAATACATAATGCAGGGCCTTGCTCCATAACGCTGTGCCAGCTTATGAACAGACCTCTTATAGTCTGAACACACTGATCAAAGCATGGTTAAACTGCACAATGGGTGAGTCATTTTCACACGGGCTTGACGCGTCTTGTCACAGTACAAATAAGATGACACAGTTGGGCAAATGGCAGCAAAGATGCTAAAGAGAATTAGCGAAGTATCAGCTAAAGTGCGAGCTCTCTTTGTCTCATTGTTGGCAGAGCGGCTCCGCGTCCCGAAGGACAAAGACGCAAATGACACAACACGTCGACACTAACTGCCGAGCATAAATCAAGAAAAACTCTGGAAATGTTGAAAAAAGTGAGTGATCATACACACACGAGCTTTCGTTTATCGAGACAGAGCAAGCAAATGACTCCCCCAGTGCCGGCCATTCAGAGCGCAGAGAAAAGTTAATTGGCTTCCTCCTGGTCAGCCGGGATTCATTTCAATTACCATGCAAAACAGCTGTTAATTTAGTGACACGATGCAGCGGCGCCTCCTGTCTAATTGCTCGTGGCGGGCACACATACACTTCCTTTAAGAAGAATCAGAGGAAAGACGCAAACAGTGCACTGTACATCTCTCTCTCTCTCTCTCTCTCTCTCTCTCTCTTCCTTTTTCCTCTCGCTCTACTTACGGTATTGCACTTTTTGCTGCCTGTCTTTCCTATTGTCCTTTTCTGTCTCTCTCCCCCATTTCTCGGTGTCCCCTTCTCTTTCTTTCTCCCTTCACTTTGCTTTGCTTTTTCTCTCTACATCTCTCTCTCTCTCTCTCTCTATATATATATATATATATACCTCCCCTCTGCTTCCTGTTTCCTCTTTTCTTTCTCTCTCTCTCTCTATCTATTTGTTTCTGTTTCTCACCCTTTCTTTGTCTTGTGCCTTTCAGTCTTTCTCTACTTCTGGTTTTCTCTTCTTTCTTTCTCACTGTATTTCTTTTTTTCTTTGTCTGTCTTTTTCCCTTCTCTCTCAGTTTCTGCTTCTCATTGGTTCTTTGTCTTCAGCTGTTTTCTCTCTCTCTCTCTCTCTCTCTCTCTCTCTCTCTCTCTGTCTCTCTCTCTTTCTCACTGTCTCTGTCCCTCCCTCTCTCTCTCTCTCTCTCTGTCTGTCTCTCTCTCCTTCTCACTGTCTCTGTCCCTCCCTCTCTCTCTCTCTCTCTCTCTCTCTCTCTCTCTCTGTCTCTCTCTTTCTCACTGTCTCTGTCCCTCCCTCTCTCTCTCTCTCTCTCTCTCTCTCTCTCTGTCTCTCTCTCTTTCTCACTGTCTCTGTCCCTCCCTCTCTCTCTCTCTCTCTCTGTCTCTCTCTCTTTCTCACTGTCTCTGTCCCTCCCTCTCTCTCTCTCTCTCTCTGTCTCTCTCTCTTTCTCACTGTCTCTGTCCCTCCCTCTCTCTCTCTCTGTCTCTCTCTCTTTCTCACTGTCTCTGCCCCCCCCCTCTCTCTCTCTCTCTCTCTCTCTATATATATATATATAAGTATATAAATATAAATATATATATACTTCCGCTCTACCTCCTGTTTCATCTCTGCCTCTTCTTTTTTTCTCTCTCTCTCTCTGTCTAATATTTCTTGTACTTTGTCCTTATTTCCTGTTTTTCTTTTCTATCTCTTTGTGTATTTCTATACACTTTCCATTTAATACCACCCCCTCTCCCCCTCCCCCTCCTCACTCTGTTACACATTCAGCACCCAAATGTAATCCTGGTTTGTCGCAGTGCGAGAGGTTGATTGTAATGGTCTGCTGACCGGTTCAGAGCGACGCCAGGAAGATCAATGGCTGAAACTATTTGCAATTCATACAGTTTAGACCTTTACAAGCACTCGTTTTTTTCCTGTTAGGCGGAACAACAGCAGACATGAGCAAACACCGTGTAAGCTCAGCAATGACAGATAATGAAGTAAACAGATTTCACACAGAACGGCAGAGGGGGATGATGATTACCTGAGAACAGGCTCTGAAAATGAATGCATTTCCTCATAATTGTGCACTGTTCCGCATGAGATTCAGATTTGTGGTGTGGAACACTGAGTAGACCTCAAAATAGCTCATTTAGGGTCGGCTTTGCTTTTTCTCTGAAAAAAGAGTGAAATCTGTGACATAAAATCAGTTGAAAGTAATAAATCAAAAGTGCTCGTCTCTTTATATTCTGGAATCATAATGACCTTTCAGTCTATTGAAAATCAGTTCACAAAAGCAGAGTCTACTGCAAAGTGTGTAGTGCTGTTCTACAGAGCGCTTTCAGAAGGAAAAAGCCAGGAGACACAAGGACTCTTTTACTGAGGCCCATGTTCAAAGTCATGTAGTTCATCTTGAAGACAGAGATGAAATAATAACCTTTAATATATTAGGATTTGGATTCAGGCCTCCCAGTTCGGTTAGTGCCAAGCAGTAGGCAAACAAGAGGAATGCAGGGAGTAGCAAGCTAACGCTCAATAATGTTTCATATCTTCATTTTTGGACATATAAAGATCAAAGGTGGGCAGAGATCTCTTCATACTCAAGTACTGATACTTGGGCAAAACAATGACATGAGTTAAAGTAAACGCACCTTCCCAAAAACAACTTCAGTGAAAGTATAACAAATTATATACAAAAAGAAAAAATTCTAGCATCATCTGTGCAATTCCTTATTTTTCTCACTCACTGTTTTTCCAAATGCTTAGGCGTCATATGTAACGCTTAGCATGTTACACCAACTTTGACCAGTAGGAGGGCTGTTTTCCCCCTTATCTCTGTTGGGGCAGGTGAAAAAACCAGTAGCTGCTATAACATGGTAATTGTTAGCCACTTAGCAACCCAATAATATTTTCACCTTGTTCGTGAAAGATCAAGAAAAGAAAAAGAATCAGCCACTCAGCTGGTACTGCATGCTAATTGTTAGCCACTAAGATCCCTAGACATTTTTTTCACCAGCTTCCTGAAGGGTTGAACATCTTCATCGTCAAAGCTAGTGTGACATGCTAAGTGCATGTTAGTTTTGATTTGTTATACAGGCAGAAAAAAACGCTCAAGAACACTTTTTGCAGGGCTTCTGTAAAACTGTGTTTGTAAGTGCAATTAAAGTTAAGAGGGTAAGTTAATATTCCATGTAACATGACCATGTAGATAATTGTCCTAATGGAGAGAACTTGGACAGTCATCCCACTGGTCACCAAAAGCCAATTCACTCTCCACTTACAGGAAAAGGGACAGAAAGGCTTACTTACAGTGAGAAGGTGCATGCTGGGGGGTTAGGGGGGCCATTTTCTCAAGGTTTTGGGGTCATATTGAAGGACATGCATTTATAACATCCTCCATAGCCCACTTCAATGGGATATTGAATTATTTTGGCCGGATGTTTGAGGTTGTTGTTTTGGTGAAATGTCCGTACACCTCCAGGACTGAGTGCTCCCACCTACTTACTTCACTGTGCAGATGATGTTCTTCAGTCAAACCCACAATCCTTCTTGCTGGGTGTGAAATTACAGGAGATCAGCAGTTTCTGAAATGCTCAAACCACCCTCTCTCACACCAAAGCCACTTAGACCACATTTGTTCTCCATTCTTCTGCGTCATGAACATTACCTGAAGCTCTTGACCTATGTCTACAGGACTTTGCTGCCACAGGACTGCCTGATTGAATAATTGGATAATCACGACTGAGCAGCTGTGCAGGGGTTTCAAATTAAGTGGCTGGTGTTTGTATACAATTATATACTCTCACTGTCCACTTCATTAAGTACATCGTTTCTACACTCATTGTCCATTTGATCAGCTCCACTTATACAGGTGCACTTAGTAGTTCTACCAGAACAGACTGTAGTCATACGGTTTCTCTGCATACTTTGTAAGTCCCTCTTCACCCCATTCTTCAGTGGTCATATCCCCCACAAGGCCACCCCAGAGCAGGTATTACTTGGTTGGTGGATCTCAATTTAAAACGTTCTTTACAGAGATTATTCTCTCCTGTTTCCCTCCCAGTGTAGAAGTCAGAAGGCTCAGACAACTGACGCAATCACTGCAACGCACGCAAATCTTTCTTTTCAAGACCAGTGCTAAACAGGAGCAAGGTCATGCACAGCTCAAATGTCTTTACTCCCTCAGCCACAATAACTTGGAGAGGAAATATCCAAGAGAAAATAGTGAAAAGACAGAATGGTTGGGCTTAAATGGAACTGCTTCCATTTTAAAACTCAATATGCCCGTCCATAATAAAGTAATTAAATTCTATGAGTGAGCAGTAACACTGATAATAACTCTCTGCACTTTTTTTATGCAGAATTCCATAGAAAATGAAAATATGATAGGAATATGACCCCTTTACCATTAGAAAAAAGATCAAGGACACTAAAAACGTCAAATCAAATCAAATCAAAACCTTTTTTTCCAACCATAAATTAAATAAGACAGTTAGTGCAGAACAACAATTTTGCAATGTTCCTTTCAGTAATGTACAAATTGTCCTTGGAAAACATAAGAGGTTGATGTTCTTTCATCCTTTTCTCTGCAATAAAGGGAAAGAAGGGCTTTTAGCAGTGCTAAAAAAGAAGCTCTTTATTTTCATGGTCATAGGGTGCTAAATAATTGCATGAACATTGAGGTCTTCACGTTGGTCTTCATAGGTGAAATCTCCACAGATACTGCACTGAAGGGAGAAGAAGCTTGTGAAGAAGCTTAGTCTAGGGGTGTCTTAGTCTAGATGTGATCTTGTGATGAGAATGTCTAGGGACAAAGATGAGAAAGTTAGGGCTAGGTTTGTGGGAATGTAAACTTGTAAATCATCCTTTCAACACATCCCAAAACCCCCACATACTTTCAACGCTTCCCAAAAGTTCTACAAGATTCAAATCTGTTGACTGGGAAGACCACTGAAGAACACTGAATTCATTTTCATGTTCAGTAAACTAGTTTGAGATAACCTTTGCTTTCCAGCATTATGCTAGAAGTAGCAATTAGAAGATTATGGCCATGAAGAGATTCATATGGTCAACAACAATATGTCTACTTGAGAAATTAAACTTGGCCAGATTGAGGACTGTGTAAAAGACATAAAAGACTGGATGTCGAGTAACCTTCTCTTACTTAACTCGGATAAAACAGAGGTCCTGCTTCTTGGGCCAAAAGCAGCTAGAAACAAACTGTTTAACTCAACACTTAAACTTAACAATTCCTCAGTTGCATCAAGCTCATCTGTTAAAAATCTTGGTCTCGTGATAGACCCTGATCTGTCCTTCAATGCACATATAACTAATATCACTAGAACAGCCTTCCTGCATCTCTGCAATATCGCTAAATTAAGAAATTCATTATCTCTACAGGATGCAGAAAAGCTAGTTCATGCATTTATCACTTCAAGGCTAGATTATTGTAATGCCCTGCTGTCTGGATGTCCCAGCAAAGGCCTCAACAAGCTTTAGCTAGTCCAGATCTCTGCAGCCAGAGTCCTCACAAGAACCAGAAAGTTTGACCATATTAGCCCAGTTTTATCAGCCCTGCACTGGTTACCAGTTAAATCTCGCATTGATTATAAAATTCTATTACTGACTTATAAAGCTCTAAACGGACTCGCCCCTCAGTACCTGAGTGAACTTCTCTCCCACTATGAACCATCATGCCTACTTAGATCACAAGGTGCTGGCTTACTACTGGTACCTAGAATTAATAAAGTTACATCAGGGGGGAGAGCTTTCTCATACAAAGCCCCCCAGCTCTGGAATAATCTTCCTGCTAATGTTCGGGACTCAGACACAGCCTCAGTTTTTAAATCTAGGCTAAAAACTTACTTGTATAGTCGAGCCTTTGGTGATTAGTCTTCCCTGTCAGGTCTAGACCTGCTGGAGTCTCTGCCGCTCTGTTATTCTGTAATCTGTGGTCAGCCACTCTTTACAGAACTGACTCTGTGTTTTCTTCTTTTCTTTGCCGAGTTGTCCATCCTGTGTGTCTGATGCTGTTGGCCCTTCTGCCCTGATCGGGTGCCACTGCTCACCAGCCATCGGCTTGACCACCGCTGTTGCTGCTGCTGCATAATCATTAGCTAATCAAATTAGCCACTGCTTTCTCCCCCCCCCGCCACTTTGTTCTATGTAACATCAGAGTAACAATGTTTGCTATTTGGTGTCGACCGTAGGAGGATGGGTTCCCCTTCTGAGTCTTGGTTCCTCTCAAGGTTTCTTCCTCTTTTAGGGAGTTTTTCCTTGCCACCGTCGCCGCTGGCGACGCTCATGGGGGCTTGGACCCGGATTTTTCTTTTCTTTCTCTCTGTAATACTGATTGTTCTGTAAAGCTGCTTTGTGACAACACCTGCTGTAAAAAGCGCTATATAAATAAACTTTGCTTTGCTTGCTTGCTTTTCTACTCAAACAGAGCTGTAAACTTCCATTACTCGTTAGCATTAGCATTGTAACTCCAAGCAAACTTTAAGTACTGATTGACTACACTTGGGGAATGATAATGTGGATGTATTTTTTTCAAGTAATTATTCTATTGAGAAGTTCAGAGCCATGGAACAAAACATCAGTATCTCCCCCCACATCTTGACGGATGCCGTAGAGATCGATAATGAAGCCAAATGGACGACAATTTAATTCAACCAAAGGAGAAAAAGTAAGACCCAAAAACAATACTGGAATAATGAGGCTAGCTCCTTCCATGCTAATGCTGCATTGTTTGAGAGATAAATGAATGGTGGATGCACATCTAGCCTGGTCACTGGCTCCTGCCAAGTCCAGCCATAATCTTCGTGGCAGGCTGCAAGCTGCAAAACTAATTGAGATTCCAGAAACAATTACCAGGCGGCACGTCGGGGTGCTGGCTCTGAATGTCAAGCGTTTTGTCCTTATAATGCTACTCTGAGGCCTCCACAAAACTTTCGCCCTTCACACTTTCCTGCCCCGAATAACAACTTACTCATAAGGCAGACCCACAATTAAATTAAAGGAGCGTTACAAAAATAAAAACACTTACAATAACCATATGTTTAAAATTCTGATCTGCCAAGATGGAGCTGGCGTCACATCCACTCTGAGTCAATCAACTCCACAAGTGAACAGAGAGTACATTAATGAAGTGCAGAATAATGACTAGAGAAAATAACAAGGATTTCAAATGAATGAATAGATCCTCTAAACGTGGCTGAACTGAACCGACCCCCATGAACAGGGACTCAATAAAAGCCTTTTAAATGAAGAGAAAAGAAAGAGGAAGGAGGGTAGGGTCATTTTTCACTAAATTGTTTACAGCTATTGGTAACGTTCTTAGTAACGTGATGGATTATTCTAACAACATTTTTCCTCCTCTTAAACGTAAAGGGTTACTTAATCTTTGTAAGATCCATTACAACCTCAGTGGATAGTTTTTTAAGGCTGTGGTTCTCAGTCTGATCCAGAAGGCATCTCAGATGGTTCACATTTTTGTTTTATCCTGCTTGGATGTGGATTGTCTGGGGAGCCCTAAGGACTGGTGTGAGGACCACTGTTTTACAGAATAAATAGATCCTAATGTATGGCCACGACTTAGGACCGAGATTCTAACATCGCCACAACTTTGACTTGACTTGACATGTTATAACTCTACAGGTAGCAGATTTAAATGAGTTAAATGGGCCTTGAAAGTCTTCACAATGGATCACTAGCAAGGCAACGCTCAAAGTATTCTTAGTGGTACTTTCACTTTTAAGAAGGTATGATGAACATTAACTGGTAAGAAAATGGAAACAGAGTTCTCAAGATCTGTGAGGATTTTCTTTCTTCTCCACTACACAGGTGTAAAATTACAAACTGTTAAATCATGCAGAGTGTGTCAGCCACCTGTCCACCAATAGCCAGGATGAGAAATCTCTCTATGGCTTTGCCATTTCCTAGTTGTAACCTGGTTGTTGCCTTGTCTCAACGCCTTGGGAATGCATGATTAATTAAGTTTTAATCTGGGAATGGGGAGGTTATTCTAATTAATTAAGCAGTAGATGGCTTATGAAGCGCTACTGTATCTTACATTGAAGTGCAAACAGAACTATTGTCTTCTGCTTTTTGGAATCTGGAGTCTAGAGATACATCCTAGTTTGATTACAGCACCATAAGAGCAAATACCATCAGCTTCTTTTCCACTACAGTGATTCATTCAAGTTTTAAAATGTATATATATATATATATACACAGTCAGCAATTTGCCATTTCCAGGAGCTGTATATATTATATGTGTCAAGGACTCAACATTTTTCCCCCCAGATTCAAATAAATTTAGGGCATCCAAGCCCACGGTAACTTTCATGTGATGAACAGCAACACATAAGAAAAGCCGGAGCTAACCTTTACAAAACTCCTTCAGCTGTCCAAATGCTACATGTGCCTGTGGAGACTTTTTCTACAGCATTCTGTAAATGCCACTCTCTGTCTCTATGGAAAAATGCCTTCATGTTGGAGAAAAGCCTCTGTACAAAAGGAAAAGCTCCCTATCATATAAGAACCACCGTGCTGAAGAAACCTGCTTACTGAAAAAATGCACTATATGGACAAAAGTTATTAAGTTCAGGTGTTTCAACCACACCCACTGCTAACTGGTGTAAAACTAGAGAAGAACCACCATACTGGGAAAATCCTCCATACTGAAGAAAGAACACACACATAAGAATCATTTGTCACACATCTCTCAGGCTCAGAGGCCCCTGGAGACTCCATTTTCCAGAGTCCCCAGGGGATAACATGATTCTCAGCCCTCCACCTCGCTCCAATCACCGCTCTCTGTCTCCTGAACACTAACTTGTTTCACATGTTCTCGTATGATTAGCTTAGTATAAAGCCCGGGCTGTTAGACTAGTTCTTTGCGAGGTATTGCTACTTTGTCCAAGAGCTACTGAGCGTTATTCTTCCAATTATTGTGCTATTTTCCCTTTTTCCATGCTGGAGAAAAAGCTAATATAGAAGAACCACCATATTGACAAAAACCTCCATGCTGGAGAAAAAGCTAATTTAGAAGAACCGCCACATTGACAAAAACCTCCACACTGGAGAAAAAGCTAATATAGAAGAACCGCCATATCGACAAAAATCTCCTTACTGAAACAAAAAGCCCATACTTTAGAACCACCATCCTGAAGAACATCTACACTGAAGAACCATACTTTGACCATAAAGGGGCCCACAGCTGATTTTATAATAGGCCTCCTTAATCTTGCAGTTAAAAAGTACATGACATAATGGATTTGGACACTAAAATCACAGACACCATGATAACAATGACAATATTTCACCACCTATGGAAGTTTAGTTTAAGATTACTGCCTTCTTTGAAATAGCAAAGTCCAGAAGATGAGCATTGATTAAAAGGTTCAAGGGCACCTCAGTACATGTCTATGAGTTTGTGAAGGACTTCCTTGAAATGCTAGTGACTCAACACTAAAGATAAAGTGAATAGTTAGTACATTGCTGAGCAAGAGGGACTGCAGAAAAAGCCAGCTATCTCAGGAATTAGTGATCCGACTTAGCAATCGCCCACAGCTAATAGATAGAGTGGGAGATGCAGCGTGAGACACATCGGTCAGATCAATCGGTGCACGGTGAGAAAGCAGAACATTGATTCCTGCAGGAGACCACGGTTCCTCCGAGCCTTCCCCAACAAAGCAGCACATGAGAGGTGAAGGCAGAGCAGCTCTGCTCCAGGCATCGAACCAATCCCTGAGGAATACTTGAGCAGATAATGCACTTGCGATCCAAGAACTGGCAACATGAAGTAAGAACAATAGCCGAATATCCCGCATAGCAAAGAGAGCTGAAAGGAGTAGAGGATACTGAGGAACGTATACTGGTAGGTCACTTGGCTCCTGTATGACAAATCAGAAATGATTATGGAGAGTCTTTGCTTGAAGGATTCAGGTCTTATACTGTATACATTTAAAGATTTTCACAAATATGTGTGAAACCTTTGCTGTTATAGCTGTTACAATAGCTCAATAAACGCATACAAAATAAATATCATTAATCCCTTAAAGGGCCATGGTCATTTTATTACACACTTCTATAACCTAAGAATACCTCAACCAGCTTGCATTAAAGTCTCCATAATTAAAATAATTCTAAATATAACAAGTCTTGGTATATAATACGCTTGGTAATTTAAGGTGTTAACCTAAAGAGCCATTCTGGCCAACCATCCGTACATTTGCTGTAAGCATGTTTACTCACATCCTTTAAGGGTGTCGCAGCAGTCACTAGAGTAAGGTTTTCAAGTTTTAAAGACGCCTCTTATGATATTTCCTATAGGTGGGAGGGATTTTTGAAGAACTGCAACTGCTTTGTAACTGTGGTAACTTTTCAAATCATTCTTACACTGGAGAGAATGAATTAGATGGACAGAAATGATATGGCAAGTAAGCTGAAAGCTAAAGTTAGTAAAGTAGCTGGCTACTGAGCTCATCTCAGCTCTCAGTTCATCTGGCCTGAAGGCCAAAATCTTTGGTGTCCATTTAGTGCTGAATAAAGACAGATTTACTCTTTTCCTTATGATTTTTGCTGACTGATCTAAGGGACACAGTAATCTTAGCTTGGTTGTATTTATTGGCCTACCGCAGCGATTCCTAGTGGTTATATGACACAATTGAAAACAGACGGAAAGCTGTTTAAAGCTGGTCATTTTTCTTTCTAAAAACTGAAGGAACTTAGAAAGATACGTCCTAAGGGGCAATGCCCTACCACACGCATAACACACCCAACACAAGCTTTGCAGGTATGGGTAGTTACATAATTGAAAAATAACAGTGAAAATCAAAAGTTACAGGTTCCAGAGGTTTAATTTCTCAATTTGCCAGGACTCACAGGAGGCTGCAAATGCCCATTACACATTTATAACCACGTAGTTACTGAATAATAAGCCATAGAATAGAAAAGGCCAGGATTTAGAGGGCGTTACAAGCAGAGTATAACACAACTGTTTGCTTTTGTGCTACCCTCTTAAAAAAGATGCTTATACAAGGCTTCTTTAGTAAAGGCAATGGTTCTATATAGAACCATGAACACAAAGAACCATTTGCATGTTTAAAGTGTTCTTTGCATGTTCTTCAGATTGATGGAGAACATGTTGTATAGGGTTCATATAAAAGTGATATATGAGAGCGATCACAGTGTGTACTCCTAGGGCACATTTACACATTCTTCTGTGAGCTGTGAAAGAAGCAACGTTGCCAATTAAACTACAAGCATTTCATGGTTAGATGATGCTATAAGGCTTCCTGATTTCATTGTTTCCAACAAAGAAGTTCATATTCTCTACAAGGCTGTGCTTCATTAAGTATATTTTAAAAAGCTACTACTTGAGTAACAATCAAAATAACTGGTAGACTTGATTAATGTCACTTTGAATGACAGCCCTACTGCTCATCAGCTCCCAGAACTTTAGCTTTTATTAATAGATGTGAACATCTAGAGACAATAAACATTATTCTCAGCCTTCAGACTGTATTAAGTCACTCATACCTGCATAGAACCATTTCTACCATTATAACAGCAACGTATCCAGTGCTGATGTCCTTACTGTGACATATTCCTCTGATAATCTTTAAACACGAACAGAAATAATATAGTTTCACTTTATTTAATGGTACACAGCCTCTTACACAGTTAGAGACCAACACAAAGGCAGAGAAAGTAAAAGACAGACAGAGAAACAGAGATAGATGCTGCATGTGAAATGGTCCCCTAATCTCCCTACACTGCCCAAACGTCACTGTAAGTCAGTCTTATCCATAAAGGGCCAGTGTGGTAGCAGGTTTTCCCTCCAAACAAGCTGAAGCTCACCTGATTCTACTTGTTTGATCAGCTGGTCGGTGTGAATATTAATAATAAACACAGATAAAAACAACACTTTGGGGAGGATTTATCACCTTTTTCTTTAGTTCGCTCTGTTTTGACATGTAAACACTCCACCCGTATTTGGGTCTTCAGCAAACAGCTGAACTGGTCTGGCAGAAACCTGTGGGTCTCGTATCGCTTCACACAAACCCTGCTCAATTCACTGCTGATGGAACTGCACTCTGTGATCAAATGAGGGAGTTCATTAACAGAGCTGGCTCGGCTTCTCGACTAGACACACGTCAGCATAATGACTGCTTTAACGACTGACTCTTTAGACACAAACGAACTGCTGTTACAACAATAGACATAAAATAATGTCGAAGACATGAAGCAACCAGCATCAGCAACCTGAGTGGTTAAACTCATGTTGCTAGGCCAATGACAGAGAAGTAGATATCAAGTGATGATGCAAATCCAAAAGCCAGATAAACAGAGTGTGATTATTTTAAATGAGTCACAAAAATCCTTAAAACTAGAAACATCTCAAGACCTAATCATTACTCTTTAAGGAAAGACCGTGGAGTATTTTCAGTGGAAGCACAATAGACCGCAGCTCCACAACAGTCCACATCCACCTTGTAGGTTACATCTCTGTTCTTTTTTTCTTTTCCCCCCTATTTAACATCACCACAACCGTGTGTTTTTAACATGTTTTATGTTTTAACAGAATAGCTCTGTTTGTCTAATTTTAGTTTTCCTGTTGCCTGCTATGCTTTGTAGTCATACACAGGTGGGTCTTGTGGTACATTGCTTGTACACTACTAATTGTGGTGCATTGTGGGTTTATTTGAGTGCACTGGATATTCTGCACTGTGTTTTCAGACAACCATACAGTGGCTAACTCAAAATAGTGCATTATATAGAGAATAGGGCACCATTTCAGACACAGCTAGAGAGAGAGAGAGGCTGCATTGTGTTATGAAAAACTATCTGATCATAAACTATTCTTTGTAAGGTGATAATAGTAGCACACACAATGTGACAAAAGACCTTCATAAAGCTGGTCAGATCACCGTTCAGGCCTGTAAGACTGAAAAATAAAGTGCAGCCTGTATTAGACTAGATTTCCTGTCTCTCAGCCTTAGACGGCCAATTACTTCCATTATTGTGATGGAGGTAAATAATAAATATAGAAAACTATATTTATTAGGGTAATTGGGTAGTTTGGAATTGGATTGACAGACTTCAGTCTGTTAAGTTAGACAAACTCTTCTCCTCCCTCACCACCCTGAACACCGGTGTGCCACAAGGCTGTGTGCTGGGCCCTCTTCTGTATTCCCTGTTCACCCATGACGTGTTCCTGTTTATGACACTAACATAATCAAGTTTGCGGATGACGCCACGGTGATCAGAGGTGACGATGAGATGGCCTACAGGGATGAGGTGCAGCACCTGATGGAATGGTGTGAGGACAACAACCTAACAACACTGAACACCCAGAAAGCCAAGGAGATCGTACTGGACTTCAGGAGGGGTAGGAACCAGACAGACTCCCTGATCTACATCAATTGTGCTGAGATAAAGTGTGTGGCTTCAAGTTCCTTGGTATCCACATCTCTGATGATCTCACCTGGTCCCTAAACTCCTCCATCACGGTCAAAAAGGCACAACAGTGTCTTCAATACCTGCATAGCCTCAAGAAAGCTCACGTGTCCTGGGATACTGGGGAGCTTTTACCGCTGTATCATTGAAAGCATACTCACAAACCGCATCTCGGCCACAAATTATGCCTCCCACCATTAAAGATAAAAGAAATTGCACTGTAAAGTGGTACAACAAACTGCTTCACATCTGACCGCAAAGCACTCCAGTGGGCGGTGAAAACTGCCCAATGCATCACAGCTGCCCAGATACCGTCTGTTGACAACATTTTCCAAAGCGCCCTGGGCAGGGCAAAGAACGTTGTCAAGGACGTTTCTCATCCGAACCATGGACCTTTTACCCTAATCCCAACAGCAAAGTGAGAAGAAAGAAGTAAACACAGTACTTGTTTAGCTGGGAGTACACAGCTAGGCAGCTGCTCCCTCAGGCTGAACTGTGAGTTGTGAAAGTGAAGTCAGCAGGTTTTGGGTGGCTGTTTGAAGGCTGGTAATAATGCTGTTTTCTTTAGTTTATTTAAAAAGAATGAAGATCATGTTTTGGACAAAGTATTTTCCTCATATGTGCTGCCAAATTTCTTCTCCTCTTCTTTCCTCTAGACCAGGGTGTTCAGCAACTTGTGGTTCATTTGCAGTTCTGCGGGCCCACAACAGAATTAGATTTTTGGATAAAAATGAAACAATCCTCCTTTTCAGCAAAATAAAGCTCTGCCGATCGAAAACAGTTTCTTAAAACACTGGAGTTAAGGCCTATAACTGCTATGTCACCATATTTTGACCCTGATTTTTGGCATTCAGACTGCTGGTCACATAAAAACAAAGCAACACAGACAATCTTGCCTGGCTAGTTAGTAGCTAACAAAAAGACTGAAGATGAACATTTACGGATGAATATGCATTTATAATCATTCCAGCTGGTTCCCTGATATGTTTAACTCACAACGAGAAACTGTCAAAGACTAAAAAGTCGTAAAGCTGAAGTCAGCTTTGTCGTTTGCCAGCTTTGATTTTTCCTCTTCCACCTTAAATTGTGCAGCAGTTACATTTTCACACCTCAGACACTATTTAAGGTGGAACAGGAAAATTCTAACAAGAAGCTGGCGAATGAGAAGCTGACTTCAGCCTCATAAAAAGTCAAACATTGAGAGACATTTTACAAGAAACTACCCAACTTCTGAGGAAAGGTTTCCTGTCAGAGATGTGAGAAAAGCCACTATAGCTGAGCTAAAGACTGAAGCAGAGCAAAGTAAGTCTGGATTTTCGGTTATATTTTCGCTTACTTCGATTATATTTTTAGCCTGTACTAGTACATCAGCACAATCTGAGACATGTTTACAGCCAAGATAAAAACAGACATGAATGTTGTGGCTCCCAAATTGGTTTGATTTTTGTTGAAAAGACAAAATGGCCCTTCTTAACATCTGGGTTGCTGACCCCTGATCTACAGTCTCTGTCTCTGAACACGTCTTTTTTAAATTGGTTTTGAGAACTGAATTTTGCATTTAACCAGGCTTTCTTCTAATTGATTCATCAGATGGTCATAATTTATTTTAGCACTGTAATGTTGTTAAAAATTGTTTCCCTGCAAATACAAGCAAGTTAAACTTCACTTCAGCTGTATTTTTCTATGAAGTTCAAAGTTTCCATACTGTTGCTGGTTCAAAGCAGCCTTGGCTTTTGGGTGTCATTCTTTAGATCCTTGTTTTTTTGTTGTAAAGCATTAGGGTAAAAATATCTGCTGTTCCCTCATTCAATGGCCAGCCCTCTATTCCGGGAACATCACACTGTTGCTTGCTAGGTGCTAAAAATACCTCGTACCTCCTTCCAAAAAGCTATAACTGCTGTCTGTTCTCCAGCCACAAGTGTCAGCCCATTCACAGCACAGTCTAAATCCTCTTTACATTGCTCTCTGTCAAACCAGCTTACTGTCAAGGGACAGGAGGCAAACATGCAATAAATTGGAAGCGCCTTTCAGCTAAATCAATCCTCATTCCCTGCATGAGGCTTACTGCCAGCACTTATACCTCCCACCATTAAAGATAAAAGAAATTGCACTGTAATTTAGATAAAAGAAGACTCAAATTAAATGGGGTAAAGCAGCTACATTGCTTGCTACTATCTTGCTGATGCTCAACAAGCCATTCAAAGAGCCTAACCCTTAGAAGTCAACGTTATAGCTGATGATTACAATGCATGGCTACATACACTGTAAACTATTTTGGCTCATAGCTCTTTAAAACAAGTGGCTTCATCTTAGTTTTATACACTTCTAAACATTCAGTCCACACCACAAATGTGGTTGTCAGCAGAAAAGAAGATTTGTTAAGATTTTACAAACACAATTCCAAAAAAAGTTGGGACAGTAGGTAAAAGACAAATAACAATGGAAAGCTATGATTTATGAACCCACTTTGACCCATATTTAAATGAAAGCATTACATAAATAAAATAATTAAAGGTGCAATGCATAGGATTTGGGGGAGATCTATTAGCAGAAATGGAATACAGCCTACAAAGCCATGTTTTCATTAGTGTAGAATTACCTGTAACTATAAATCCTTATGTTTATAAGAGTAGAATGTGCCCATCATGTCTACATACAGAGCAGGTCCTCTTCCAGAAATAAGGTCACCATACTTCTACAGTAGCCCAGAACACACAAATCAAGCATGGGCTTGGAGAGTGCCAGCTTGAACTTGAACTCATGCATCGGTTAGAAGACGCAGAAACAGGAAGATTTAGTAGTTGCTGGCTGTGCTCATGTTATGTTGTGAGACGTTCAAGAATCCGAATGTTGATTAGACTTATTTATCAATATTTAGCAAAGGAAAAAGCAGGAGAGACTGAATCCTCGTCATCAAAAGAGTGAAATTCTGCTCGCCACTATGGGTTCTGCTACATGCTTGGAAAGGGAGAGGGGAGGGAGGGGTATTCAGTTAGTTGCAATCTGTAACCTCACCACTAAGTGCCACTAAATAATACACACTAAATGCCAATGTTGAGACAGAGGACTAGATTTAGAACTAGAAATATTGTTAAATGTTCAGAAGAATCTTCAAAAGACGTGGTGGAACCATTCTTGGATGTAAAAAGAGCATAACGAAGTCTTTTATGAGTAAAGATGGGTCAAGGCTTGCCAGGCAGTAAATAGTCCAACTGTTGAAGAACAATATTCATCAACAAGTAGTTTCAAGAGTTTTAAGTATTTAAAGTATGCTTTTGTAACTATCTTTGCTTTCTGAGGTGCTAGATCTGTTATAATGTTATAAGCTGTATTGTTATCTAATGCTTGTGGGGATAATGCTTAAAAGTGACGATTGAGTGCAGTTTACTATGGAACTAAAAGGTGCAATTACATAAAAACATCCATTCATCCACCTTTTAAACCACTTATCCTTCTGAGGGGAGTGCTGGAGCCTATCCCAGCACTCTAGGGCAATTTAGTATCTTCAGCTGGCCTGGCTGCTCGTCTTTAGACTGGGATGAAAACCCATGCAGACCCTGGTTACCCGGCTAGGGAATCGAACTCAGGCTCTTCTTGCAGTGCTACATAAAAACAGGAGATTCAGGAGATTTCAGAGCGGATTAGATATAAGATAACCCACTTCCATAATGAAGTGGGAAAGGCCAAAGAAAATAATAATAATAATAAAAAAAAAATAAATAAAAAAATAAAAGACCACCAAAACTGTCCCCATCAGACAAACAGCACTTAAAGCTTTCTTCTTTTAGAAATAAGAGTAAATAGTGAATTAGTCCACTCTTGCTTTAGAAGTGCAACCAACCTCTGGGACTGAACTTCGGAAAACAGAAAGCAATGAAATCTGTAATAAACGCAAAGTGTGGACACACGGCTTACTGAAAAATAAAAAGATTTTCTACTTGTTTGTTGAGGCTTCTGTGTAGTTTTATGTTAAATGTATGTTCTTTTTCTCCGATGCTAAAAATTGACATAGAAAATGAAATAGGAAATGACAGCATTACTCTCAACGTCTAGCCCCTTAAATAACCAGGCCCACCAACAGGCTCAAAACTTTATTACACACTTCTGTAACCTAATACTAGCTCTGAGATATTAAAGGGTTAAGGGTCAAAGCAGCTAGCGCCCCCCGCAGGGAAAGAGCTACATAAGGACTTGTTGCTTGAGCCGAGAACAAAATTGATTAATGTGGGTCCCGGGTGATTGACACCTGTCAAGAAAATGGATTGCAGTTGCCGTCAGGCCTGGAGATCCATCACCATCAGCCGGTTATGTACACTGCACATGAGATGCGGGGGTCACACAAACCCTGCCAATAGCTGTAGTCAGCGTTTCAACCCCTATAAATCTGCAGCTCACATAAATCTCTGGCACTGGGGTGTGTGTTATATCACAACACCGTTCACGCCTGTGTTATGATCATAAATATGCACCTTCCACGCCTGTCTGAACCTTCCATGCAATCAATCAGCAGGGCACTTTACAGGGAATTATAACCAAGAGCGTGGAAATGGAAATTCTTCGTGTCCTGTAATGTGTTTAAATTAGTGCATGAGCATGAAGTAAGTGGAGTCTTAGGAGTTTCCATCTCTTTCCCCCACACTTTTAGACCCTAAGTAATGTTTTGGATGAATGACTGTAACTATGTGCATCTCATTACATGTAACATGAAATCTGAGAAGCACTACAGATGATAGTTAATAGTAATTATAATTTTGCTAAATTATGGTTCTTTACACTTTGTAATAAATACTTTTAGATTTATGCAATTTTAATTGACGTTATACTTCCCGTCAAAAGTTTGGTGACACCTTGCCTTTCGAAAATGTCAAATCAACACTGTAGTCAGTTAGATTCTGAATAGGGAAGTGAGGCCTCCACTAATCCTTGGATTTGTGGCTTTATTTCTAAAAGGGCACTATGCTACTTTGGAAACCTGTCAAGCTGCGCATCTCCTGAAGGTGGGGTGGCCCATGGAGCTCTCCTTGGACCAATCCTAGATGTTGCTCTCTGTAACATTTCTAGTGGAGTCTGTAAACACGTAGAGAATATTAGCCCTCTGGAGTCCAGACAACTGCAGCGTCCCACCCTGCAAGATGTGCTTGATGAGCTAAACATTTGGTCCACCAACAACTCCATACTTCTTAATGAACAAAAAGGGGGACCATGCACATAACCTTTACAGATCGACCACCTTTCATCAGATTACTAACATCCCTATTTCTGGGATCCCTCAAATTAAAGCACTTGGGCTCATCATCCAGCTCAGTCTTTGGTGGAATGAGCACATAAACACTATCACAGCAACTACCAGCATCAGCAGTTGTTTCTTCCTAACTGCATCAAGCAGGTCTTGGTTGCCCAAACTGGTTTATTTGTCATAAACACTATATGGCCAAAAGATTTTGGACACTGGACCATCACACCCAAATGAGCTTGTTGGTCAAGCTTGTATATTAGCTTTTAAGTAGTTATACTTGCATGCACAGCCCTTTATAAAGCAAGAGTATATAACTTTATAATGTCTGGTTCCATAAAGCATTGTTCATAAGGATATTATAAACATGAAGCTATAGCACACTATAACAAAGGTCTGGTATATTTTCTGCATCAAAACAGTTTGATTTATGAAGGATAACATGGTCATGTAAATGAATTAAAGGCTCTTTTGGTAGATCAACCCAAAGAAATGTTAAATGTGGACCAAGAAAAATTCCACCTGCTAGCTGTCACACCAAGCTGGGAGGTTGAATGCTAGCACATGCTTCCTCTGCGACATAGTTTAGGCAGTTAGTTAACTACCATGCTAACCACCAATTTTTACATTTTACATTACAATTTTACATTAGTCAACAGGCACCCATGTTGGCTAGCACTTTGCTTGAGGGCCAGCATGACAGCTAGCATGTGCTTCCTCCAAGACAAGTAAAGCTCCAAAGCATATTTTCAAACTGCAGCTAATGCAATGTCATTGAACAGATCAACAGGCTTGGAGGAGAACACTAACTGCCAACTCTATCACAGCAGCTAACAGATGCTTGTGCTGACTTTCATCACACTAGTGATGGGGAAGATGGAGGACCATTACTCCCACCCAGATGGGAGCGAGGTAAGTTATGTTCTCTTTGATTCCTGGCCATGTATGGCAGTGATAGTACCACAGTAGAGCAGATGCTTAGACAGCTGTGCCACCTGGGTGCCCCACAAAACAGGTTCTTTACAACTGTAGTTCTCAAATCAGTCCTCAGAGCCCCACAGATGGTCCACATTTTTACGCCAACCCAACTTGTGACATAAGATGTGTCTGTGGACCAGTTGAAAAACCACAGCTTTAAAGAATCATCCATCCAAAGGTTCTTCAGGAAACCATGGCATTGCCCTGAATAACTCTGTCTAACCTCTTATTTTTAAGAGTGTGGAATTCCCAAACTTTTGATAACCAGTTTATTGTTAAAAGAGGTTTCAAAATGGCCAGCAAACGCACTTCCAATCACAACTCCATCTCAGAAGTCCTGTAAAACTATGAAACACTGAGTGCACAGGTCAGAGCAAGAACTGCAGAATCAGCCAGTTATTCTACCCCTCACTCTTGTTCCTCAGATTTCTCTTAGAAATTCCTGGTGTGTTTGCGTTCTGTATGGTCTGAAAGTGCTTTTCCTCAGTCTTTTACTGTAGTGCAGCAGCTGGTTACAGAGCAGCGCTGACCTGTGACCCCTTCCCTCCTGCCTGCGGAGAGGCCCGAGAAGCCCTCTAGCCGCCAAATTACACTCCTCCAACGCTTCAGCCACATACAAATGTCAGCTATTCACTGGCTCATAAAGGCAGGGGAGACGTTAAATGTCAAGTAATGCCTTTTAAACTAATTGCCTTCAGTGACTCTGCGGAAGGGGGGGGGGGTCTCTTCTTGTGCCTGATTAGCGGGGAACGCCACATAGTTGCTCGTTAGCAAACTGCACACTTTGTTGTTACTGCTTGTCAAATGTCTGGGGACATCTGGTGTTTCAGTGTCTTTAATACAAAATAGCTGTGTTTTGTTGTGTTTTGCATTATGCTATAGCACAACATTTCATCCCTCAGCCTTATTTCATGTTTTCTTTCCTCAATGTTCTCTTACTACAATACTCAGCATGCATTACCAAAACACAGCAGTGGTGTCAACCAATCATTACTGTTGGCCTAGCCACTAATCTATAAGCTAATAAACACAACCAAGCTGACTTTAATGTAGCGCTTACCCCAGTGGTCAAGCAAAATTGTAAAGAAAACAGTGATTCTGTCTTTTTTCAGCCCTAAACGACACACCAAGTCTTTGGAGACAAATTTTTATCCTTTCAGCCTGAGAAAAGAAGCTAAACTGAGGTAAGTTATCTAGATAGCTAGGGGCCTTGTCAGCTTTAGTCCTCATTATCCAAGTCATTTCTGTTATTTGAGCAACAGATTCACCAAGGCCTCCCACCTCCATGAAATTTCTTTAAAAGGGGGTTTTCCTAGTGTTAAAGTGCCCAATCTCACTCTACAGACTCCTGCAGCACTGCTGTAGGATGTGAGTCAACATGTTTACAGTAGATGTAGGGTTGGGTCCGTTGTTCCATTTGGTCAAAGTGTTGCTTTAACATATTAACCCCTTAACATCCCACTAAACCTTGTTATTTAGCAACTACACAGACCTCAAACTGCAACTGCAAACTGGTTGAGCTGTTCTTCAGTTATAATGTGTAATAAAACTTTGGGCCCACTAGCAGGCCCTGGCCATTTAAGGGGTTAAAGTATAAAAAGGTTTATTTTGAACAAAATTCTGAAATGGAAAAAAAGCAAATGGAAATTTTTTGAAAGGCAGTATAGTGCATAATGAAAATAACCATCTTCTACTTGCAAACCTAAACGTGACACTGATTAAAAGTTTACAGTCAAATTACTTTGAAGGTTTCACATAAGTGCTGTATACAGAAAAGTATCCAGACACTCTTCCAATTAGTAGGTTCAGCTAATTTAAGCTGCCCACATTGCTCACGTAAGCGTTCAGCGGCATGCACACAGCTTGTATAATCTCCATTGAAAATCTTTGCTAATTGAATGATATATCTTACGTGGACATATCAGCATTCCCAATGCCAAGCATCAGCTAAAGGGATACACAGCCTCTCAGGATTGGGCTATGGAGCAGTGGAACTGCAGTCTCTGGAGTGATTGAGCTCCAGCTTGTGTTCCAGAACTAATCAGCCAATCATCAGTACCTGACCTCACAAATGCTTTTGTGGCCGAATGCGAACAAGTCCTCACAGCAGTGTTCCAACATCTGGCGTAAAGCCTTCCCAGATAAGTAGAGGCTGTTACTGCAGCAAAAGGGGACAAACTCCTATACTCTTGATTTCAGAAGAAACACTAGATGAGCAAACCTTTGGACATACTTTATAGCGTAGTTTATCGGCAAGAGCTGGACTTGAACTTCCATGGGATATTTTTAAGAGACATTCCCATACCTAGGATGAAAGTGAATTACACATTTCGCGCTGGAGGAGCATTTTAGCAGCGCTGAGTTGCTATAGAGTCAAAGCTGAGTAATGGCACACTACGCTTGAGCGGTTTTGGATTTATGGAGTCAGTATTGAGAGTTTTAAGCTGTTAAGCTCTGGGACTTTTATGCACTTGTAAATATTTTTTGCGAGTAATTGGACTTGCGCCACTCCTTGCACTTGGGATTGTGGACACCATATAAAGTCTCTCTTGTAATGCGAGTTTAATGAGCTGCACATAGAAGTTGATCAATCATGAGGAACCTAAGAAAGCTCCAGAGTGAATTCTGCTAGTGTTTGAGAAGTTCTCAGGTGGACTCCATTTCTGTATTTAACAAATTGCATAAGCACAACCATTGTGATTTTGTATTCTCATTATTATTATTTATGACTGAGAACAGGGTACAAGCAGTATGCTAAGCACAATGACAAGCTCGAAAACTTCAATAGACACAAGTACAATACGGAGAACGCTGTTATTCTGCTGGAAGTGTGTGTAGTGATTATGAAATCAAAAAGGACTCTATTATACTGAGCAAACGCATGCTGTGATTCAACTGAAGCAAAAATCACAATACAGGCAGGCAAGGACTCCTTGACTGGTGAATCATCCATGTTCTGGGATACAATGTGCTGGGTTGTTGTACAGCACAACACACTGACTTAAACCAAATTATACAACATACTAGGCCAGTTCTTAGGTCATGATCTCACACTGACTTATAACCAAGGGCAGATTTAGTGATTCTGGGGCTCTAGGCAAAAGACAGGAATGGCCCCACCCTGGTTGTACATTTATAAATTAGTAGAGGTGCTGGGTTCCTGAGTGGTGCACTGCGAAATAATAATCTTAAATCTAGACAATATATGTAATGTTTCTCATTTTGAGAGTCAGAAGAATATTGTGAGATGTATAATTTAATGAGATCATTAAATTCAGAGTAACCGAGTAAAATGTCTTCATGCAATTATGTCATGGGATAGTCCATTATAATCATTATAGACCAGGGCTAGAGCTGCATTAAAAGTACTCCAAAAAATCATTATATTCTTTATATATATATATATATATATATATATATATACACATACATACACTCACCAGTTGTTGGTTGGAACCCCCTTCAGAACTGCCTTAATTCTTCGTGACATACTTTCAACAAGGTGTTGGAAACATTCCTCAGAGATGGTGAGGTTATTTGAGTTCCTGTTGCCTTTCTATCATCTGGAACCAGTCTGCCCATTCTCCTCTGACCGCTCACATCAACAAGGCATTTTCGTCCACACAACTGACCGCTCACTGGATATTTCCTCTTTTTCGGACCGTTCTCTGTAAACCCTAGAGATGGTTGTGCGTGAAAATCCCAGTAGATCAGCAGTTTCTGAAATACTCAGACCAGCCCGTCTGGCACCAACAACCACGCCACGTTCAAAGTCACTTAAATCCCCTTTCTTCCCCGTTCTGATGCTCAGTCTGCACTTCAGCAAGTTGTTTTGACCACCTCTACATGCCTAAATGTGTTGAGTTGCGGCCGTGTGATTGACTGATTAGCTATTTGTATTAACAAGCAACTGAACAGGCGTACCTGATAAAGTGGCCGGTGAGTGTACATAGGGTATTTAACATCACCACATGATTTGTATTTGTATTTTTAATGGCGCTGCACCTTGGCTCATGGGGGTCCTAGGTGGCTGCCTACCTTTGCCTAGTGCAAAGACCACCCCTGTCTGTAAATGAGAGAAAACTCTTGTAAGAGATAATAATGACTATGGCAATATAGCACAAACACCTGTGTGAAGTGATTCAATGTTGCATACTATACATTACCTAATGTAATATTTACAGTACTGTGTAATGGTCAGAGATCACCCTTTATTCATTTTATTTCCAGTCAAAACAGCCTCACGGTATTAATTTTACTGGCAATATTCCCAAGGAGATTAAATATAAGAAAATCCACTTTCATAAGGAAGAGGAAAAGTGATACATAAGTGAAAAGAAGCCGATTTTTCCAAAACTGGATTTAAAAATGATTGAAAGACACAGAGACCACTCCAGAGTTCAGATCACAACATTACTGAATAAATTTGGGATTACCTGGACTGTGAAAAGCAGAAAATGCAACCAACTAAACATTGGAGGTGTGGAAAAATATCCCTGCAGATTTAATTGAAACACTGAAAGCAAGTCTCATAAAAAGAATGGAAGCTGTATTAAAGCTGCAGGGCGGACAAATTAGGTAATGAAAAATGTACTTCAGTGTATACATATATATACTTACTCTACTTTTAATGTAAGTCAATGGAACCAGATATTTTTCCAAGTAATTCTGGTTCATGTCTTTTGGTCCATCCAACATGAAATTTACACTGAATGTATAGGACCACGGGTACTTTCAAATTATGTCAAAAACTGAAAAATGGCAAAAATGGAGATATGAGGTTTTGTTCTGACAGTAGCGATATATACGCTATATTTCCAAAAGTCTTCACTCACCCATCCAAATCATTGAATTTTGATGTTCCAATCACTTCCATGGCCACAGGTGTATAAAACCAAGCCCCTAGGCCTGCAGACTGCTTCTACAGACATCAGTGAAGGAATGGGTCGCTCTCAGGAGCTCAGTGAATTCCAGCGTGGTACTGTGATCAGACGCCACCTGTGCAACAAGTCCAGTCGTGAAATTTCCTCACTACTAAATATTCCACAGTCGACTGTCAGTGGGATTATAACAAAGTGGAAGCGATTGGGAATGACAGCAACTCAGCCATGAAGTGGTCGACCATGTAAAATGACAGAGCGGGGTCAACGGATGCTGAGGCGCATAGTGTGCAGAGGTCGCCAACTTTCTGCAGTCAATCGCTACAGACCTCCAAACTTCAGATTAGCTCAAGAACAGCGTAGAGAGCTTCATTGAATGGGTTTCCATGGCCGAGCAGCTGCATCCAAGCCTTACATCACCAAGCGCAATGCAAAGTGTCGAACACAGTGGTGTAAAGCACCGCCACTGGACTCTAGAGCAGTGGAGACGTGTTCTCTGGAGTGACCAATCAAGTTCTCCATCTGCCAATCGGATTGATGGGTCAGGGTATGGTGGTTGCCAGGAGAACGGTACTGTCTGACTTCATTGTGCCAAGTGTAATGTTTGGTGGAGGGGGGATTATGGTGTGGGGCTGTTCTTCAGGAGTTGGGTTCGGCCCCTTAGTTCCAGCGAAAGGAACTCTTAATGCTTCAGCAGACCAAGAGATTTTGAACAATTTCATGGTCACAACTTTGTGGGAACAGTTTGGGGATGGCCCCTTCCTGCTCCAACATGACGGCGCACAAGTGCAAAAAGCAGGTCCATAAAATGGATGAGCGAGTTTGGTGTGGAAGAACTTGACTGGCCTGCACAGAGTCCTGACCTCAACCCGATAGAACAGCTTTGGGAGGAATTAGAGCAGAGACTTCAAGCCAGGCCTTCTTGTCCAACATCAGTGTCTGATCTCACAAATGTGCTTCTCTTTAAGCAATATAGTGTATCTATATATATCTATATATATATATATATATATATATATATATATATATATATATATGTATATATATCGCTGCTGTCGGAAGAAAACCTTGTATCTCTATTTTTGTCATTTTTCAATTTATGACATAGTTTGAAAATATCTGTTGTCCTTTACATTGTGTGTAAATTTCATGAAGAGTGGACCAAAAGAAACAGCCCACAATGACTTGGAAAGACGTCTGGTTCCATTGACTTACATTAAAAGTAAGGTATGTTTTTTCCTTCTCCTGTAAAGTTACCATTTTGGACATGCAAGGTTTTCATCCGACAACAGTGATATGTGCATTAAGTAATCTGGCTGTCTCAAAATCTCAAAATGTTCCATTCAGTGAATTTCACTGAAATTAACAGCATGCAAGATAACTGTTTTGTTAACTTACTGCTTAAAGGTGACGTTAAGGGACCTCAAGATTTAAAGGCAACCTTCTCAAAGAACATCCGTGCTTTATTAGTAGGATTTCCAGTGCTGTGTTGATATTCACACCCACGACAAGCCAGAGTTACTGAAGGGAAGTCTCTATAGGTGGCGTCCTGCACCAGAGGGGGTGTCCAAGGATGACAACACTCATGGAACTCAAGCTGAACCAAGAGCTCTATTCCTGGAGAGAGGCTAAACTGAGCTTGAAGAATGTCTATATGAAACACAAGAAAAAGCAAAGGGGCTGAAGCTAGCCGTGCAAGATGTATCAGACCCCTGCTTCTCTGTTATTACTGTACATAAAACAACAAATAACTATATATGACAAGCGATCTGAAACAGCAATATTAGCTTTAGGAATGTAATAGAGGACGGGACCATCAACAAGTGTCTATGCAACCAACAGCTCTTAGTATTCAGGTCACATGCAGTGCAGTCAAAACAACACGGCGCTTCCACAGACAACAGGAGACAAGAGCTTATTAGGCTGCGTCACAGTGCCGAGAATATAGCTGCTAACGCTCAGCTAAAGAGCTTCCATTCCACTTCAGTTGCGGCATAATATAAATAAATAAACACAGGGGAGAGGGAGACTGACCCCTTTTATTTGCCCATGCAAGAGGATTTGTTTTCCTCTTAGCGAGGGAAGAGCTTCAGTGAACAGATAATTAATTGGTGAATCATCTTGGTTGTGTTTCAAAAAAGCACTTTCTCTTTTTTATTCACAACACTTGTAGCTCATTAAATAGAAAGGAATTTGAACCCACCAACATGGTGCATAATGTTAACTGTCCTTTAATTCTTAGAAGTTTAGAGTTATTATTGCACAATTACTGTATTACTTTTAAAAAAATAACAAGGTTGTTTAACTTACAAACTGAAAAAACGCTGACGTAAAAAAAAGGAATTATGTTGTCCTTGAGATATAATATATTAAAAAAAGGATTTAATTTGGTTCCATCACCATTTGAACTTGTTAAGATAACAAATTCTATGCATACTGATGCCTGTCTATTTAACTGAATGGAAATGTGCGGAACAACTGAACTAACAAAAAATATTTTGAGAGTATATTTAACAGGAAAGCCTTCAAAACTAAATGTTTTATCAAATGTATTATTAATCGCTAATTCCAGTCCTCCTTATTCTTCAAACCAGCTGATCCCAAAAGAATCACCGAATCCGCCTGGAGAAATGGAGCTCCTAAGAACCATGCAAGAGCAAGTAGAGCAGTTATTCACTTTCCTGGAGATAAGGAGAATTCTAAGGGGATTAGATATCCACATACATAAGGAAGTGGAAAAGGAAAGCAAAACAACAAACATTTCCAAAACAAGAGGTCAAAAAATAATCAAAAGAAACAGAGAAAATGGACCCCCAACAACCGTGCCAAAACTAGTCAATCACCACTGACCCCAGCAGATAAACAGCACTTCATACTTTCATCTTTGAGAGGGAGGAGAAAATCAAGCTCCACTCGATTCAGATCTGAAAACATCCACAGGTGATTCTGTCCATTCCAGCATCAAATTACACCATACTTTTATTGTCACCAGCAAAAACTGCACCTTCTACTGGTAAAAACATGAGTCAATGCATTGCATCCCTGCTTTACAATTCTCCATAATTCCTGAAGCTCCAGAGCTCACGCAAGCCTGAAATGTGGGTCATAATCCCGTTGCATGGCATTTTAACCAAGAATGGCCTTCGGCTTATGCTCTTAAGTTCTCCTTTTGTTCGCCCACAAAATAAATAAATAAAAAAGCAGAATAAGGAGAGAAAGACAAAGAACAACAGGACGAATGCTCTCATAGGAGTGTGACCTGTGTTTATGTATGAGCGTGGGAAGCTCTGCTATGCTTCAAAGCAGAAGACACTTGAGGTTCATTACAATTATCCCTCCTCCACCAAACTTTTCCGTCAGCACTATGCATTCTGATCGGTAGGGTTCTCCTGTCTTCCACCAAACTAAGATTTGACTGTCAGATTGCCACATAGTGAAGCGTGGTTCATCATGAGAGAGTACACATTTCCACTGCTCCAGAGTCCATGCTTTTAACCTCTCCAGCCAATGCCTGGAATTATTCATAGTGGTTTTAGGCTTGTGTGCAGCTGTGTGGCCATTGTAAGCAGTTTCATGCAGGTCATGATGCAAAGTTCTTGTGTTGATGTTGTTTCCAGAGGCAGTGTGTGACTCTGTAGTGAGTGATGTAATTAAGATAATCAGTCTTTATGTACTACATGTTATATGCTTCAGAATTCAGAAGCCCTTCTCTATGAGTTTGAGTGGCCTAATGGTTTGTGACTAAGCTCCTGTTGCACTATTACTAGATACTTCCATTCTGTAGTAATAGCACTTACAGTTGTCTAGAGCAGATCTAGCAGGATGAAAATTTCATGAACTGAATGTGGCAGGTGTCACCCAGAGCCTAGACCCAAATATCATTGAATGTGTTTGGGATTACTTGAAAATTCAGTCTGGAGAAAAACATCAAAGCAAATTTCTTCGAAAAACTGAAAGTGAGTAATAAATGCAATTTAATAGCCATTTTGACTTAAGCTATATTCAACCAACCTGTGTATTTTGCCACATTTTTATCTTACATAGAACAAAGTTAAAGTCTTTCAGCTGGAAGTGTGCTACATATGGCTTTGAGCTCTAAAAAGGCAATGTGGTCATTATGATGATTATATGGTTAGAGATTGCTACATACAGCAGCCATGATATAAGCATTCTGTGGTGAAGTTAAAGACTTCAGTGAATCATTCCCAGAAGAGTTGTGTTAACACAGGGCGTTATGTTCTATTACACTGTGATTTGAAATTGAAACACCATAAGAAAAATATATATTTCGCAGTTATCCTAATGGCCACCTGTGACAATAACCAAAGCTTCATCCCCCACTGACTTCAGCTGTTATATATAAAGACAGCCAGCCACTAAATTACTTTTGATCCTGTTTACACTTCTGTAAACCTTTCAGCTCTTCTATTCTATTTTGAAAGACATCTGTTCTCAAAGCCACTTACTCTTTATGTTCAAATATGTTAAGTATGTATATATATATATATATATATATATATATATATATATATATATATATGTATGTATATATATATATATACATATATATTGTATCTATTGTATCAACGTCAGAGACTATTTAAAAGAAATTGGGACTCTTAACAAAAATGCAAGACCTACTAGACCAACAAAACTCCCTGCATCAGACAAAGAGAGCTTAAAGCAACATTATATAAGAATGTTACCTTAAAATAACAGCTTTGAAATCAACTTGAAATCAAACAATCAAAGGGTACACTGACTTATAATAGGGAGAATGGCATCTTTGTCAAGGCCACTGTGGGCCTGAAATATCTGCTATAGTGCTATAGAGATGTTAGCTAGGTATTCCCAGCATGGACATCACAGCAGAGGCTCATAAAAATCAAAGAAGACTTTATCAGAGGAGGAGATCAGACAAGAGTAAATTCTGGACTGGCTTTTATTCTTTGGCCAGAGTTAAAAGGATGCAAGACAGTCTCACGGCTTATGGGAAAACAACGGTATTTCTCTACTAATGTTATTTATGAAAGTTTGCGATGTGGACTATAACCGTATGTGTGCCATCCCTGTCTCAGTTTTGAGTTTTGTACTTCATCCAGATGTGAAGTATTCTAACGTTAGTCCAGTTTCAGGCTAAGTTAGCTGGAATCCAAAGAAATCAATTCATCTCATACTGAACACACTGAAGACAACTCAGTGCTGTGACTCAAGTCTGAGTTATTACTGAGAAGCCGGAATTTGCAGTAGAACACTAAAACTGATATGTGGAGGAAAGCTTTAGAAACTAAATTAATAAGGGACCACTTGGATGGTGAAAAGCTGAAAATGCAACTTCTAAAACTGAACTTTTGAGGGGTGGAGCACACGGAACCTCATGTCTATTTATCACCAACGTTCCCTCACAAAAGCCCCTCTAGTGGAGCAAGAAACTACCATGGGGACTACAAAGGAAGCAGTCTACAGCATGATCTATTACTTACAGTCCAAATACAGTCAGGACTCTGCATACACCAAGGTCAGAGATGATCAGTCATTATCGAGTGTCTGAAAGCCATGACGGCAAAAAAAGAGGAGCTTCTCACAGCATGAACAATCAAGAGTTTCTGCTTTGTTATAAGTTAGTTCCCACCAGTGGACCCCCTTTATGCTCTAATGAGCACACTGGGATCTACACACTGCTAATCCTAGCAAGCCTTTACATTAGCGACAGAGCTCCAGCCTCTGACTCCAGCTCCTCATTTTCCTTTGATTAAGATTGAGAACTTTTTTTGTTTTTCTCTTCCTTTTTTTTTCTTCGAAGCAAGTGATCTCACCCCTTTTGGAAGAAAACGCATGCTTTTCTCTTGGCTTTGTTCTCCGGGTGTATAAAGAGGAGAGAGCGGGAGGAATAAAGGGTGGAATTCTCTTTGTCCCCTCACCCTTTTTTATGTAAGTCTTCATGAAAGGATCCAGACTGCTCTGGCTGTGCAGATTTACAGCCCCGAGTGGCAGCGAAAAGTCAGAGGTGCTGTAAAGAAATGGAATGATGGCGCCGAAGTGTGGCACAGGTGTCTATGAGCCTTTAACAGCCTTCAGTAAAGCCATATTACTTCATCTCTTATCAGACAGTAGGATATGCCCTCAGCATCCACTTTATTAGAAACATCTGCCCTGTACTCCTACTCACCGGACATGTTACGAGCTTCACCTACCTTATAGCTTTGCTATATAGGTGTGCCATTACAGACTGTAGCTGTTGCTGCACAATTTTTAAGACCCCCTCTACATTCATCGTTGGCCAGTTTATGGCCACAGGACTGCTACTAAACAGATACTGGCATATTGTTTGTAGCAGAGATGGAGAGCAGAATCAGCGCCTCAGACTCAAGTTGCACATTGCAAGTCGGGAGTCAGTCAACATGTGTCTCAAGGTCTGAGTCAACTCCACACTTATGACTTGTGAAACTGTATCCTAAATAAAATATTTTGTTTGAAAAAGTTTCATGTATGACTTTTCTGGCGGTTTTGCTGCAGTAATGCATCATTTTTACAGCAGTGGTTCTCCTGGAATTCACACCGGCGTCAGGTTCTATACAGCTTCAACTAGCAAGTCTTTCTTTATAGAGAAACCAGTATGAAGCGCTACCTACAGTAGAGGCAAATCAACTTGAAAAGGTTGGCTAACATAGCATGCGGGCTTTGCGACAACATCAGTTGTAAAAAGTGCTATACAAATAAATTTGATTTGATTTGACTTTAAACACCACATGTACTGCTTCAGCTCTGTCCTTCAGACTGCAGGGTTTTCCACAGTTAAAGGCTCCTTATTTAAAGCCATGTTGAGCCTTGCCTGTTTTAAGTAGGGGTTTACTTATGTACAATGTAATGCAAGAAAGTAATAAAGAAACTAAAATAAAATTCTAAACTAAGAACTAAATTAAAATCTACTAAAAACTCAAAACCTGAGTCGCACTCACAAAACTCAAGCTCGAATCCCAGAGACTCAGAGTTGCATGAAGTCACCTTTGGTTGTGAAAGATTGAGGATCAGTAGATATGCTGCACATGTAGCGGCTAGTGACTGATTCTAATGAAGCGGCCAGTGACTTATTCTAATGAAGTGGTGACTGTGAATATTTGCAAACAAAGGTAAAAAGGCAAGAGGGGAGAGAGAGAGAGATAAAGAGAGAAAGAGAGCAGTAGAGAGGGCTTGGAAAGAAGTGAATGGTTGCTCAGACTCCAGGCGCAGACTCAGGATCAGCCTTTTTGTGCATGGTCAGCCTCTACACTTTTAGTTTGGCTCTTTTTTTTATTGAGCTTTGGCTCCTGACAGCGAGGCAGTAAGCATGCAGAGGTGTGACAAATCTGCCCAGCCAAGGGGCTACTGAGCTGGACTGTGAAAGAACAAGCATACAGTGGGACGTGGAACAAAGGGCAGAGTCGGCTGAATGCAAAGCTTGCAGGGTGTCGGGGGGGTGATGGGAAGTTAGTGGAGTGTGAGGGGATTCGTACAAGGCCTGAGAAAACTGTGTGTGAGTGAGTGTGTGTGTGAGAGAGAGAGAGAGAGAGAGAGAGAGAGAGAGAGAGTAAGAGAGCACTGCTATTTGGCATGCAGGTAGCAGTAGCTGCAGGAGCTCAGGAGAGGAATGTTGAGGCTCTTTCCTTCTCTACAAAGCTGAGGGATTGTCACTGTGCCATCCGTTCTCCGTTCTTGATGATTCTCTATGCCATCTCTATCCCTCAAAGGTCTGTCTCCACTCCCTGCCTCCACAGTTAGTGGTTGGACAGATCACCATCCAAGTATTTCAACAGCAACGGCTCCGTTATCCTTACCCTTCTTCAGGCCTTCACAGGTCTTATCATGTATAGCTGTTTTAGCAGGATAACTATTTTCAAGGGCCAAGTTACTACTACTTCTAGTTGAATCAGGATAGAGCTATACATTTAAAACTGTTGTCCAAGCTAACTTTCGAAACACATAAAATGTGTTATTAATAAACTAATAAATGAATAAACTCTTAACAGAAGTATCAGTATCCTGTGAATAACATATCAGTGAAGTAGCCGTAGTGAAGCATCTGAATACACTGAGGTAAACAACTATAAAATGCACTGCTGAGACATTACTTACATTAAGTTGATGTACTGTTGATGTTACATGAAGTAACTTAATGTTACTTCCAATATGAAAATCCTAACCTTAGCCAACCTTACCCAAATCCTCCCCCTAGGACCTGGGTCTAATCCCAAACCTTAACCAAACTAAGCCCTAGTTACATCACCACGGTGTCAGCAGCATGTCTATAATAACTTGATGAGGAGGTTGTCTGTTTTATACTATATATGTTACATATTAGCGACCTCTCAGATTAACATCTACAGATATGAATTTGGACCCTCCAAATAAAGCGAGAAACAGCTGAATTAGGCAGATTCTAAACACAATGCACTTACTCAGTTAATTAAAAGTCTGTTGATAATCTACTGAATGTACTCACTGCTGCCACATCATTCATATGTTGTTATGTTAATGAGAGTCTGGCGAGTGTTTATTTCATCTAAAAAGGACCACTCAAAATAGCATCACCTGTAGATTTTAGTAATTTAATAATTTAAATTTAAAAAAAAATAATAACACTGAACTAAAAAAAATCCAAATTGGCTATTTCACATGTTCATCTGACAATAAGGGGAGTTTCATGAAACCATCTTTTGTGTTTTTTTATCTCTGCTAACGTCTTTGGTGCGAAGACAGTAAATCTGCGCTTTGTATGAGACAAGTTGCTGCCTTACAATTAGTTCCCTGTCCTCTTTAACATTCACATGACTGAAGGCCTATTCTAGAGGTTGATAGATAGGCATGTCAGACCTCAGCTCTGTTGAATAGAAAACAAAATGTAATTTTCACACAGTCTCTTATCAAATATGCATCATTTTTATTAAAAACAATGGCAAAAGTACTCCCATATTCTAATAATGAGTGAAATCTGGTGGGTACTTCCCGTCTAAAACACACCTCCAAATTCCTTGTCCATTCCTAGTTCATGGTTCTTTAACGTCCAGAACACAACTGATAACACAAGCTAAACAAGCTAGTCAACCACACGGCTAACAGAACTGTTTTTCTCGTACAAGAGGCGAACCAGAAGTAAGGTGTTCCTCACGTACACGACACATTTACATGTTTATTTGGAGTTTTCTTGGGGGGACATTTCAGCCGAGCTAACTTACATTACATCCATGGGCTAGCGACAGGTTAACTGTCTGCTGGACAATGTTGATTGAGCTCCATCTTGAGACACTGAATTGGTTTAGAGGTTTCACACCCTAATAAGCCAATGTTCCCATCCGCATTTAGGCCAAAATCCCTCGTGGTTGTGCCCAGACGTTGTTACAAGCTCACATCTGGTGCTGTGAGATTATGGCAAAAGTTTTTTGATGAACACCGAAATGTCCTTGTGAACATTGTCTTATTCTCCTCCTGATATTTCCCTGCCATACTCTAAGTAAACATGAGAGGGAGCGACAAGGAGACTTCAGAAGCATGTATGCAGGCTGGGTGACAGAGGACAGGAATCTTTTCATCTTTCATTTGTTCTCCAGGTCCTACAAGCTTGGAGGGGCAGATCAGTGTGCAGATTAGGGAGACAAAAACAGAGCAAGAGCAGTGAAGCAGCGGGTGAACCCGCAACACCGACACTACCTTCTTCATACTGTGGCTACAGTAAGAGCTAGACTGTACATGCTTCTGCTGCTCTCTTAGTGCCTTTTGTTCGTTACATCTCTGAGAGGTATGAGAGCAAGTGCTATCTGATGCAATTTCACCACCAGAGCCAGACACTGTAATACATTCTGCTAAAGAACACCAGATTGCTCTTGTCATTTCACAAAATATCACCTGCATAACAAAATTCAGACTGACTGTTAACCTTGGAATAGTGTCTGTTCGAAAACAGAATATTTTCTCAAGGTGAATATGGATTTTAAGATGCACCCAGCTAACCTCCAAGTAAACTACTTTCCTCAAATCACCCAAGAGCTTGATTTCAATATGTATATGTTGTTATTAAAAAGCAGTCCTGCCACAGTCAGATCTACTCAGTTATGCAGGAGTGCCTCATTAGTCCTTATTTGCCTCCCAGGCATTTGACAGTAGCTCGGGAAGCACGCCACTGCACAGAAACTAGTTAGACCTCCGTAGATCCGGCATAATATGTTCAAATGTTATGACACTAAACGCTGACTTACTGATAAGAAGCAACAACTGCAAAAGTTGGAAAGTATACTTGCTTCTTATTGCATTTTACATGCGTGTATCTGGAAGAAAGTTTCACAACTTTTAAATAGGATACAAACTCTTTTTTCAATCGGAATCATCCATTTTACCACCCAGAAAATGTCCAGTGGTGTAACTACACTTTTACAAAGTTCTGAAAACTAGTCTTTGAACTTGGACACATGTATGAACCTATATTTTTAAATGTAAGCTTCTATATATGCTATATTTCCAAAAGTATTCAGTCACCCATCTAAATCATTGAATTCAGGTGTTCCAGTCACTTCCATGGCCACAGGTGTATAAAGCCGAGCCCCTAGGCCTGCAGACTGCTTCTACAAACATCAGTGAAAGAATGGGTCGCTCTCAGGAGCTCAGTGAATTCCAGCATGGTACCGTGATCGGGCGCCCCCTGAGCAACAAGTCCAGTCATGAAATTTCCTCACAACTAAATATTCCAGAGTCAACTGTTCAGTGGTACTATAACAAAGTGGAAGCGATTGGGAACGACAGCAGCTCAGCCACGATGTGGTCAGCCACATAAAATGACAGAGTGGGGTCAATCACTACAGACCTCAAAACTTCATGTAGCCTTCAGATTAGCTCAAGAACAGCGTAGAGAGCTTCATGGAATGGGTTTCCAAGGCTGAGCAGCTGCATCCAAGCCTTACATCACCAAGCGCAGTGCAAAGCATCAAATGCAGTTGTGTAAAGCACCGCCACTGGACAGTGGAGACGTGTTCTCTGGAGTGACCAATCACGCTTCTCCGTCTGGTAATCCAATGGAGGAGTCTGGGTTTGGTGGTTGCCAGGAGACGGTACTTGTCTGACTACATTGTGCCAAGTGTAAAGATTGGTGGAGGCGGGATCATGGTGTGGGGTTGTTCTTCAGGAGTTGGGCTCGGCCCCTTAGTTCCAGTGAAAGGAACTCTTAATGCTTCAGCACCAAGAGATTTTGGACAATTTCATGCTCCCAACTTTGTGGGAGCAGTTTGGCGATGGCGCCTTCCTGTTCTAACATTACTGGGCACCAGTGCACAAAGCAGGTCCATAAAGACATGGATGAGCGAGTTTGGTGTGGTAGAACTTTACTGGCCTGACCTCAACCCGACAGAACACCTTTGGGATGAATTAGAGCGGAGACTGTGAGCCAGGCCTTCTCGTCCAACATCAGTGTCTGACCTTACAAGTGCGCTTCTGGAAGAACGGTCAAAAATTTCCATAAACACTCCTAAACCTTGTGGAAAGCCTTCCCAGAGTAGTTGAAGCTTTCATAGCTGCAAAGAGTGGGCCGACAACATATTAAACCCTATGGTTTATGAATGCGATCTCACTGAATTTCATGTGCGTGTGAAGGCAGACGAGTGAATACTTTTGGCAATATAGTGTACATGTTTTTTTTCCTGATAAAAACATCATTGAAAAAACATATTTCCCTGTTTTCTTTCTAGAGTCACACTACATGACTTCATAAACTGAACCACCCTAACCACGACTCAAAGTTGATTTTCAAGTGATTTTTTTCATTGTGGGTGAAGAGCTCCTAGCTTTAGTATAGCACCATGAAGGTCTTCTCGTGTTTTCTTTATGACGCAACATTTTTTCATAAATGCATGTCAGAATAAAAGTCCTTTGTTGTCGGTTGTGCTGTGTGACATCAGAGAAAATCAGAATTTGGGGACAAATGTTTTTTAAAAATGACATTTTTGATTGAATTAAAATCCGCAAGTTGAATCTGCACATATGGTTGGGTGGTCGCACCATCTGACATTTTTAGATTTGAGTTGTATAAATGTTGCATTAAAAAATACATTTTATTCTGAAGCAATGTATTCACATAAAGGAGAACAATGTGATGTACATCATCACTTATTTAATGAAAAATTATAGACTTGGACACAAAAGAATGCATGATTATTATTATTAATTATTATTATTATTATTATTATTGGCTGTCCTATATTGTGCCTCATTCAAAAAGCAGTCTGGGCTGAAACACTCCTTATAATTTCTGCTTAAATGGGCAGAGCTAAACTGTAGGCTAAACTGGGGGAGGAGGTGAACTGTATATTTTGAAAGTTTTACAGTGTTTTTATGCACATTTTCAGGTTCCATAATTTTGACCTACTTGCTAAAGTTTTCATTGTATAAAGTACAAAGTTCATATCTAGACTGAAACAACGTTGAGCACCCAGTAGGAGAATTCTTTAGTGTCCTCAAAGACAGTCAAGGTGCACCTGTCCCTGCTCTCAAACCTCGTGTTAAAACAGGTAATGAAGCATACCAACAGACACCATCTGATTCCCCTCTTTGTGTGAGACACAGTGGCAATGGCATCTCTCCCTCATCAGGGTTTACTTCATTGTCTGTCTGTTGATTAATGGAATCTCAAATGCAATTACTCAGGAGCAAACGCCACAGACGGACGCTCAGTGTTCTTGATTGTGCAGGCGCTCTGAGTGGGATCATTTGTCACAATCTGGCCGGCGTTCCAGCAGCTTATTACTAAAATACTGCACAGACGTGAGCAGAAAGAGTGAAGAGCGAGGTCACCATCGCACACTTACTAAATTACAGGCCTGATTTCTAATTAGCTCCATGCTAATTCCAGCAATTAACATGCACTCAAACACACTGCTCGTGTTGATAGGATACAAAAGGTCAGCCTGAAAGAGTTTAAAGCTTAAGACAGCAAACATTTGGGTCTTTGTTTAGGGATGCAAATGTTTAGGGATACAACTGTTCATGCTCCGCCCACTGTGAAATCTCCGCCCACTGTGAAACCTTCATTTGTTTACAAACTTACGTTTACAGAATGTTGGCAAAAGTATATTCGGTCTACAACAATGCAACAACTCATTTTTGTCCAAATTCAGGAGTTGAAATGTACAGTACTGTGCAACAGCACATGACGCGCCACATGACGCCGTAAACTGAAGCAGCCTAAGCACGACTGTGTGTGATCTGTTCAATATTTAAGCACTAGCTACTATCATGTGCATAGCACCACAAAGGTCTCCTCACATCTTTTCTATGATGCAACACTCTTTCTTAAAAGCTGGTTGCGCCGAATGACATTTGAGAAAATCAGAATATGGGGACAAAAGATTTGAACGTCTTAAAGTTGCCCTGTGTTATGGCTTAACATATGATTTTAAAGGTTTCAAACTAAATCATTTTTATCAGTATACATATTTTATTTCAAATCTTTGTATCAATAAAGTTCAGCAAGTTAAACTTGCATGTATGGTTTGACAGTTGCACCACCTGACATTTGTAGATTTGGGACAAGACTGATTTTCGTTTGTGTGAAAAAAACAACTCTACAGAATTTGGAAACCTGAAAGCGAGTCTCCTGAAGATAATGGAAGCTGTAATGAAGGTGAAGTATGTAAACACTAAATACTGAAAAATCTGATGTTGTACTTTGTCGTTGAGGCTTCTGTGCGATTTTGTTAAACATGTCTCCTGATGCCGAAGCCCAAATAACCTGTACATACTGGCTGTTTTAACTGGAAATGAAATAAACGAAAGGTGCTCTGACTTCTGCACAACATTATACATCATTAGTGTGTGAAAGGTCACACTGACAGGATAGATCGGGTGTAGTTTATGCGTTGCGTAATTGAACTAATGTTAGGTGAATTTTCATTGGCTACACCAACACTATCCAGCCGCTTGGGACTAAACATTATGCGGCAGACCCAAAATATCAGTTTAAAGGGGCCTTTGACAGCATTCTGTAATGCTTGTCTGGCCTCACAGCTGTTCCTGGCATGGATAATACTTAGTGATATGATAATACTGAGCTGTTCACTGGGTCAGGGCTCAGAGTGAGAATTTCTATATCACTACTGTGGCTCTACTTTAGAATAAGACGGCCTGATGCTGCATTCATGTGTTGGCTTTGAAAAAAAAATGTGCTCTGTTCTGTATACCTGTATGCAATCAATGGCAGCATGTAGCCATGGAAACGTTGCCATGGTGACAGCATCACCATTGAAATGGGGAGGTTATCAAAGGAAAGCATAGCAGTACAGATTGTTTATTTAACTCATATAAAACTACATTACATTCTTGGGTTTATTATTCAGTAACTACAGGGACTCCAATGCAAACTGGTTGAGCTATTCTTAGATTCTAGACATGTGTAATAAAACTTTGGACCTGCCAGTTGAATTATATTTATTTTGCATGCATGTGAAAAGTCACACTACTGGGATACACTGAATACATTTTGGTAGCTTGGTGGCAAATTTGTTGTTGTTCCAATCTGTGTAGGTTTGGGTCCAGTTGCTCCGCAGAGCAGCATTTTAAACTGGAAACTCAACTGCACATAGTAACTTTAGCCAAACATCGTGGTCTATGTAAATAGGTTGTGCTCTATGCATATTTTGGTGCTTTCTGGGGGCGGAGCATGGACATCAAAGCACATTGGGGCTGCTGTAAAGAGGAAGAGTCAGTGAAGAGTGTCACTCTCTCCAGTTTTGGACTGCTTCTTTAAAGAGAACCTAAATGGAAAAGATGTGTAAAAGTCCCACTTCCAGCACTAGAGAAAGATTTTCAGCACCACGGACAGCTACCAGCTGACCACCACACACTGGCTATGGCTGCAGCACAACGTCTGCTTAAAGCTTTGACCCTCGGTTTCAGTGAATAAGTGAGCGAGTCTCCTGCATGTCCTACCAATCCTACCATTCATCTGCCTTCTCTTATGTCTCTCTGTCTCCTTTCTCTCTTCTCTTTTGCTCCATCTTCTTATTTCACCTCCACATTTAACCCATCCGTGAAGTGAGACACCACATACACACTAGTGAAGACACAAACTAGGGGGCGGACTTGCCCGGAGTGGTGGACAGCCGTATCTGCAGTTGGGGGTTAGGTGTCTTGCTCAAGGACACCCCAGTCATGTACTGTCAGCTGTGGGGATCGAACCGGAGACCTTCCAGTCGCAGGGCCAGTTCCCTGCACTCTATTACTCTTTTTTCTTTCTCTCTTTCTGCTCTTTTGCTCTTTCACTCTACCACCTCCAACTCTCTCTCCTTCTCCCTCAAACTCTCTCCCCCTTTTCTGTCCTTCCTCTCTCTTCTCTTTTGCCCCCTCTTCTTTTTCACTCTATCACTCCCATTTTCCTTTCTCTCCTTCTGCTCTGTTGGTCTGTCACTCTCTTCTTCCGTTCTTTCTCTCTCTTCCATCTCTCTCACACTCCCACCCCCCTTCTTTCTCTGTCTTGTATTTTGCTCCCTTTTCTTTTTCCTTTCTGTCCATCTGATCTTTTACTCTTCATCTACTCTCTTCTTCTTCTTTCAGTTTCTCTTCTTTCTCTCTCTTCTCTTTTGCTCCATCTTCTTTTTCACTCTATTACGCTTCTTTTTCTTTCTCTCTTTCTGCTCTTTTTGCTTATCACTCTCTCCCATCCTCTATTTTCTCTCTCCTCCTCTATGTTCTTTTTTCTTTCATTCTCTTGCTTTCTTTCATTTTCTTGCTTTCACACTCTCCATTTCTTTCTCCTTCTCTCTCTTTTTCTCTCTCAGCGTTTGTCTTCCCCTCCCTCTCTCCTCGCCGTTTCCTCCTCTGTCCTCTCACTCTCTTTCTTATTCTCCCTTTAAATCTCATCTCTTCTATTTTTACCTAATTTTCCTTTCATTTCTCTCTATCGTCTTTTTTCCTCACCCCCCCCTTCTCTGTCTTGTCTTTTGCTGCCTCTTTCTGATCTATCACTCTTCCTTGGCTCTCTTCTTCTATTCTTTTTTCGACTGTCTCTCTCTTTTCTCTCTCCTCTCTTTCGCTCCCCCTTCTTTTTCACTCCATCAGTCTCTTTTTTTATTCTCTTTCTCCTCCATTGTTCTTTCATCCTTTTTCCTCTCTCTCACACATCTGTTTTCTCTGTCTCTCTCTCTCTCTCTCTCTCTCTCTCTCTTCCTTATGTTTTCTTTGTTCAATCGTTCTCCCTTGCTTCTTGTATGCTCTTTGTTTCTCTCTCCTTCTCTATCTTGTTCTCTCTCGCCCTTTGTCTTCCCCTCCCTCTCTCCTCCCTGTCTGCCCCTCTGTCCTCTCTCCCTCGCTCTCTTTATTTTCTTTCTCTCCCTTTATATCTCATCTCTCTTGTTTTTCTTCATTCTCCTTTCTCTCTCTTTCTGTCTCTTTCTTTCCACTCCTTTTCTCCGTCCTCCATCTCTTTTTTCTTCTCTCTCTCTCTCTCTCTCTCTCTCTCTGCCCTTGCTCTAGTCTGCTGGCACACAGCCATGCTGAGACTTGGCATTGTCCTATCCAATTTGGTGTCGTGCTAAGATAGATATGTTTGCCTTTCTGTGCGGCTGACAGCTCCCTCGCCTCCAAACAAATTTGCAATAAACTTAACTTTCCTTGCCCCGCCCGCCCAAACTTACTTTTAAAGTCAGGGGCGCAGGGCAGAAAGGCAGCAACAGCACCAGCAGTCCTGTACAGTCACACAACAGAGCAGAACAACGGAGGAGAGGCTGACGTTGAAGCAGGGCATCGAAAAAGGGCCAGTGATGCTTCTTTACAGGGCATTTTATCTAACCTGCATGGACGACTGAGCACTGAAACACCAAAATCAGCTGCACATCCTACAACAGCACAGAGGTATTACAGCCATTCTTCTTTCGTCACCTTCCATCACAGCACAAAGATGCTTACATGCTGCAGTCCATCCCTGGAGAGCAGCCAAAACAAGCGGCCCTCTTTCACTTAAACACTCGTTTCTCTCCCTCACTTCTTTAAACAACTGAGTATAAAAGACTGAACAGGCTCACTGGTGATGGAACTGTTGATTAAAGCAGGTCTGATTAAATACTGATCTGCACAATTGAGCCAGTGCTGGATTCCTTCTTAGCAAAGAAGGCTAAAATGCAAGAAGGGCTGTCACAACGAACCAATTAAATCAATCAATTACTCAATTGAAAAATCAATGTCAATTAAAATGTACACTAAAGACCGCCCCCTTATTAATTTCATGCCCAGTCAAAACCAGTAAGCATGACTTTTCAGGAGATATTTGTGAGATTTAGATATAAGATAATCCACTTGCATATCTCTGCTATCAGAACAAAACCTTGTATCTCTGAAAAGGAAACTTTACAGGAGAAGGAAAAACATTCTTAACTTTCAGTGGAAGTAACTGGAGAAATGTTTTGTTTTCAACATCATTTTGGACAATTTCACCTAAACTGCCCCCGTCAGATAAACAATGAACGCTTTTATCTGTGAGTGAGAAGATTTAAGTGAGAAAATCAAGCTGCACTCTTTCATAAGATCTGAAAACATCCACAGGTGTTTCTGTCCATCTTTCCACTGTGAGAAGACTCAACACTGTGTCTGAAAGGATGTGTAGCGGTCAAGAAGTTGCTGCGGAGAAAAGGAAACGGAGAAAAAAGAAGAATTCCACATAGAAGGTGCTTTTTGTTCTGAACATTTATTCATACGTTGAATATTTACAGTGGAGTCCAAAGGTCTGAGACCACAACGGAAATCTGGATTTAGAATATCGAAAGATTTAAAACAAAGAAAAGTTCTGATAGTTGAATAATAACTAGGTCACAATTCAAAATCAAGCGCGTTTGTGAATATGACCATGTTAAGGCTTTTGCACAAAAGGGGTCAGTTTTTTTGGGCAACATTTTATTTAAAGACTACCTACATAAGGATGTCATAACACATACATAAGCACTAAATAACTTATTTATAAAGCACTACTTGAGTATTTATTAAGAGCTTATGCCAGTAACCACAAGATACCATAACCTAAAGTAAAAGACACTGTATTGAAATTCCGGCGTCATTTACTTCACAGGACTGTCCAACCAAGAGCTCTCTCTTTTCGTCCAGGTTCTGGACATTTATAAGTGACTCTATTATCTATACTATTGCTCAAAGAACTATCTGTAATCTAATATCTTCAAAAAGAAAAAAGAATAAAAAAATATCAATACAAATGAAAAAGGAGAAAAGGAATGCAAAAAGGCTTCAGCCGCTGAGTGCCTGCGGGAAGAAGGAAAAGGCCTTTGCTTTATTGAGCATCAAATGGTAAGATGCTTCCTAGTCAACTACAATACAAATATCATCCCAAAACATCCCTTTTTTATTCCCCTCTTACCCCAGTTACACAATTCCACACCGTTTTAGTGCCCAACATGTCCAAACCTTACACCTTTTTTAGTAGCCTTTAAGCCAAACGCATATGATGTCTGTTTTTTAAAGCCACTCTGGTCTGAATCTGACCAGATTGTTCTCTCATTAAAGGGCCCTTTTGTGCAGCTCTCCATAGGACATCTCACATAACCCTCCATATCACAAGAGTGAACCTCAGCTATAACTTCTGGCACACTTCATCTGGCACAGCTCCCTCCTGTGTGCCCAGAAACTCTTTCCCTGTTAGAGAGTCTACAGCATACAGCTCATAATCTGCTTCCCTATATTACCTTATTAGGAGGCTCTCTAGTCAGCCAATGTTTAGTTTATTGATTACTAATCAGGGAATGTTTTATTGGACAGTCATGGGCTGGAGGTTAGGGAGCTGGCCCTGTTACCAGAAGGTTGCTGGTTTGATCCCCAGAGCTGACAGTCCATGACTGAGGTGTCCTTGAGCAAGACACCTAACCCCCAATTGCGCCGTGGATAGGGCTGCCCTGGGCAAGCTGTCTGGGCAAGTGTGCTCACTGCCCCCTTGTGTGTGTGTATTCACTAGTGTGTATGTGGTGTTTCACTTCACGGATGGCTGGAATTTCCCCATTTGTGGGATTAAAAAGTATCACTTAGCTTATTCCATTTTTTCCCATCAGGACATAGCATGTTATTTTGTGGTTACTAGCATAAGATACTAATAAACACTAAAATATTACTCCATAAATATGTTATTCAGCGCGTATGCCGCTGTTATGTAGTCCTTATGTAGGTAGCCTTCAAATAAAGCGTTGTTTTTTTTGTCTTATGTCTTCCACTGAAGCTTGCGATAACTCTCAGATGGTTTTGATCTACAGATCAGAGGCTTTTGGACAAACTTATGAAGTCTACAGCAGTTTAACTGACACTCAATTCAGTATATTCAATTCTACAATACATTCAATGCATTCTGCTGACAGCATCATTTGTGAATAAAATCTTTCATAACACTTCCTAGGAATCCCATATTCATAATGCACTGTAAATGCATTCATAAGGCATTATATAGCATGTCTAAGGCCTTATAAAAAATATAAGCTTATATAATTTTGCTTAAATAGTTATAATTACATGCATAACACTTAATAAAGCAACTCTCTACAACTGTATAAAGTCAGGTTCCATAATGCATTGATCTCTGTTCTAAAGAACAATGTAGACATCAGTGTTGTAATGGGCTACAACTTTTTAAGGAGCTTCATGTCAGGCCCTTGAGATAATCACGTCTAACTGGTAACACAGGAATTTTTGTATTCAGAAGTACATAGTTTAATATCAATATATATTAATAAACAAGCAGTCACTCACAACCTGTATCTTCTCTCATAGCAGTTTAGAGAAAGAAGTAATTATTACCCAACATATGCCTGGGTGAGTTGTAATGCAGAAAACATACCAGAATCTTGAACAGCATTCATGTTCTTAATGCTCTCATGAACAGTTAATATAACGCGTCATAAAGCTTGACATTATAAAGTTGTATGCTCCATGTATGCATGTAACTGCAACTGGGTATGCAAGACATTATGTATGACATACCTCACCTCATAAATGCAGTTATAAAGCATTATAAGTACATGATTCATAGGAGGTGTTACCAAATCTTTGTATTAAATTAGAATGGTAATGGGGACTTTTGGACACCACTGTATATATATTTGCCAGAGATGGACGAAGTACACAAATCATGGACCTGAGCTAAAGTAGAGATACCCAAGGTAAAATATTACTCCAGTAAAAGTAGAAGTCCTTACTCTAGACCTCAACTTCATTAAAAGTACAAAAGTATTTGCCTTCAAATGTACTTAAGTATCGAAAGTAAAAGTACTAAACAATTAATTATGACTCTAATGTCATAATTATCGTTTTTGTAACAATACTTGCTTCATGAACTCATTTTAGGTGGAAATACTCCAGTGTCTCTCTTGGTAAACCAGTCTTTTAATAGAATTAGTTTGGCACTAACAAACAGTTTTCATCAGGTAGAACCGAGTGGCTCTAAAAGCCTTTTTACCAGCAAGCAAAGTTTCAATTTAAGATTTATTTGTAACTTAGTTACAAGTTTAATAAAAACTTGCTTTCAACTCAGGTTCACAAATAAGTTTTCCTTTACTATATTGATCTGTAGCTCTCTGTTCATAAACATAAACTAACTGAAACTAATTTAGTATAGAACGAAAGTGTTTGTATAAATAAAAAACAAAAGACATGACAGTCACGACTGCATATGTGATATGTGTACATATTTCTATATTGTGGTCTATTTACACAAAGTAAGGTTAATTCCATCATTTAGGTCGACGGACGTGCTCCCAAAGTTTTACGCTGCTGCGCTGATGTTGAACTGTGTGCCTGCACTGGGTCGGTATGACCAACAGGTCAAAACCGCTGTGTCCTGATTGGTGTTCTTGCTTCACGCTTCTTTCACTTTAACATGTTATGTTTTATGCACACATAAAGCAAAAGAAACGACAGATTTCTCATAATGTAGTGGAGTAAAAAGTCAGATATCTTACTTTGAAATGTAGTGGAGTGAAAGTAAAAAGCCACCCAAAATGGAAAACTTTAGTAAAGTACAGATACATGAAAAAACTACTTAAGTACAGAAACTAATTACATATACTTAGTTACTGTCCACCACTGATATTTGCATATACAGGAGAACTCTGAGAGCTCAGGCTGGAGGTCTCGGCAACAGCAGGACTGATGCAGGACTGATTCAAATACTAATATAGTGACAGACCTAGTGTTTGGTAAAGGACGCAAAAGTAGTTCTTCTACAAACTCCAAAGAAGTGTTTTGGAACCTTGATTGTGAAAAGCTTGTTGTAATCTCATATCAATTCATTTATAGATTATAAGAACAAACAGAAATTGGGCTGAAAGAGTGGATATTACATTTACAAGTGGAAGCTACCTTGCCAGGTTTTTGTCTTTGACACTGAAACAAACAGAAAACACTTCAAGGCAGTCAAATGTGAACTGAGTGTAAATTGAATTTGCTGAGGAACACTTTCCGGAATTAAAAATGTCTTCTAAACAAGCATCTCATTTTGCTGTTTGTCATGATATATGAGAATATAGGTTGGATCAGCATCCCTGAGAGTCATCCGCTTGACAAAATTTGCAATTTTGCATTGGTGTTTTCCTATATGCATTCTCTCACTACAATACCCAGCAGGCATTTTGTGAGCACACCATGCATATTGGGAATCCCGCTCCATAATGAAGAAATCTACTGATGTACCACTGATGGACAGGCTTAATAATACAGACAAGAAATTAGTCTTTTTAGTAGTAATGTTAACTTTCTGGAGTCCTGCATTTGCCAAGTAGTTACAGTATTAAATAGTTTAAGGAGTAAATATTAACAGCTCGCCCCCCAAAAATCACCTCAAAGCAAAAAAGCTCCTCAAAATGGGAAAATCACACTTTGAGACTACTGAGAAACGACTGTAGGTTGTGCGGAAGCACGTATGCAACAGAAGTAGTGATGGTAACATTTTTCATTTTGGCCAGAGTATCACTTTAAATATAAAATGATGGCATTATATTGAAATAGAATAACAATAGTAAAGTCTGTGGGCTCTAGTGTAATCATCAGTACATTCCAGAGGATTATCCCACTCAAGCTGCCTCTCTAAAGTATGTTTTATTTACGCATAGCGCGCATTAACACTTCACCCAAGCTGTTGTTTTTGTCTCCAAAATGCCCCGGAGCAACTGCTACCGTGAAAAGCGTATTGTCAAGAAGGCACAGACAGGTGTTGAGGATATGTGTGTGTGATTGAGAGCTGTGATTACACTTAGGGTCAGTGGGGAAGGAGCTATTCGGGGGGCTTCCATCAATGTTTTGTTTCTGCAAAGTAAAAGGCTTTGATCAAATTGCAAATGTGCAATAAACTCCAGCTGTTCAAAATGCATTTACACATCCTGCACTGAAAAACTGCCTCGCTCAGATCTGTGCATGAGTAAAATACAGCCCATCAGCACAGTGACTGCCAGGAGCAACAAACTGACAGGCGAAACTGTGTTTAAATGGGTGGGGTTTATAAATTGTAATCAAGCTAATGTCAGCATGGTGGCAAGTGTATTGGAGTTTGATTAGCTACAGCAGTGTAGTTCAGCTTACTTTAGCTGGAAATAGTGTTTATATACTGCCTCTAAACTTTAGCCCTATTAAGACAGGGTTTGTAACCACCACAGCATCACCAAAGTCCCTCTCGTTCCATGTGTGGAAGTCTACTATATGTTTAACAAGCACAATTACAGTAGTAGAAGTAGAAGAACTGCTGCCTTGCCCTGCTGACCTAGTTGTCCACTGCAGGGCAGTTCTGAGCATGGAGGGTAACTGTTCTAGTGGCATTTCCACATGGATATGGTATTTCAAACCCGAAAACAATCAAATGAGTTCAGTTCACTCACATATAAACCAAATAAATGAAAGCAATGCGTGGTTTTAAATCCACCATTCAAAGCTTCAGTCCAACTAATGTTTAACGGTGCTGCTAACCAGGAGAGAGCAGCTGGTTAGTATAAGCTTAGCTAGCATGCTGCCAGCTCTGCTCAACACAAGTTCCATTCTTGCTAACAAAAGCTTTACTGGCAGAAGTTTAGATGATAATGACTCAAATCTGATGAAGCAAATTCGAGCATCTGGCCGAAATGAAACCTGCTCTGTGGTGTTTGGAGCTGTGGCCTTCAAAATACTGGCTGGCACCTCTCTCCTAGTTAGCTCAGCTGAGCTGAAGCGAGCCACACACCGCAGCAGCACGACATATGGAAAAAGAAACCTGTCTCAAACATCTGCACCAGGGCGGAATGCAACAATACGGCCTTGAGAATCCTTTGGCTGGAAAAGAGGCGAGTATGTTCTGAAGCGAGACAATGTATCAAGACTGAAATTGGATTACACATTAAAGAAAATACTAAAAGAAAAGATTTCAACACAAATATGATCACTGTGCATCTTACAACTAAGCATGGGGTGTTCACTGACATTTAAACGGTCCTGCTTAATTGGCCATTGAGATAGATGGAATCTCTTGTTGAATCAGTCGGGTTAAGCCAAAGCCGAACAGGATTTTTGCCAGTACTCTATGGACCTTGTCCATCCTCGCAACAGTTTACATTAAATATCTGCCTTTGTGGGTTGAGCATGAACAGAACATGAAACATAGACTATGTAGTTGGTCAGTGAGGAATTGAGTGGTTCTCACATTTGCGTGGAAGCAAATCTACAGCAACTGCTTAGAAATAACATCGCCAATTAGCAAAAACGCAACACCTTGCAAGAGGCAGAATCCATGGTGGCCTCTTCACCTACTTCCTCCTGAATAAGTTGTATTGGAGATAAAAATGTACCATCGCTCTGATTCGTGGAAGGGGAATACAGATGTGAACTGTAAGAATGAAAATAGATAGACTAACGACTAGCCTCCATATGCTCACTTCCTCCAAAGGTAACTCGCAAGTGAACAATACTATTAATCTTCGCAAACAGCATTAGTGGCTTCCAAATACCACTAATCAATCAACTTAATTTATCCGTCGACTTCTGGAAGTTGCTGAATTAATCTGCAGGACTCTGGGTATGCAGCTGTAGGTATTGTGTGAATATGTAAAAATTTCTCTTTAGGAGAAACAAAGAGGCTGACCGTTCATTCAAAAGGGCCTGCATGGATTATAAAGGTCAGTTGGTCAGTCTGAAGATAAAGTGAGCTTTTCCTTTAAAAAAATCCACAGTTTGATACATGAGGGTGTTTAGAATGAAGCTGGGGTCACAGGACACACAGTCTAAACGTGACCTTGTGGCTTAAATTTGGCTTTCATTTGGTAGGTGGGTGGTGACCAGCATTATAAAGCAGTCAGAACAGCTCTGCAGGCTTTACATTACGTGGTTTGACAGCGATGCAGAAACTAAGTAAATGAGCAGAAGCTTGCTTAGCAGTGTGGAGGCAATAGGTTAGAGCTTTACTATTTTACCTGAATGACAAGCACAGCCTGAAGGTTTCTATGCAATCCCAGTGTAAGCGCCAATGATGCTGACTTAGTACCAGAAGTCCTTCCTCTCTTGACATTTCCTTGAGGGGGCCATTTAACCCGTGCTGCTCTAACAGTACTGGCCTCTAGTGTCCTTCACCCTACACCACAGCTAGCAAGAGAGCTCCAAGGCCCAAATGCGAAAAAACCACACTGCAAAAACGAACTTTCTACTTAAAAGGCCTTGTGGAACAAACTTAAAGAGAACACTGCCCAATGAAGCATGTTCTAAATCCAGTACAGTGCAGCATAGCTAATGTAGCACCCCAAGAGTGCAGCACTCATCTCCCCCAGCAGGGGCCTTTAATCTGTATTTGAAACAGCACTGAAGGAGGCTGTGGCTTTGATTAAACACTAAAACTCATTATCTCTAGCTGGAGTTTAACTTCACTCACGCATACTGAAGTAGCTACATGATTTTGCCATATAGTTAATTTTATAGAATTTAACTTTCTTTATTTCTTTTGCTAATATTTTTCATATAATGTTGATGCTAATACTATAATATGTATTTAATATACACTCAATGGCCACTTTAGTAGGTACACCTGTTTAATTGCTTGTTAATACAAATAGTTAATCAGCCAATCACAACTCACTGCATTTAGGCATGTAGAGGTGGTCAAGACAACGTGCTGAAGTGCGGACCGAGCAGCAGAACGGGGAAGAAAGGGGCTTTTTAAGTGACTTTGAACGTGGCGTGGTTGTTGGTCTCAGACGGGCTGGTCTGAGTATTTCAGAAACTGCTGATCTACTGGGATTTTCACACACAACCATCTCCAGGGTTTACAGAGAACGGTCCAAGAAAGAGGAAATATCCAGTGAGCGGTCAGTTGTGTGGACGAAAATGCCTTGTTGATGTGAGAGGTCAGAGGAGAATGGGCAGACTGGTTCCAGATGATAGAAAGGCAACAGTAACTCAAATAACCAACCACAATCTCTGAGGAACGTTTCCAACACCTTGATGAAAGTGTGGCACGAAGAATTAAGACAGTTCTGAAGGCAAAAGGGGGTCCAGCCTTTTACTAGCAAGGTGTACCTAATATGTAATATAATGTGTATTTTGTTAGTATAGTTTTGCAATTATTTCCTCATGATTGTTTCTTTTAGTTGATCTTTACAGAATATTATGATATTTCCTTCACTAGCAGCCCATATACTTGAGTTTCAGCCTGATTTGTCAGTGATCATGGTGCTGTCTTTGCCCAGGCTGATGCCCCTGATGGATAAGGATTTAAGTCTGTTAAGGCTTTATGTATTTTTGGCAGGCACTCCTGACAGCTCTGGAGCACACCCTGCACTGTCTGCACATATCTGACTTTTTTTTCTTCTTAGCAGGACTTCAGTGGATCTTAAAGGCATCTTAAAGGTTTACATGGGTCAAAGATTTCATTTGTTGCTAAAAAGAGAAACATCTCAACTTTCTGATGAGAGAAATATTGCTTTGTGCTCCAAAGATTAGACAAGAAATGTTTATTGAAATGCTGTGATAACACGTTGTGTTTTTTACGGAGAGATATTACATTCAATTAGAAAATGAAGCAACCAGCTAAGATCACCAGGGATCAAACTGTGGTGGATAGTTTGGGGTATGTCTTAGATGAGGGTCAGACTACGAGATGATATTCAACCCCATTTCCAAAAATGTTGGGTGCAAAATGTAACTAAAAACATAATGCAAAGATGTGCAAATCATTTATACCCTATAGTTAATTGAAAATAGCACAAAGACAACATATGAAACATTAGAAGTGAGAAATTTTATTGCTTTTTTTTTAAATATTTGCCCAGTTTGAATTACCAATAGCACATTCCAAAAAAATTGGGGCAACGGCGGGGGCAACAAAAGGCTAAAGTTCCATAATGCTAAAAAAAAAACACCTGGTGCTTGGCAAATCGTCAGCAACACGATTGGGTATAAAATGAGGAGTTATTTGCCTCTCTGTGAAAGACTGCGTGAGCAAATAGTGCAACAAGTCAAGAACAATTTTCTCAACATACAATAGCAAAGAGCTTTTGCTTTACATCATCTACAGCACATTATATCATTAAAATCAGAGAATCTGGAGAAATCTCTGTATGCTAGGAATAAGGCCAAGAACCAGTATTTGCTGGCCATAATCTTTGGGCCCTCAGGTGGCACTGCATTAAAAACAACACGATTCTATAGTGGAAATCACTGCATGGGCTCGGAAACACTTCTGAAAACCACTGTCTGTGAATACAGTTCATCGCTGCATACACAAATGGAAGTTAGAACTCTAAAATGCAAGGAAGAAACCAAATATAAACAGGATCCAGAAATGCTGCCACCTTCTCTGGGCCTATCCTGAAAGTCCTGTGGTCTGACGAATCAACATTTGAACTTCTTTTTGGAAATCATAGACACTGTGTTGTCCAGGCTAAAGACCACTCAGCTTGTTATCAGTGCACAGTTCAAAAGCCAGTATTTATGATATGAGGTTGCATTAGTGTGCATGGCATGGGTGATGTCCATCTGTGAAGGCACCATTATTGCTGAACGATATACACATGTTTTGGCAACATATGCTGCCATCCAGATGTCTTTTTCATGGAAGGCTTTGATTATTTCACCAAGACAATGCCAAACCACAACAGCATTGCTCTGTATTAAAAGAGTCTTGGTGCTAAACTGGCCTGCCTGCAGTAAAGACCTGTCGCCACTGAAAACATTTGGTGCATTATGAAATGAAAAATATGACAAAGGAGACTCTGAACTGCTGAGCAGAAGTAAGATGGGAAAACTACAGCAATCGGTCTCCTCAGTTCCCGAACACAGGGTGTTGTTAAAAGAAGCGGTGATGAGACACAACAGGAAACATGACCCCGTCCCAACTTTTTGGAACATGTTGTTGGCATCAAATTTAATATGGGCATATATTTTTGAAAGACCAATAAACATTTTCAGTTTTAACATTTGGTAAGTTGTCATATAGTATAATTATTTTCCATTAAAATATGGTTTACATGACTTGCATATCATTGCATTCTGTTTTTGGAAATGGGACTGTAATTCTGTGCACTGTTTACCCAGTATGGCATGTCTATCTTGGACAATATGACACATTTATTACAATGTGGCCATCTAATGTTGCCCAGGGGCCTGGCTAAACTTAAAAATGCTAGTTAGCTAACTTATTACCTGTTCCTGTCCTTCAGGTAAACAGCTGAACAGCTTCATAAACTTAAGGTTAATCCTACATAAAATGAGAACTTTGTGGATTTGCAGGGCTGCATACCAACTACATGTTACACTTCACTTTCTGGCTGAGTGTGTTTACAGTTTATCCAGAGAGGAGATGTTGAACATGCTATAAAATCAGAACCAGAATCAGAATACTTCATTGATCCCAAAGGGAAATTGCAGTTATTACAGTTGCAATCATTTATATAAAAGAATAAGCACTTTAATAATTTAAAACACAAAGAGAAACTTGCAATATGCACACGGGATTTAAGTTCTTATGAATATAATAAAGTGACAGTGACTGTGATAATAAATATTAAACATCTAGTATAAAGCAGTTCAAATTATTGAACCTCTGAGTTATAGCACACACAATTATTATCATTATTATACATATGAACAGCACAGTTAGGTATTGAGTTTTGCACAGATGAACCACTCTTTGTGAATCACACACTGAGGGAGGAGTTATAGAGTTTGATGGCCACAGGTAAGAATGACTTCCAGTGGCGCTCTGTGGTGCATTTCGGTAGAATGAGTCTTGCACTGAATGTGCTCCTGTGTTTAATCTGTGTCGTAGAGTGGGTTCAGAGCCATTGTCCATAATGACCTGCAGCTTAGACAGCATCCCCCTCTCTGACACGGCCGTCAGCGAGTCCAGCTATACACCCACAACTCACCGGCCTTGAGGATCAATTTGTTGAGTCTGTTGGTGTCTGTCACCCTCAGCCTGCTTCCCCAGCATGCAACAGCATAGAGGATAGCACTCGCCACTACAGACTCATAGAAGATCCTGAGCATAGTCCGGCAGATGTTGAAAGACCACCGGTTCCTTGTCCCTCCTCAGGTCGACCACCAGTTCCTTTGTCTTTGTCACATTGAGCTGCAGGTGGTTCAGTTCGCACCATGCAACAAAGTCCTTCACTGTCGCCCTGTACTCATCCTCATCACCCTTGTTGATACATCCAACTATTGCAGAGTCATCAGAAAACTTCTGAAGGTGGCAAGTCTCTGTGCAGTAGCTGAAATCCATGGTGTAGAGGGTGAAGAGGAAGGGAAAGAGGACAGTTCCTTGTGGAACTCCGATGTTGCTGACCGCTCTGTCCGACACACAGTGCTGTAGGCTTACATACTGTGGTCTGCCAGTCAGGTAGTCAACAATCCAGGACACAAGGGGGGCATCTACCTGCATCACTGTGAGCTTATCACCCAGAAGAGCAGGCGAGATGGTGTTAAATGCACTAGAGAAATCAAAAAACATGACCCTCACAGTGCTGGCTGGCTTATCCAGGTGAGCATATACTCAGTTGAGCAGGTAGATGATGGCGTCCTCAACTCCCAGGTGGGGCTGATAGGCAAACTGGAGGGGGTCCAGAAAAGGCTGGACTATGGGTCGGAGCTGATCCAAGATGAGGCTCTCCATGGTCTTCATGACATGGGACGTCATTGCCACTGGCCTGTAGTCCTTGGCGTCACTGGGTCGCTGCGTCTTTGGAACAGGAACAATGCAGGACGTCTTCCACATCATAGGGACCCTCTGCAGACTCAGGCTCATGTTGAAGACATGTTGCAATACTCCACAAAGCTGGGAGGCACAGGCTTTAAGCACCCTGGGGGGGGACCCCATCAGGGCCTGCAGCCTTGTTTGTGTGGAGTCTCTTCAGTTGTCTTCTCACCTGGTCTGCAGTGAGACTCACTGCAGAGGTGACGGGTGGGGGAGGGGTGGATGTGTGAGATGGACTGTCACAGGAGGGGGGCAGGCTATTAGGAGCTAGAAGGAGGGGGAGTGGAGTTGGATGCTGAGGACCACCAGCAGAGGAGTCAGGATCGGGAGGACAGAGTCTGCAGAGTCAAATCTGTTAAAGAACAGATTTAGCTTGTTGGCCCAGTCCACGCTGCCTTTTACTCCTCTGTTGTTGCTGGACCTGAAGCTGGTGGACCTGAAGTCTCATTCCACTCCAAACCTCCCTCATGTTGTTCTGCTGGAGTTTCTACTCCAGCTTCCTCCTATATTTGTTCTTAGCCTCCCTGATAGATGTCTTCAGTTCCCTTTGGATCAAAGAAGACAGTCACTCCATGTGAACCACTCACAGCACTGCAGAAAACACTGCCATGCATGCTACCTTGTTAGTATTATTTATGTGCTGAGAACAATCCACCACCCCAATAATATCTGGTCAGCGGTGGTCCTCCTAGGGTATGGATGGTGGGAGGGGGCAAAGTCATGCAGTACCATATACTTATAGTCGGTAACTGTAAACCTACAAAGTTATATGGAAGTTGTTTCCCATTAAATAAATGACCAGTGAGTATAGGAATACAGAAGTTTTTTCTAATAAAGTGGCCACTAAGTTCAGTGTATGGCTATCCACATGGTTTAGTGAACTCATGTGGTTTTTGTTTGTGTGTGTGTGTGTGTGTGTTCCTTTAAAGTGGCTCCAGCAGCCAGGCTCGGTGCTCCCCCTGAGAGAAGCCCCCCAGCTGGGCTGCAGGCAGACGCATTAGCCCCGCTCAGGCCCACTAACCTCAGCACTCAGAGCCCTGTGGGAGGCTTCAGCACCATAACTCTTCATCATGCACTAATGCTGCCCGCAGCAAAGGGAGAGAGAGAGAGAGAGAAAGAGAAAAAGAGAGAGAGAGATTCTGATGTACAGTGTATATAAAAGCTGCTGCTGCCCCCTCCCATTGTGAAGCACTCTGGCAGGCAGTGACAGGCCCAACAAGCTGCACATCAGCATGTGTGTGAGCACAGCCGCCAGTCTGCATTGCACCATTACCCCTGAGGGCTCACGACCTGGCACTACCCCCAACAAGTGAACACACATACACACGAGACTGTATTCCTGTCTTTGTGGGGTATTTCCAAATCCTTCTGCATGATAGCAGCATGTCTAATCTACCCCTAACCTGAACATTTTTCCAATGCATGAAATATTTACTATGCAATATACACAATAGATACTGTACTAATGTACTAAAGTCAGACACTTTCATTTATGGCATGTCCAGTTCCAGTTTCCATTCATACTTCCACATGACGAAAAAAATCAGTAAATCAAATGTAGGATATTTATTGTATCCACTCTTTACCTCTATTACCACTTCCATTCTTATCAGGTCACTTTCTTTGAGTTTTTCAATAAATCTGCAGGCATATTTTTTTGCACGCCTTCAAAGTTCAGTCTTGGAAGTTGGTTGTATTTTCTGCTTCTTCCAAGCATCCCGTGATGTTGAGGTCTGGACTTTGTGGTGGTCAGCTCATTTTTCTGAGATCACCAGCTTCTTTGTTTCTTTGTTTGATTAGCAATTTTCTTCCTTTTTTGTCTATTTTCTTTTTTCTGTAATGTCTTCTTGACCGCTACACATCCTTTCAGACTCGTAGTGTTGCTTTGTCTTCTCACAGCGGAAGGTTGAACAGAAACACCTGTAATAAGAGTGGAGCAGGATTTCCTCCTCTTTCTCAAAGATGAAAGTGCAGTTTATCCGAAGGGGACAGTGCAGGTGGTCTACCAGGTCTTGCATGGTTGTTAGGCATCACATTTGTTTTTTAATCTTGTTTTTTTTTTAACTCTGGTTAATTATTTTGATGAATACATGCCTAGACACAAGTATTCAGAAACCTATTCATCATCCTATTCATCTAGTTAGCGAATTCAGCTAATTTAGGTGCACTCATTTGTGACACAGGCCCTCAGTTGTGCACACCGCTTGCATAATCTCCATAGAAAAGCACCACTGAAAAGCACTGCCAATAGAATGGGATGCTCTGGAGCAGCTGCACATCAGCCTTAGGTCACCATGTCCAAGAGCCTCAGCATTTGGCTATAGAGCAGTAAAATAGCCAATAGCTCAATAGCTTTAGGATGAGTTGGAGCAGTGCTTGTGACCTAGACGCAAATATCCAACAGCACCTGAGCTCACCCTTGCTAAGGTCATGTCCGTAATAGCCTACATACTGCTTGTGTCCTGATTGTGGCCAAAAAAGAAACTATTATGCAGTAATATGAATCTCTCCAGTAAGCCAAAGACATCTGGATGATATACTGAATATTCCAGTACCAAACAGAGCTGTCTTCATGATACACTGCATCCAAAAATGCAACGCCACTGTTTCAGAATGATGTAACCACCTGGAATTTCAGCCTTTCCATATATTAATAACTGCAAAATGAAAGAAATGTGTCCAAAGGCTGCTGCACTCGGTACAATGCTGAAGCCACACCAGCTCTTTCTCCTGGTCTTCACATGGGTTTGCTGACTTCATCTTTCTAATAAAGTTAACTTACTGCATATATAATGTGGGTAAATTTGGTCTCAGCCGAACAATCCCCTCAGCATCGGCTTTTCAGGTTCCCGTCTGGAGTCATGCTGCTTATTATTCAGTCAAACTAGCTCATATTATGCACTGCACATGTAATGGAAGTGAAATGACTTGCATACAGCGGAAACCACACAGGTTTATGGGTGGCTTTAAAGACGGATAGAAATGAACATCCTGCCCTCATTTACTGTGTGGGGCACATTTAAACATCACACTCTTGACCAAAACATCCAGACTGAAAAGCAGCTAGCAACAGTTGCTAAGCAGTGATTGGAGGGCAGAGGAAAATGGGGCAGGTCTTCTGATTGGTTCAGACCCTTCACTGTAGTACAGCACACAGATTGTGTCGTATACTGGACGCTGTACAATATGCCACTGATGAAGAACAGCATGCAGTATACAGCACATATTGGTGCCATAAGCAGTACACAGTGACCTGAATACAGCCCAGTGCTCTTGTGGCTGAATGCAATCAAATCCTCACAGAAATGTTACAACATCTAGCGTAGAGCCTTCCCAGAAGAGCAAAAGCAGCAGCAAACAGGGACACACTCACGATTAACACTCTTGATTTTAGAGGACATGCTGGATAAGCAGAGGCCTACGCACATTTGGATGTGTATAAATATGGCAAACTGAAAGCACTATATGTTTTGTCATTGTGCTCCATGGAACTCGTTTACTTAGAAGTGAGTATGAATGCCAGTGTGTGCACATGCATGCATGCATATGTGTGCGGAATGAGGATTAAACAGCTGTGTTTCTTTAAGGAGATTTGTTTGTTTTGCCTTCATTACGTTGAAGCTCCTGGAATTAGGGCATACAAGCGTGTATTAGACATAATTGAACCCTAATTTGCCACTCAATTCATTGTTACAAGGACTCCAGTGCCTAATTAATGGCATATCCACTCTGATCAAGTAATTAAGTAATCTGAATGCAAATCTGCACTTGCAATTGGTTGGAGGGGGGAGGGGTGTAAATTGACAGAAGCAAGTCGAGGCACCACCTCTTGTTACATATCTTTTCATCGGCTCTAACACGGTAATGAATATACTTAGCTGGAGAGTTAGCGACTGTCAGCTGGCCAACAGCAGACCATCAGGATGGTGATTTAAGCAGAGCGCTTCCATTTGGCTGTTTTTCCACAATACATCCAATACATTTTTGAGCCTTTTCTGGAATAAATCATGATTATTTGGGTTTTCATACTGAACATGCACTTGTACTCTCTGCATAAGTTTATCAGAAACACCAAATTTATAAGTTATTGGTGTGCAGATAGAAACTGCCTGTCTATAGCTGCATAGTTTGTGTTAGCCGTCCACCAATGGCTATTTTCTGACCACAGAGCCAGTCTTGGCTGTACAGTTTCAGTTGGTGAATCACTCTCAACTCTGCCGCAGTGACACTGATGTTTATAAAACATGGTGTGTTTAAAGACAAGGCAGATGTTTCCAATAAACTGGCCAGTGAACAGATGCACTAGGTGGGTGTTTCCAGTAAACTGACCAGTGTAGGATAAAGTAGGAATTTGTAATAAAGTGGCCAATGTGTGGATGTACAAGGTGGATGATTCCAGTAAACTGACCACTGAACAGATGTACAAGGTAGGTGTTTCTTTTAAAGTGATCAGTGAGCAGATGTATAAGGTAGGTGTTTCTAATAAAGTGGCCAGTGTGTATATTCTAGGCTGTTTTGCTAGTTCACATGTGTTTGTTGTGTTTTCTGCGTTCCCAGTTTTCTATGGTTGCTCAGTGATTTTCCATCTGATGGCCAACTGAAAGAACTTTCAAAACTCAGCCCCTCAAGCTAAAGACCACAGAGACCCTTTGGGTGCACCCCAAGCCTCAGAATTCTCAGGGCCTTGTCAGGCCCCAAAACCTTGTTTTCTTTTGCAGGGCGACTCACATTATTATAGAATGGAATTTCAAGCCAAGGTCCATTCAGATGACCTCAATCCATTTGGACTTCTTTTTCCACTTTTTTGCAACAAAACAGCCATTAGAAATTCCAGGTTTATTAGAATTATTTTGTATGTTGCTGATGTGTAAACAAAACTCCATGCTTCCAAGCTGGTTACTTTTCAGGAGAGGCTCAGAAATGTAATGTAATGTAAGGAGAAGTTATTCTAATTGTTGGTCTCTTTATTGCTTCATTTATCAAGCAACGTAAGCTGGTATTTTCATTTGTCAGAAACTCATTTTGCACATTGCTCTACTTTGGAGAGAATCTCAGGTTTGTTACAATGCAACAAAGGAGCTGCTGGTGTTCTTGGAACTATGGACTGGACTACCAAGAGTGAACGTTGAACTATGGAAGCTGTCATAAAGGCAAAGTAAATAAGTGAAACTATGGTCTTTGACTTTTGCATGGTGCCTTTTCTATAGTAGCATAAAATAGCATTAAAAAGGAACCTGTTTGTGCTGTTTCCAGTAAACTGGCCATTGAACAGATGCACAAGGTTGGTGTTTCCAATAAAGTGACTAGCAAGTGAAAGGATAAAGTTGGTGTTTCTAATAATTTGGCCAGTGAGTAGAACTGGTTTGTGTTGTTCAGTTTAGTTCACCTATGCCCTCCCTTCCCGCACTCCAAACTGAAACAATACATACTGAATAAGCTTCATGAATATTGGGACTTGAACTGCAATGTACTTTTAAGTGACAACTTCATCTCATTTAAAAGCTTCAGATGTAATAAACCGAGGACACATTTTAAGATCGACTCACTTTGAAATGTTTATAGCTCTCGTGTAAAGCACCATACACCTGCTGTCCGGCGCTGATGGAATGTGTAAGTGCTCAAAGAGCATTTTTGTTCGCCATCAAGCATGTCAGAATGAGATGACAGACAATAAACCAGCCTGAAGAGGTATAAAGCCAAACTGTCAAACACGTCAGCTTCAACAGCGTCCTCAGGTCAAACACTCGCAAAGGAGTTCCATGAATTTAAATGTTGAAGGTCCACTGAATGTGATTAGAGCTCATTTGAAAAGAAGTATTAGCTGTTTTACAATGAAGAAACATGGAGGTGTTTTATCCCTTTTTAGTGAATTGCAGTTGAAATGTATGTCTGTGTGTCTGCCCTGTGATGGACTGTGACCTGTCCAGGGCTTATCCTGTCTTTATTAGAAACACCTACCTTGAACTTGTACTAAATGGCTGACCCACTTTATTGGAAACACCTACCTGAAATTTCTACTGACCAGCCACTTTACTAGAAACATCTACCTGGAATTTCTACTGACAGGCCACTTTATAATAAACACCTACCTAGAATTTCTACTGACTGGCCACTTTATAATAAACACCTACCTAGAATTTCTACTGACTGGCCACTTTACTAGAAACATCTACCTGGAATTTCTACTGACCGGTCACTTTACTAGAAACATCTACCTGGAATTTCTACTGACCGGCCACTTTACTAGAAACATCTACTTGGAATTTCTACTGACAGGCCACTTTATAATAAACACCTACCTAGAATTTCTACTGACTGGCCACTTTATAATAAACACCTACCTAGAATTTCTACTGACTGGCCACTTTATAATAAACACCTACCTAGAATTTCTACTGACTGGCCACTTTATAATAAACACCTACCTAGAATTTCTACTGACTGGCCACTTTATAATAAACACCTACCTAGAATTTCTACTGACTGGCCACTTTACTAGAAACATCTACCTAGAATTTCTACTGACTGGCCACTTTACTAGAATCATCTACCTTGAATTTCTACTGACCGGCCACTTTACTAGAAACATCTACTTGGAATTTCTACTGACAGGCCACTTTATAATAAACACCTACCTAGAATTTCTACTGACTGGCCACTTTATAATAAACACCTACCTAGAATTTTTACTGACTGGCCACTTTATAATAAACATCTACCTAGAATTTCTACTGACTAGCCACTTTATAATAAACACCTACCTAGAATTTCTACTGACTAGCCACTTCATTAGAAACACCTGTATTGAACTTCTACTGATTGGCAACTTTATTAGAAACATCTAATTGGAATTTTTACTGACTGGCCACTTTATTAGAAACACCTCCCCCAAATTTCTTCTGATGGGCTACTTTATTAGAAACACCTATCTTGAACTTCTACTTCACCAGTGTTACTACTAAGTTGAGAGCAGTCCATTACCCAAATGTGGCTCTGTGATCACAAACAGACCGATTTTGATAACTCAGTGTATCAACAGAGAGTCTCTAAATCGATACCAGCATTGGTGTTTCCAATAAAGTGGCCAGTCAGGGAATAAATTCACCAATGTTTATCATTTTCCAAGCCTCCCACGCCAAAAGCCAGAGTAAGCCTTTCTTTGCATGAAAAAAACCCCTTCAAATTTTATTCAGCATTCTTTATTTTGCTCCTTTTGGCCTTTCAAGAGCAAAAGATCAAGCTCATTTGAATTCTGGGCATTTATTCATTTAAACAACTCCTGGAAAAAGAAGAAAAAAATAAGAAAGCTGGCTTTCTGTCAAGTTTGTAATTAAAACAATTTTACAGAGGGGTGCTTTTTACACGAGTGCGAAAATGCAGGCTGCGAGCAAACGCTTCGACGTTGCCAGGGTGACATTTACAAAGCGTAATGGAGAGAGATTTTTATCGTCATGTCTCAGAGCTACAGCAAATCTACAGTGCAGCAAGCAAACACGAGGATAAAGCCGAGGGCATTTTAACGATGTGATACAGTTTTATCCTCTGCTGGGCTTTACTAGTGAAAAGCAATGATCTAATGCATGAAAAATCTGCATTCAAGTATACCAGTTTAGATTAATTACAGCTGTAGTCTGATTCTAAACGCAGTGAATGTGTTGTGTGCTGTAATAAATGTGTTCTAATGACTGTCCACAGTGATTCTGAGGTATCTTTTATGACTGGCCTTGATTCTAGAAACCCCCATCTTGTAGCTCCACCTTGCTGGTGTACAGTTAGAGATCTGGTAATGCTCAGTTTATGCCAGACCTTCATCCATAGTCTGCTGTTTTGAGAATGCTCCCCTGGGTCTGTGGTCAGAAACTCACCAATGGGGAAGGGGTGACTGACAAAATATGCATGAACACATATGGGCTACAGTCTGTAACAGTGACCAGTGAGTGGAAGTACAGAGTGGGTGTTTCCAACAAAGTGGCCAGTGATTAGAAGTGCAGGTTGGGTGTTTCTAATAAAATGGCCAGTGAGTGGAAGAACAAGGTTGGTGTTTCCAATAAAGTGGCCAGTGAGTGGAAGTACAAGATGGGTATTTCCAACAAAGTGGCCAGTGAATGGAAGTACAGGGTGAGTGTTTCCAATAAAGCGGCCAGTGAGTGGAAGTACAAGGTGGATGTTTCTAATGAAGTGGCCAGTTAGAGAACATACAACTTGTTTTTTCTAATAAAATGGTCAGTGAGTGGAAGTACAAGTTAAGTATTTCTGATAAAGTGGCCAGTGAGTGGAAGAGGTCAGTCAGCTTTTTAAATTAGCAAACATCTCAATTGAATTAATAACAGCTGAAGATTATGTGAGTCTCAATGATAACTCTGCAGTCTGACATCACAGTGTGAAAATATCTCATTCAGTACTAATGGGCCATTTAATGCAGACTTACGATATCATGTTCCCTCAGGGCGAGTGCATGCAAGTGTGTTAGCGTGTGCCAGTGCTAAAGTGGTATCTGTAACAACACACAGAGTGCACGTAAGCCAAATCTAAACCTAAATATCGTTAAGTCATTAAAGAGACATGTCTCTGCCTTAATTGTCAATCAGGAACAACATCAACACATCTGTTCCCACATCTGTCAAGGACCTTATGAATAAATTCATTAGAAAATGACTCCGTACTTAGAGTATAGAAACTTTCTAGTGTTGTATGTCTGCAAAATAAGAGTCTTTTAAAAGAAGGCAAAGTAGTCCTTGCCATTTCATGCATACGTCTGTGTATCTACCATCTTTGCTGTTTTCCTGTGTTTTTCTCGCTGGTCAACAAGGCTGTATAAAACAGTGATGTAGTGCCACAATCTGCTAACATCTGTTAGATTTGTCTCCTGATGTTAACAGGCTTTCTGTGGACTAACAGGCCTATATCCTACATTGTTCCTGTATTTTATTTTTTTTCCCCTTGAAATCTACTAAACTGTGTGATTATATGTACCAAAAACGGCCAAATGGCCATTTTCTAGCCTTGTTTTATCTTTTACAATTAAACACGTGGTTTTGTTACTGTGCCCTTAGTGATGTAAGATAAATACCTGTGTTCTGAGTGGCTAATCTGTATTGTACCTCATTCAGACAGCATTTAGAGTTGAAACACTACTTATAGCTTTAATGGGAGTGAGCAGCACTGAAGGTGCTCTGTGCTATCTGGCACTAAGTCATAAGCAGCAGACCCTTTAAGTCCTGTATGTTGTGATCTGGAGCCACTTCAAATTGATCAAACTGAGATCTGGGGAATTCTGGATGAAATGGCACATTAGAACAACTGATTTTGTAGCTCAGTGTGTACCACATTACCATAATGCGGATGATGTGCCACAGATCAAATCTTAGAAATGAAAACTCATTTCAGCTTTAGACCACAGAAAATGTTCAACCAGCCTTGGCAAGCTACTGTATGTCTTATTATCAGCATCATGTCACTGTGACATACTCTGAGCTTGACAACTGAATGTCAGTAGAAAAATCAATGTCACCTGATACACACTAGACATAGGTCTACATTAGTTGTCATGGAGGGCTAATGTAGCTGTCATGTAGCCTCATAAGTGCTGCCACACAAGAAGGTGCCACCATACTAAGACTAAGCACTCGACTAAGCAACAAGTACTGTGAATTCTGACTGAGCTCAAATTTTGGCACACTATTACTTCCTTTCACCAGGCCTGGACAGCTCTACCAGCAATGCAGGCCAACGTAAGGTCCAGCAGAGAAAAGCCTGACCCACAGGTGTCTGCTACAGCTATAGAGGGCAAAGGCCAGAGCTTTGGCATTGAAGTGAATCTTTGAAAAATTTACCTGAATGGCTTGGACGGACAAAATAAAACTGAGCCGGCTGAAGGTGTGAATGCAGATAAAGATGAGTGAGAGAATGAGTCATTGGCCAGGATTTTAAAACATGCCTTCTCCTTCCTGGAAGTGTAGGTACTGCAAGGAATCCTGCAGTGAATGCGTTTTAAAGACAGTATTGGATATCAAATAAAGAAGAAAAAGGCAAAGAAATGCACGTTCAGAGCCACATACGCATGTGCTTGTGCTGCTGTATGCGTGCTTGTGTGTATGTGTGTGTGTGTGTGTGTGTGTGTGTGTGTGTGTGTGTGGGTGTAAGACAGAGGTGCAGCTCCACCCAGTGGCAGTGACGGGAAGTTTAGAATACAGTCACAGTACTATAGGCTCTCTGGACTAGATCTATCGATCTACTTTTTTATGTATTTGCTGTGCTGTGCTTGTTGCAATTTATTCTTTATTTAAATGTATTTTTTGCTGATTTTCTAAAACGCTTATCTTTCTGGGTCGCAGGGGGAGTTGGAGCCTATCCCAGCAGTCACTGGGTGGATGGCAGGATACACCCAGGACAGGTCGCCAGTCCATCGCAGGGCATACATAGATTAATCTAGTTTTAATTTAATTACTTTTACAAATTTTATTTTATCAAATTTTTTGCTTTTTTATTTATCTTTTACTCATTTTTAGTGATGTGTTTATTTTGGTTTATTTTCTATTTTGAATTCATTGCATTATTTACGTTTTTTAAAAACAGATATCTAACAGATTTTAATCTTGAAAATATATACAATGTTGAAATATTTAACCAATTTTAATTTACTTTAATTAATTTTTAAATTATTTTTTTTTAATAAGAATACTTTTTCTTACATTTTTACCATGTATTTATCAGAACTTTTTATTAAATTTTCTTTTGTTTAATTTACACAAATGTAATTGTTTACACGTGCCGTGGCGACGGGTCTAAAAGGTGGCATGAAGGAACTGAGGGGATTGGAGTGTGGAGTAATCCCACAGCGTCTGCGCTTCCATTCTTAGCCTGCGAGCTTCTGCCTCTCGCAGCCATCAGAAGTGCTTTCAGGAGAGTCCTACACACAGACGCCAACATAAATGGCTGTGATGAAGGCTGGCGTGGAAGCGTTTTGCATGGTGTCTCTCACTCCTCTTCTTAACACAGGAGAAATTTTCTCTCTCTTTTTCTCTCCATCCTGCCTTTCTGTCTTGCCTCGTGCCACCTGCTGTTCTCATCTTCCAAACACAGTTCTCTTCTTACACATACTAAGAAAACGATCAGAGTCGCAGCGCTCCAAACGATTCTCACTCAGGGAAGGTGACAGGTGCCAAAAACAAATTCTGTAATGCATTCCCAATTATAGGAGCAATTGCTAGTCAAGAAATTTGGTCAGCTGAGCACTCTACGGAGTATTAGTTTACAACCCACAGCTTCTTGTGCTCCACATTCTTTTTAAAAGGCCCATTTTTCAACCTACCTAAACAGGCTTCTTTTGTACTGCTGTGCCTTTAAGACTGATATATGTAAATAATCTGACTGGCTGCTCTTTATTGTGCCTCATCCAAAGAGCAATCCAGGCTGAAACAATCCTTATAACTTTAGTGAGGCTAAATTGTAGGCTGATAGGATGTATATATACATACAGAGTGAGTCAAAAGTCATAGGACATCGTTTTATTTTATTATTTATACTGTCACAAGCTCCCACACATTGATTTTCTCAGTACACACAATTAGTTTGAGATGACCGCAGAGATAAAAGTCGATAATAAAATAAAAAATGTAAATAAAATAAAACCTGTCCTGTCACTTTTGACTCACCCTGTATATATGCTGGCTCTTGTGACATCTCGAAAAAGAGTGACTACTAAACAGGCCATTTGGAGCACAGTTTCCATCTATGGACCAGAAAGTGAACAATACGTTTTGAAACTTTGACAGTTTACAAGTACCATGTAACTCATTATTTTCACAAGGTGAGTTCTGCATGATATGGGTCCTTTAAAAAGTGGATGTACTTGCTTAATCCACAAAATGTTTGAATGTCACAATCTGACCCGGAATTAAAGAAAGCAGCTGAGATGTGGTGCTAAAAGCTGTGCTTTTCCAAACTTTTCAGGCACGTAGTTTAATTTTCCTCTCTTTGACTTCATCATCGCAACTTCTATGCAATTCATCTTCAAGAAATTGAAGAATATGGTGGTAAAATTGATTGAGAAAAAAAAGCATAGTGCTTGAGAATCATAAGGGAAATAGGGAGCTGATGGAAAATGGAAATAAAGATGGCAAGTCATTATATTGCACCTGTGTACCTGCTCCCATAGCAAAACCGCTAGGTAAAGCATTACAATCAACACTCCAAAACAGCTGCATGATAAGTGCTGATATACTGCACTTTCCATTAAAGGGGCCTGTTTCCCACATTTTTCTTGTACTTTATGTTGAGGCTCATCTGTGACATTTGTGTAGGTTAATGTATCCAAAACAGTCCTAATCCATTTTGCATTGGCTGGCTTCATTCAAAAAGAGACCTGAGCTGAGATACTCCCTACATGCCACAAACTATAGCTACACTGCTGTAGGCTGAACCACTTGTGTTTTGTGAAATGGCAAATGCAATGAATTAAAAACAGTTTAACCCTTTGAATAGTCATGGCACACCAGTGGGCCCAAAGGCTGATTACACATTCTGTAACCTAAGAATAGCTCCCTACAGTCCCTGTAGTTATTGAACAATAAGCCTTGATATGTATTCAGCTTGAGATTCTAAGGGGTTCATTTCCATGTATGGATCGGAGGGGCAACAGTTTCAGACAACTATTTTATTTACCATAAATACAGCAGTAGCACCATCCGTTAAGACTGTAGGCCATCTCAGGTAAAGCCTAGCTCCAATCCCACAGCCATTAGACTGTGACCTCTTTATGATTACTGTAGAAATCAGAGAGAGAGATGAGTGCTGGAGCTACGATTAGTGAAAATCTCAGGCTTGGCACATCAATAGGGGTGCTCCACTAAGACAGACAGAAAGTGCTCAATTGCTGTAGTATGGCCCCCCTTTCACTTTGGCAGAAAGGTGGGTAATAACATGGAATCTCTAGTGACAGGCACTGGAACTGAAATGTCTGCAAAATTACATTTAACTGCCTTTTTAAGACTATCTTTCCATTCTAATATGATCATTTCAGGCTGCCTGAATGTGAATCCTTGTAATTCCAAGTCTCTGTATTCATCAATATGTAGAGCCCATGTGTCCTGGAACAGCATACAGTCCACAACTCTGTCTTTCTCTGCTAAGGTCCTGCTCTTCTAAAATGAATTTGTATGCTGTAACGTTAACATTACCCTTCACTGGGACTAAGGGGCCCAAACCCTGAAAAACAGCCCCAGCTCATTACCCCTCCCTCAACCACCCTTTACTGTTGCCACTATGCATAAATTGTGATTCATTGTGAAGGTCCTGACACACAGTTCTTGTCAAGTAAGTTTGGAAATCTGAAGCGAGCAACGCAACAGAGAACAGGTCAATTCTATATGCTACATGCTTCAGCACTCAATGGCCCCTATCTAAGTTTGTGTGGTCTACTATTTTGTGGTCGAGCTGATATTGCTCATGGACATCTCTCTTTCACAATAACAGCACTGACAGTTGACTGGGGCAGATCTAGCAGGTCACAAACTGTCAATGTCACAAACTGGCTTGTGGCAAAGGTGGCATCTTGCGACTTGTGCCATGTTTAAAGTCACTGAGCTCTTCAGTATGACCTATTCTACTGCCAGTGTTTGTTTATCGAGATTGCATGGCTATGTGCTTGATTTTATACACCTGCTAGCAAGGGTTGTCCAGTCCAGGGTTGCCAAACTTTTGGCCATATGGTGTACGTTTATACAAGTGAGAAGTAGGTAAAAATATGCAGTAGGCCTTGAAGAGAGTGAAATGAGGGGAGGAAAGGTATGTAATTCAATAACATCCTTTATTTAAGTTTGGTTTATATTAAAATTGTTAATTTGTTATTTAGGCCACAAAGCAATTTTCACTCACTTAGGATGCATAGAACTGGACTTAATTTCATCAGGTTTGGCAAAGCTTTTTTTTTATTTTTTTTTTAAGTTGATGCACTGGAGAAGCAGTACACTTTGTTGCTGGTGCACTTTTCCTTCTCAATAAAGGCACGTTGAATGAAATCATAGGAAATTGCTCTCCAATTTGCAGTGCATTTGTTGGAAGGCTATGTTTAAATCAAATATGTCACCTCCGAGAACCAGAAAAAGACATGCCTCTCGCAAAATTATGGCTGTGCATGTTAGAAAATGATTTATGTTCCATTTGTCCATGCCCCATGTCAACAACCACCCTCCAAGTTTCTTTAAGGAAAGGGCTTTGTTCAAGAGAAAAAAAATGGTGAAACTATTAATTGCAAAGTTTTAGTTCATTTGCTCAATGCAGAATGTTCCCTTGTTCTGGACCACATCACTTAGTTGCAGTAAAAACAGCATATTAAAGTTTCTGCGTACTGTTGTCAAGGTATAAAGCCAACTTGGGCCTACACACTCTGCTCTCAAATGTCTCACAATCAACACGGTATTGTTACTATACTGCAGTCAGACTTTGAACGATGAGAGAACTTAGGAGTTATTTAACTGAAAGAACACTTGACTGGGCTGGTTGATCTAGAGCTTATAATTTAGATGAGATTGTAGGTGGAAATTGCCACCCTGGCTTTATGGAGAGATTTAAAAAAGGCTAACACAATCAGCACCTCTTGCTTCTTGCAACTCACTGACTCAGGCTTTATAGACAATAACAACGTTGAGTTTCCACTGTAGCCCAGTCGTCATGTTGCTCAGTACTGTTTGCAGACAGTTTACAATGTTCCTGTCTCGCAAGCACAACTTTGGGTGACAGTCAAAACATCCCCAGTGCTGTTGTGTCAAAGCAGTTAAAAATAAGAACAAGACAAGTAGCCAGAAATATCCTTGATGACAAGTTCCCCACAAACTTCCATACCTGTTCACTTCTATATATAAGCTACAGAGCGCAAGGGCTCCAAATAGCCCCTCCTTATGGAGCAAAGACTTTTGATGTAAGAACATTCCTCCCAAATGACAAGTACAGCTGTGAAACCAAAACTACCACAACTTCATTAATGTTACAGCTTCCTGCCTACATGTTATCAGATAACCAGGTTAACTAACATTAGCTGTTGGCATTCATTGGTAGCTCCTAAAGCTAAACTGTTAACAACTAACTCCAGCTGTTGGGAACACTCCATGGCCAAAAGTATGTAGACATCTAATTATTGAGTTCAGTTGTTTTCAAAAGTTGATGGAATTCCTTTTTAAACGGAGTGGCAGAATTAGCATGCATTTACAGTAATGTTAAGCTGTTGCCATGTCGAGCTTCATAACGTCCCACCTAATGTGCCTAAGATGCAGTAATACTCGGCTCAGGCTGTTCTCAGTAGCTTGACAGACTGCAGCATACGGAGGAGGAACCCCTACCTTTGTTTAAAAGAACAGCATAGGAAGAATAGACAAAGGAAGGCGGGGGTTGAGGGGTGGGCTAGCGGGCATTTCCCACCTTTGGCAGTTCTGACAGCAGCTCTGAGCCATAGTTTGTTATTTCGCCCTGGTGCTCTCTCTGCAATTTTTGGCTCAAGGCATAGACTTCATTACTGGCCGCTTCAGAGGACATCACAGCTGGCGCTCTGTGGCTGTCCCCCCCTCTGAGCGGTGGGCCAAAGCTAGTCAACTTCAAACCCTCTGTACAATACCCACACGAATATGGCGTGACTTCTCCAACCGACTCTTTTCTGAACTCACGAAGCAAGTAGTCCTGCTGATGAAATGTATGAAAACTGAATTTCCACAACCGATTTAAGAACAGAAAATAAGCCATGAGGCCTTCCTTTAAAGGGAGGTGCCAAAAAAAAGCTGGGTTTTGAAGCAGGCCGAACAGACATGACGAGCAGATGCACAGGAGAGAGATTAGTCTTCTATGGCACCGACATGACCGTCTGTTTTCCGAAGGAGATTTGTTTTTACGCCTTCTGTAGCCTCGGTACTCTCCAGTTCCTTTTTGTTCACAGATGCCGAAACTATTCGGCAAAAGAGGTAAACAGATTTCTCTGTGCCTAGCTTGCCACACTGTGGAACGAGGGATAATTCACAAATCCATAAAAACTTCATTTCTGAGGCCAGCATCTTTTGATATTCTCCACGAGGAGAGCAAGAGGCGTTCACAAGCTGGTCCTCACTGCAGCCAAAGCAGGTGGTGCGTTTTATATGTGCAATCAGGAGTGGAAATTCAACAGTGCTACAAAATATTAGATTCACACTGAGCGAACCATATAGGACATACATAGTGCAACATTAGGTATGTCAAAATGACCTGTCATTTACATGTTTAGCCAGCAAGAACGTACAGGTGCACTTAGCATTAATAACAACCTTGGAAAGACAAAATGACCAAAGACTGCTTCCAATCATGTAGAAAAACTGTTGCCTGGCAACTCTATATGGTCAAAATGCATAACCACAGACAGTCAGATGGTTCCAGTAGTAAGCACTTAGGCAGGGCTGCTAACTCTCATAGGTACAGACTTGGCTCCAATGATCAGATACCCCTGATGACCTTCATTACTTGGATCAGGAGCTTTAGATTAGGGCTGGAGCTAAACACAGTAGGGTGGAAGACCTTCAGGACCAGCATTGGGTAAAAAAGTAACAAAAGTCAGACAGGAGCCAATCCAAGCCAGACAGGACCCAATGGGTTTTAGGCCAGGTTCGGACCATTTTTATCCACATACAGCATCGGGCTAGAGTTATGTTATCTTCATGTTCGAATGTCAATGTATGCAACAGTGTATCTACTGGTGATGCACTCACTGTAAATAATGTAATTATTAATAATGTAATGTGTAAAAACTTGTTTTTTTACTCATGTAAAAGCTCAATTCTAAAAAGTTGGGATAGTATGTGAAATGCTAATAAAAAGAAATCAGTGATTAGTCAATTCTGTTTAATTGATTCTTTTTTAATAAATATATGCTATACTCATTCTAAATATGATGCCTGCCACATGTGCTAAAAAAGTTAGGATGGCAGCAAGTTTGCCAATGTGTTTCATCATCTTTCCTTTTAACAGCACTTAGTTCTAATCATGTGGGGAACTGCAGATAGCACATTTGTGCTGAATTATTGGGCCTTCATTGATGTATTATGCACTCCATAATGCACTACACATTTTCAATAGCAGACAGGCAGGTCAGTCTAGCAGTCTCTTTTTATGCAGCCATACAATTGTAAGGTATTTTGTAACACATGCAGAATGTTTCTTGGTGTAAAAGGCATCAAGGCAGCATCTATTACTCCAAACTGTGCATGTATATTTCAACATTAAATGGCACTTTCACAGATGTCCAAGTTTACCATTAATACACCCCCATACCATGAAAGACCCTGACTTTTAAACTTTACGCTGGAAACAGTCTGGATGCTCCTTTACTTCTTTGGCCAAGAAATCACGACATCCATTATTTCTGAACAAAGAATCCAAACGGTTGACTTCTCAGACCACAATACATGTTTCCACTGTGCATCAGTCCATTTCAAACCAGGCTGAGGGACTGAAGGTCACAGGCACACAGTTGTGGTTTGAGATTTTTCGCCATCTCCTGAACCTTTTGATGATATTATGTACTGTGGATGGTGAAACACCTAAAATCCTTAAACAATGTCATTCTTAAACATTTGGAATGGCCAAATGTCACAAGCTCTCCAACCATCTTTACTCATAAAGTACTAGGCCTATCCTGGAGGTTCCTTTTAAATGTTTTCAGAACATTTAACAACGTTGCCTGTCCCTAGTTATTTGGAGCATCAATTTCAGGCATCAATTTCAAAATGTTAAAGTTCAAAAACGTTAAAGTTGATGAGGCAACACATATTTTTGTAAATACGTAACAAAGTAGATTTACAAATCACCGCTTTATGATTTTATTTGTGTTTTACTTACTGTCCCAACTGTAAATCTGTCAAAATAGCTGTAACATTCTGTCTGAAGGCCTTTCTGATTGTAACAGGAGGTATGAAATTACCAGTATTTGAGAACGATTACATTGCATCTGCTTAGGAAGTGCTAACTTTCCTATTAGCTAGCTGCAGTAGTATTTATGTACACTCACCCATAACTTTAGTAGAAACACCTCCTTGTTTCTACACTCAACGTCCACTTTATCAGCTCTATATAGGTGCACATTGAATTTCTAATATTACAGACTGTAGTCCATCTGTTTCTCCGCATACTTTGTTAGCCCCCTTTGGTGGATCATTCTCTGAACTGCAGTGACACTGTTGTGGTGATGGTGTGTTGGTGTGTGTTGTGCCGACACGAGTGGATCAGACAGCAGTGCTGCTGGAGCTTTTAAACACCTCAGGGTCACTACTTGACTAAAAATAGTCCACCAACTAAAATTACTGAACTAGCAGCATCCTGTGGGCAGTGTCCTGTGACCACTGACGAAGGACTAGAGGATGGCCAACACAAACTGTGCAGCAACAGATGAGCTGGAGCAATGAGGTAGAAGTGTCCAATAGAGTGGACAGTGAGTGAATACAGCATTGAAAAACTCTGTGTGATCCTCTTACACCTGCACAAAACACACTAACACACCACCACCACCACCACATCAGTGTCACTGCAGTGCTGAGAATGATCCACCACCCAAATAGCACCTGCTCTGTTAAGCAACTGACCACTGAAGAACAGGATAAAAGGGGGCTATCAGAGAAACAGATGGACTACAGTTTGAAACTGTAGAACTACAAAGTGCAGCTATATAGTAAGTGGAGCGGATAAAATGGACAATGAGTGTAGAAACACTGTTGTCAGAACAAAACTTTGCATCTCCTTTTTTGTCGATTTTCAGTTTTTGACATAATTTGAAAATGCATGCTGGCTTTAATCTTGTATGTAAATTTCATGAAGGATGGAAAAAAGTCTGGTTCCATTGAGTTACATTGAATGTAATGTGTGTTTTTTCCTTTTCCTGTAAAGTTACCATTTTGGAGATACAAGGTTTTGTTCTGACAGCAGCAATACACACACACACACTCACACACACACACACACACACACACACACACACACACACATATATATATATATATATATATATATATACACTATATTGCCAAAGGTATTCAGTCACCCATCCAAATCATTGAATTTGAAGTGTTCCAATCGCTTCCATGACCACAGGTGTATAAAACCAAGAACCTGTGCATGCAGACTGCTTCTACAAACATCAGTGAATGGGTCGCACTCAGGAGCTCAGTGAATTCCAGCATGGTACCGTGATAGGATGCCACCTATCAAGTCCAGTCGTCAAATTTCCTCACTACTAAATATTCCACAGTCAATTTTCACCTCAACCTGATAGAACACCTTTGGGATGAATTAGAGTGGAGACTGCGAGCCAGGCCTTCTCTTCCAGCATCAGTGTCTGACCTCACAAATGCTCTTCTGGAAGAACGGTCAGAAATTCCCCTAAACACACTCCTAACCCTTGCGGAAAGCCTTCCCAGAATAGTTGAAGCTGTTATAGCTGCAAAGGGTGGGCCAACATCATATTAAACCCTATGGATTAAGAATGGGATCTCACTCAAGTTCATATGCGTGTGAAGGCAGACAAGCGAATACTTTTGTCAGTATAGTGTATGTATGTAATGTGTGTATACTTCAAAGAGGAAGTGGGTCATGCATGATAGGATCTATGCAATAATTTATTGTCAAACGCAAAGCTAAATGTAAAGGGATGATGGTGCTTTGTTTGTATGCAAAGACTGACATTCTAAATATAAATGCCTTTACATATTTGTACTAGATTGCCAATGTTGACAATGAAAGAGCTCATATACACACCTTACATTTGTGTGCGTGTGTGTGTGTGTGTGTGTGTACATATATCCTATCCTGTAAAGTTACTGGTTTAGAAAAGTGAGGTTTTGTTCTGACAGCAGCGATATACACACACATGCATGCATGCGTAAAATCTTTCACTGTCAACATTGCCAATCCAGTAGAAATAGCAGAGAATGTAAAGAGGTTTACAATCAGAATCTCAGTCTTTGCATATATGACATAGAAACATCATCTCTTTTCCTTTTGCTCTCGCATACCGAAAGGGCCCCCATCATGCACGACTCACTTCCTCTGTGAAGTCATGCATGCATGATTTTTTAAGGCTAGCGTAATTGATTGTACATATATAGTGAAAGAAAATGAGAAAAAGAAGTGAAATGATAGCCGGCTTTTTAACATTCTAATTCCAATCTCAATTTATTTTAATGGATTTGTACTCTTATACCATTTCGCAACTGCTGTATGATTTGAATAATTTCTCCCTTTTCTTTTTCTAATGAAAAAGCAGGATCTTCTTGCCTCATGAGATGACTTGCTAAAAAGGCGCTAATGCATTTGCATTCCGTCTCAGGCTAACGCAAGCTCGTTCTGTGCCTTGCATGCACACACAGACTCTGGCTAGAGCACATTAGAAAGAGCTAATGCCTTAAAAGCACAACTGATGCTCAGATCATGAGCTACAGCAGATGACAAGGCTGCCGGGTGATGATAAGGCTTTAGCAGGCATTAAATGAAGACACACTGAACAGGCTTATGGTCATGCACGGATATTAAAGCTCAGGCTGCTATCAGCTATGGGAGCCGCTGTGGAACCGCTGAGATATAACACTGTCGGAGACGTGCAACAGACTGCCGCATGCAGAGGAGGAGCTGCAGTGGGTTTTAGATAACGATCTAGTTTAACAGATGGTGTATATAGTAGGATACATGGGATATTACACATGGAGCAGGGTACTGTTACTTTTCTGGGGCTGGATTCTCAAAGCACTCATGACAGTCTTAACCCACTAAGACCATAACATCTACAGAGCCTAACTGGCTGCTATGAAACATTACAGGCATCATTTTGACATTTTCTGTGGGCGTAATTGTAGAATTAAACATTTATGATCTTTCAACAATGTCCTGCTCCAAAAGCTTGGTTTTAATGTATGTTTGGGATCATTGTCTCTTTTCAGCTGCAGCTTCTTCACTGACTGTGGCTTTCAGGAATTGTTAGTCTTTAGTACAATCCTATGTTCCTTCTATACCCACAACATTTCTTATGCTATTGGCCATCCACCCACATGCTTAACAGTTGGCGAGGTGGTCCCATACCAGCCAAGACTTTCTGTAGGTTCTTTGCAGTGATGTGGGGGTTTTGCTTGGCAAACCTAACCAGTCCAGGAGAAGTTCTATCAAAGATATTTCTTTGTCTTCCAGATCTTGTCTTCAGCTCACCAGCTCGCCTTAACTTTCATTGCTTAATGGCATACCAGACAAAACTAAAGAGAAAGTGTCTAGATGTCTTTTATAGTCTTGCTTTGTGAGAGTGAGCTCTCTTTAGTTTCGGATCATCAGTCAACTGCTGGATGAGCCTTGGGTTGCTGAGTGGAGGCACAACATCTTAGAAATGTCAGTGAAAAGCTCTTCATAATGAAACGCATAAACTGTCCAGATATAAGTGAATTATCTGATATTGTCTATTTCAATATAGATATCTATATCATATAGTGTAATGTTCATGTTGCATGACTCATGGAATCACTGAGAAACATTTTCTTTTTCAGCCTGTGTCCGAGACGGTAATATGTAAAAATGCATGTTGTAGAGTGAAAAAAATCCTGTGAAATCTGACCTGGCGCTTCCGAATTTTTTAAAGGCTTTACAGGGCGACTCACAGCAGCATATGCCCATCATGTTTTAGCACTTTTTCTCTGTAACTTTACTGCTTTAAATAATTTTATTTAAGCAAAAATATCACATATAGTGCAGCTTTAACTGTTGTTTGGCTTCTGAAATGCAACAGCAGTGTTGCCGTTTGCTGTAAGGGCAAAGCTGCCATTCTGAAATCTGATCAGTTTAAAGTGAAGTAGAGCTTGAGCTTGGTGTCCAGCCAAGGGTGTGTTTAGTTCTTTTTTTCTTAAGCCACTGCCCCTTGTCTGTGCATGGGCCTGTACTCACAAACCCACACTCATTCACTCACTCAGTGTCTATCTCAGTGTACGGCAACACGGACTACGGGTAGGAAAACAATGGAACTAGGAGCTGCTGCATTGTTGTCATGACTTGCATGCCAAATACACAACAGACAACGGCGGGGGGCTTGAAAATGCATCAGTCGTGGCAAATTGAAACGTCAAGCTTGACTACGGAGATGGGACGCAAAACGTTATTTCATGCAAAAGCCTGCGGAGATTTCCCTCAGCATAAACATGCAATGAAGAGAAAACAAGCCAAGTGCCGCTTTCTATCTCTCTCTCTCTCTCTCTCTCTCTCTCTCTGATGCATTGTCATTCTCTTGTTTGTTTGCTCACTCAGGCATAGCCCTGACATTACAATACAGGCAGATGGAGGTTTCCCAGGGGGGCACAGAGCAAGAGAGAAGAGCGAGATCAGATATTTTTTAACTTATGTAGAGAAAGACACATTTGAACCTGCTATTGTCCTTTTTATGGAAGACAATGAGAGATAATGAGAGAGAAAGAGATGCAGAGAAAGAGCGTAATGAGAAGAGGGGGAAGACCCAGAGGAATAACACTAACAGGGGGCATTTCGGGCAAGTCATAATGCTTAATAACTTAAAAGGCTCATAGCAGGGGAAACTTTCCTCTGTTTTTTGAAATGGAAGCATTCGGTCCACTATGTAATCCCTGTTAAAGGTTCAGAACGTACGATTCCCTTCCATTCAGTCCATCCAGTGCGCAAGCAAAGGAAGCCTGTTTTAACGTCCTCGTGTCTGCAATGTCACACCCATTGCCTACAGCAGTCTGGCCCTTTGATGTGATAAAGTTTTTATTGGACAGGGTCAAATGGTGATATAAAATAATTACAACTGTTCTAGCTCAAAGTCACAAAGATTACAAGAATTTTAATGTAAAAAAACCAAATGTGGGGCTCCTGAGTGGCGTTGGGCCTATAATCAGGAGATCGTGATGCTACAGCCGTCCGTAACTGGGAGTTCAAGAGAGCACAATTGGCCTCGCTTTCTGGATGGGTAGGAAGGCCCCGCCTCTCCTCCATCACTCAACGTGATGCTAATCAGCGCAGGTGTCTGTTATATGATGTAACAGATCTGGCAGTTGGCGCTTTCCTCCGAGCACGTTTAGCTGTCCAATGACGTTGCGTGAGTGGCAGTTTGAAAAGATGCGGGAGCTGGTTTCACAGGTCTAGGAGGAAGCCTGTGCTACCCTTTGCCCTCCTAGCGTTGATAGTATTGTGTGATTAGGGGAGTCCTAACTAGTGGGTGGCATTGGAGACGACTAAATTGGGTAAAAATCCAAAAAAGCAACCAACTGGGCTTAATTTAATCTTACTTTTAATCAACCATACAGTTGTATGCAAAGGTTTTCAAGCATAGTGAAGTAAGTAAACAGTGACTAAAACAGTCTGTTTACCTCTAAGGAGTAAAGGGAGTTTGAAAAACTCATGTAGAAATTAATTGTGACTCTCTTTGGTACATAAAGCCTGACGAATGTTACAAATGGTCATCAGTGGCCAAAATAAAGATGAAGAACATTATTCAAATTCAAAGGCATTCTTTTATGAATGGCAAAAGAATTTGGCACACAGAAGCACCGAACAGGGGCCTGTCTTCACTGCACATGACGGAGTCTGAAAATCTGCCAGTCCAACCATGGCTCCCCAACACGCCAGCAGCACGCCATCAGATAAATCCAACTCTGCCTCCACGGGACGCGTTTAAAAAGTCTGCAGGAGTTCTGGGCTCCACTCGTCAGGCCTGGAGCGTCGAGGCATCCGTCATGGCCGCCGCCGCAAGTCTGAGTTGCTTAATCTGTTTCACTCCATGCGCCACTGACCCAGGAAGGCTGCGAGAGAAGCCGACGTCTTTCCCCTCCAATTTCACACCTGCTCTACATCAGCACGCTTCCTCTGTGACGAATCTCAACGACAGCGCTCCAGAGCGCCTCTGCCATCCGGCATGGCGGCAGCAGAAGAGCTGCATAATCCCACACGCGAGCGTGCTAAATAGGCTACTCCCACGCCGTCTCATTCTCACCTACTGTACCAGTTAAACGTGTCGTCACACACGACTGAATGTATGTTTTTCACAGTTTTAAAGACATTTTGATTTAAAGGATTATGCTTTGCGGCATAGTTTGGTGAAAAAAGCTCATTTTCATAGTTTTCTCCTCACCCCAGACGTAGTGGAATCAGTCAGGACGTGTTCGGTGTAACAAGTTAGCTTTTTTCGTTCTGCCCACAAACGAGGAGTCTAAAATCAATGGACGTCAATAGGCAAAACAGTACTGCGCAAAACTGCACAACGGCACCTTAAGTAATCTCAAATAGACTTGCTTATGTGCTTTCTGGCACGATAGGACACTGTTATTCTTTAAAAATAGACCAAACTAAATACAGTTCAGGCTTCAGGATGGCTCCTACGACTTTTTTGAATTTTCATCCATTGTGTTTTTGTCAAAAACCACAGAAGCAATAGAGGTTAATTAACAACCCCACACAAAAAAAAAAAGATTTCCAAAGTGAATAAGTTTTGCACGTGAAACTTCACATTAAGTTCACTTTCTCAATCAGCGGCAAAACTGGTTGGGGAACATTGATCTTGGGGCTTTACATAAGAGCCCTAAATGAAGAGCAGGCTTAATTAGTACATGAAACAATGATAATAACAGAAAGCAGTAATTAGTAAATGTTGCTAGAACAGTGTTAAATTACAGAACAGTTAAATAACAGTGTTTAATTGAAAACAGCACAAAAACACAATATTTAATGTTTTTACCTTATGATTGTTTTGTAAAAGCCCTGAAATAGCAGTCACTTAGAGACTGAAGACACCAATTGATCCAGTTGCTCTGTGCAATAGTATAGGACCTCTGTTGTGATATTTTTCATAATGCACCACACATTTTAATGCAGAGACAGGTCTGGACTGCAGGCAGGCCAGTCTTGCACCTGTACTCTCTGATTACGTCATTTAAATAATATTAGACATTCATAAATAAGATGTAATTTAGAAAGTGTTGTGTTGCTCTAAAATTGGATATAGCAGTGTTATAGATGAGTTCACTGTTGTACAAGTAACCCACACCATGGGCACTAAAATACACCTAAACCTTGGCTTTTGAACTTTACACTGGTAACAATCTGAATGCTTTTACTTAATTGGCCCAGAAAACACAGTGGCTATTAACTGCACAAACAATCTGAAAGGTGTAGTCATTACACCACAATACATGTTTCCACTGTGCATCGAGCCATTTCAGATGAGCTTGAGTTCAGAGAGGTCAGCGCTTACTGTGGACACATGGCTTTCACAGTGAATGGTACAGGATGCTGCGATGAAAAGCGTTTATTCATCTGTTAATCAAAGTATGTGTGTGATATCCATCACATATTTCAGCCTTGACTTTTATACACAGTACCCAGAGTTTTCTCTGGATTTTCTGAATCTTTGATAATATTATGCACCGTAGAGGGTGATTTTTTTCTTCTTTTTTTCTTCTACAAGCCTTATTCTTGCTCATAATGGTCTAGGCCATTTTGTCTTGTTTCAAGAAAAACTGAACCACCTTGGGAGCCACAACATTTCATTACCATTTTATGGAAGTAATGTGTTAGAATCAAATGTAAATATGTCTCAATATGTGCTAATGTCTGAGTGTAATGTTGGAGGCCTAAGTCAGTTTCTCATTCGCCAAATTTGTGTTTGAATTTTCCAGGTCCACCTTAAATCTCAGCCTGAAGCGCCAAAATGTAACTGCTGCACCATTTAAGGGTGAACAGGAAATTTGAACTTTGAGTGCTTATAAAGGCAAATGAGTCAGTCAATGTATATCTGTGTTATCGATGTTCATTATTCCTTTTGCCTTTTCGTTAACTACTTGCTAGGCAAGATTGTGGTCTGCGTTGCTGTGTGACCAGTGGTCTGTGTCCAATCTTTTGGGTTATAAGCAGCTATACATATAACCTCAGCGTTTAAGACCAATTATAATTAAAACTGTTTTAGAACGATCATCATAGCTTTATTTTACTGCAAAGGCAGATTATTGTATGTTTACCACACTGTTTTGCAAATCCTGCAACTACAGGTTTTGGCAGTTCTTATGATAATTACATGGTTTACTTTATAATGATGCCCACTGTTAGAAATAAAGGTTCATTGCAACCAGACCAGTAAGATAAAAAGCCTGGAGACGACAACTTAGAACATGCCATATCAACGGATTATGGTTCAGTTCTGTTCCCTGACTAAATTGGTACCACCCCAATGATAAGAGGGACACTGCCTCAGTGTCAGTTTCATACCTTTTTTCTGTAAAGAGAGTGTCTGTAAAATGCGGAAAATAGTAAAAATGAGTTGGTGAGTCCAAACATTTGACCAGTACTTTCATTTTAAACCTCACATAGAGGTGATACATTTACGGCAAATCTAACTACCCTTGGCACCATGTAGGCAAGCTAAAAACAACACCTGCTTATGCAAAAACCACATCACATCTGCCAAGAACCACATAATATGCAATATGAAGTAGTAATAACTGACATTTACCATTCATCTTAAGAAGAGCCACAGATGGCTATAACTCTGAACACACTGTTTCACACCCAGCGCAAACATCAAACTATAACACCACTCCAACACGGATACATTTATGACATGGTGTCAGTACACACAGGCCAGATGGAGAAGAATGACAGTTGGAGTTTTGTAGTCGGTTCTGTCCTGCCTTATCAGGCCCTGCCCTGACAAACAGAGCCTGTCAAATGTTAGTGGCTAACATGGCAGATATATAGAGGACCAAACCCATCAAGCACAGATTAAATGGTGTCTTAGCTAGAGCAGGATCAGTCTTATGTAGGAGAATCACTTAAGACATTAGATCCACTAAATATATAGGCATGGAAAACATCTAAAATGCAAGCGAAATATAGAGGAAATAATAGAGAATCGATTAGTGAGAGAACAGTTTAGAGCAGACAAATGGAAGTTGTATTTACTTTTGTCTGGTGATTTCCATCCATCCATCCATCCATTTTCTAAGCCGCTTCTCCGTCAGGGTCACGGGGGGTGCTGGAGCCTATCCCAGCAGTCTTCGGGCGGAAGGCAGGACACACCCTGGACAGGTCGCCAGTCCAGCGCAGGGCAGACAGACAGAGACAGACAGTCACTCACACCTAGGGGTAATTTAGCACGTCCAACTGGCCTGACTGCATGTCTTTGGACTGTGGGAGGAAACCGGAGGAAACCCACGCAGACATGGGGAGAACATGCAAACTCCACACAGAGAGGACCCCGGTCACCTGCCCAGGGAATCGAACCCAGGCCCTCCTTGCTGTGAGGCAACAGCGCTACCCACCACACCACCGTGCCACCCTTATTACATAATAAGCCTTATTATTATTAACTACAGGGACTTCAGTGCAAACTGCCTGAGCTATTCTTAGGTTATAGAAGAGTGTAATGAAACTTTGGGCCTGCTGGTGGATTAGTGTCTCTTACAGTCAGTACTTGATCTGCTAGATTACATCTCATCAGTCTTTATATCAATAAATTATATGCATAACATTGTATAGTATAATACACAAAACATGTGCTGTAGGAAGTGCTTATTACAAGCTAGTTAATATGTAATAAAACCAGTGAATTAGCAGTTATTGGCCATTAATTACCTGCCATACACGTTAATAGGGGCATTTCAAGGGCATTATAATGTCCCTCCAACACTGATGTGTTACCAAACTATCTACTGAAAGATTAAGTGTAACTTTTTTGAAATCTGCTACAAAACATTTGACATAAACAAGCCATAACCATGCCATTTTGTCGAGATGTCATGAGAGGCTTCGGTCAATGACAATGTTGTGTTACCAGTAATAGACATAACTGATGCCACAAAGCCATAATGTGTTAGATCTCAGTGGGTTAACAGATTAACAGAGGTAACAAACACTACTACTTTTCTTGATGGCCTCTCCGTTCAACATCAATCAAGGGATTCACATCCACTGTTCGTTTCACTGAGCACGTTCCTGGGCAACATCTGTTCATGTAGGGCTCCTGTGACTATAGTTACTGTCATGCGAGATGCCAGCTGCTAGATGAAGCCAGACAAAGGCAGGCTCTTCAGCTCCACAAAACACGCAACTCAACAAGGTCATCCAGTCTACCTGCGACGGAAGAGCATGTTAGTTGTGATCTACAGAAAAGCACCAACACAACTTTCTCCACAGTCAGCAAAACAGAGCTGAGTCATTCTCCTTTAGCCATGGCTGTATATTTGAGTTAGTTTATTATTGCTCTTGATGGCCCCCCTCCCCCCACACGAGCAATCTTTCAGCGCCTAGTAGAGAAAGGCTGACGCCATATTTCTTCCTGAGAGCAGATTCTTTCTGTCTGGCGATGGGGGCGGGGCCGGAGAGCTCTGGAGTTTTCCGAGGCTATAAGAACACAGTGCTTTATGACCAGCGGGGGTGTTTTAGTGCAAGATCACATGCTGGAGGTTGAAGCTGTGCTTATCAACCTTAGAGAGTTAATGAGAAAGAGTGAAGGAGGATGAGAAAGGACAGAGCGATTAGTGGGCAAGTGGAGAGATGGAAGAAGAGTAAGAAAGAAAGAAAAAAGAAACAAACAGACAAACAATGGAGAGTCAAAAGTGATTGATGGATGACTGGACAGACAGAAGATGATGGAGAAAGAGATAAGACCTCCTGGGCAGGTTGAATACTTAAGAAAATGAACAATGACAGAAGAGGAAGAAGTAGATTGAAGAAGTTGTAAGAAGAAAGAAAGAAAGAAAGAAAGAAAGAAAGAAAGAAAAAAGTGGAGAATGAAAATGAGTATGTATATGTTATTCCAGATTGAAAGAGAGAGAGAGAGAGTGAGAGAGAGAGATGGAGGTAGAAAAGAATTAAGAAAGAATGAATGGAAAACAAGATGCTATTTTACAGTAACTGAATGTGTAGAATAGATCAGTTTAGTATGTAGTACAGAGCATTTAGTGTAGTTTAGAGTAGATAAGCTGATGACCAGTCAGGGTGTACTCAATGGTTTATTCTGGAGGAAAGAAAGAAAGAAAGAAAGAAAGAAAGAAAGAAAGAAAGAAAGAAAAGGGATAGAAACAAAGAAAGAAAGAAAAGAAAGAAAGAAGGAAACAAAAGGAAAGAAAGAAAGAAAGAAAGAAAGAAAGAAAGAAAAGAGACAAAGAAAGAAAGAAAAAAGAAAAGAAAGGAAGAAGAAAAGAAAGAAAGAAAGAAAAGAAAGAAAGAAAAGAGAAAAAGAAAGAAAGAAAAAAAGAAAAGAAAGGAAGAAGAAAAGAAAGGAAGAAGAAAAGAAAGAAAGAAAAAAGAAAGAAAGAAAGAAAGAAAGAAAAGAAAAGCAAACAGCTAAAGAAAGTGAGGTGAGAAACTGATGGAGAATCAGAGAGGTGTAGAAGAGGAACAAAAGAAAGGAAGAAAGAGGGAAATAAAGAAAGTGGAGTGAGCGACTGATGGAGGAGATAGCCCGGGTCTCAGGGGACAGATGGTATTAGACTCTGGGGTCTCTCTGGGTGGGTTAAGCGCTTTTTTCAGCCACACTGTTTCACTCCAGATCAGCGTGAAAGCTGTAGCATTAGCCGGCTCCGCAAACAGGAGTGATTCTCAACCCGACGGAGGCGGGTCTGCTCTGCTCTACGTCCCCCAAGGTGAGTCTAAACAAAACCAGCTGAAGGGAAGGAGACGGGACAGCCCTCCCTAAGTGCTTCCGCCCGCCTCTCCGCTGCGGATTAATAATAGAATTTCTGTGCGGTCTCAAATTCACAAAGCTGTATATTTTCCACACACGGACACACTCGGAGTGTTAGGAGGTGGGAACTGGAATTCGGGGGGTGTTTTCCATTTCTGTTTTGATTAGTTGGCTTTCCAACACCGGTTCCGCTGGAGACCACCTGCAGAGATGTGGTGGATCGGCAGGTTCCCTCAGCTGGAGAGCAGACTGACAGAAATAAAAGAAGGAAAAAGAAGTAGGGGGCCTTAAAGACGATGCCTGGCATGCAGCCACACAGCAAGATGGCCAGTCACTCAGGAGCAGCGGCCGTTTGGCTGTAATGAGTGCTGATGGCCAGAAAAGTGAGCCAGCACGGCAAAATGTACCAATCCACTGATGCAAAGCTCACCCTGAACAACAAAAAATGGTAATACACCTTGAAGCCAGTGGTGGACACAAAAGGTTTCTTCAATGGGTGCAAATGGGGACGGGGAGTTTTGGCAAGGTGACATGTTCATCTGGCAACCACTGAACAAACTTCTTATGTGGATATGCAGCTGTATGTCTCAGGCACATTCCACTTGCTGCAAAATATGTAACACAGATTTATTCAGTATGTAGTACATACTATTTTTATGAGTATTTCAGAGTAAGTTATATGTAGTACAGATGAATTTAGTGTGTAGTACATAGTATTTTAGAGTAATTTAGTATGCAGTACATAGTATTTCAGAGTAGTTTATATATAGTACAGATGAATTTAGTGTGTAGTACGTAGTATTTTAGAGTAATTTAGTATGCAGTACATAGTATTTCAGAGTAATTTATATGTAGTACAGATCAATTTAGTGTGTAGTATGTAGTATTTTAGAGTAATTTAGTATGCAGTACATAGTATTTCAGAGTAATTTATATGTAGTACAGATCAATTTAGTGTGTAGTACATAGTATTTTAGAGTAATTTAGTATGCAGTACATAGTATTTCAGAGTAGTTTATATATAGTACAGATGAATTTAGTGTGTAGTACATAGTATTTTAGAGTAATCTAGTATGCAGTACAGAGTATTTCAGAGTAATTTATATGTAGTACAGATCAATTTAGTGTGTAGTACGTATTTTAGAGTAATTTAGTATGCAGTACATAGTATTTCAGAGTACTTTATATGTAGTACAGATCAATTTAGTGTGTAGTACGTATTTTAGAGTAATTTAGTATGCAGTACATAGTATTTCAGAGTAGTTTATATATAGTACAGATGAATTTAGTGTGTAGTACATAGTATTTTAGAGTAATTTAGTATGCAGTAGATAGTATTTTACAGTAATTTAATATGCAGTACATAGTATTTCAGAGCAATTTATATATATTATATATTTATTATGGGCGGCACGGTGGCGTGGTGGGTAGCGCTGTCGCCTCACAGCAAAGAGGGCCTGGGTTCGATTCCCCGACTGGGTGACCAGGGTCCTCTCTGTGTGGAGTTTGCATGTTCTCCCTGTGTCTGCGTGGGTTTCCTCCGGGTTCTCCGGTTTCCTCCCACAGTGCAAAGACATGCAGTCAGGCCAATTGGACATGCTAAATTACCCCTAGGTGTGAGTGACTGTCTGTGTCTGTCTGTCTGCCCTGCGATGGACTGGCGACCTGTCCAGGGTGTATCCTACCTTCCGCCCAAAGACTGCTGGGATAGGCTCCAGCACCCCCCCGCGACCCTGACGGAGAAGCGGATTAGAAAATGGATGGATGGATGGATATATATATATATATATATATATATATATATATATATATATATATATATATATATATATACTCTCTCTATATATATTTATATATAGAGTAGTTTTGTGTATAGTACAGGGTATTTTGGAGTAATTTAGTATGTAGTGCAGATCAATTAAGCATAGAGTAGAGAGTAATTTAGAGTATTTTAGTATAAAGTACAGATAAATTTTGTATGTAGTACAGTATTTGAGTAGCTTAATATGTAGTACAGAGAACTAGAGTGATTTAGTATGTTGTACATATCATTTTAGTACAGTTTTAAATTGCGAACAATCCATTTAGTCCTCTGACCACTGAACAAACTTCAGAAAAAAAGCAAACCAACCAAGATATAGTTTCTCTGTTCTGATCAACTGATTGGAAAACAGCTACTTTGCACAACTTGGTAGATGCTACAGAACCGTCCGTCTGATTTTTAGTCCACAGTTTAGTTTTATTTGCTGAGTTTAACAAATGCAGCAAGTCGGTATTATTCAAACCCTCTCAGGCCTGAATACCCTCTGCAGTACAGCCAGGCTGTAAAGGTTGATTGACATTACTTTTCAAATGATGTTTTTATTCAAATTGACAGTTGTTTTAAAAAGCAGTCATCACACATTCCCTCCAAGAACAGAATATGCTTTATGTATGATCAGTAGCAAGTGTAAAAATTTGTGTGAGAAGTATTTGATGATTTACCAACATATTAGTGTACAAGAATGAGTGTAGTAAGTGGGGTGGAAAGTGACATAGGGGCCACTCCATAAACCTGATAGCACATAAAACGTCGTTCTTTCATTCCATTTCAATACTTTTCTTGTAGCTCATTGAGGAAAAAGGAGGAAATTTGTCTTTGGTATTTAAACTTCCAGTTAACACCACGTTTTTTATAAATAGAAGATGGACTTTTATTTAATTGATGAAGTTATTGTTATCCATACTAAATAATACAATATTTTCTACATATCTGCTTAAAAAAACAAATAAAAGGTTTGGAATCTGTGAATAAAGATTAGAAACTGAAGGTAAATGTTATTCATTACATACCTAAAGATGTGATTAAGTATGTAATTAATAACTAAATTACATATCAAAGCCACAGTCTGCTATTCTCTTAAACAGAACTCTAAGTGTCAAACTTTAGAAGAACCTTTTGACTTTTTTCTTGTACTGAAACAGAATATGAGCATAAATATTTCTTTCAGATCTTGCTATTGATTTTCACCTATATATTGAAGATTAAATAAGGGTTGTGTACAGGCATAGATTGGTTCCCTTCTGCCCTCCTTTTAGAGAAGACTGCAATGCTTGTGAACCCAGGTGCTCAGGTGCGTTTAGAGAATTGAGGTCCACAAAAATGGACAAAAAGCAATGAAACCCATTCAAACAGAAGCACCACGGGAAGCCGCCAGAACCTTCAGAATTCTGCCTAAATACCAGAGCGGACCCCAGGGGAAGAGATGGAGATGAACTGGAGGTGACCATGCCAGCCTGTGGAGCTCTGTCCTGACATTTAAAAGACGACTGGCCAGGTCTGCTGCCGTGCGATGAGCTGCAGGTAGTGAGTGGACTGTGGATTGTGGTGGCAATGTAGTACATGTGTAGAGTGGACAGGTAGTGCCTCAGAGGAGCATGTTTCAGAATCTAGAACACAGGCATGCTCATGATGCTGACTAGATATGCCACTTTGCCACGAAGAAAGAACGAAAAAAAGCTAGCAAGGAAAGAAGGCAGGAAGGAAGGACGGGTAAACAAAAGAAAGACAGAGACAAGCCTCAAGAAAGAGAATGAGATGTCAGGAAAGGCTAGAGAAATAGGAAGAGAAAACATTCCACTTGAGAAGAAGAAAGAAAGAAAGAAAGAAAGACTTGATCCTCAAGAGGAAGTAAGAAGCCTCAAGAAAGAGTGATGAAGAGAGAGCTAGGTCTCAGGTTTTTCACTTTGAAAGAAAAGAAGGGAAGAAAGACGTGATGCTGAAAGGTGTGCTGTAGTGTCAGTGTCTACTGCCATGGCTGGAAGTTCACTACTCATCCAGTGTTGCCGCAACACTGGAATTCATCTCAAAGAACTTCCTCCAGTGAAATCACAGCAGCAAACAAACACGCACGCAGCACGTTGGCTACGGTCACTCTACAATTCATCATGGTGGTGGTGAACGCCTGTGTGTGTGTGTGTGTGAGGCCGTGTGTGTGGCGCATAATAACAAGTTAGCTTTGATTGTTTCAAATGGAATCTGAAATATCGAATGCGGCGCTCAGGGTTTAGGCGGGCTGCTCGTTTCAGATCCCTTTATTTGATGTTACGCTTGATGTCGGGGCGTTCTTTTATAAAGATACTGTAATTTATGTGCGCGGCTGCGGGACCGTGGACGCTGGGCACGGAGCCAGGCTATCCCAGTTGTGGAAAAGAAGGAGGGGGAAAGCCCGTTTGGAGGAAGAGTGTGGCTGATGGAGAGGGAGTGAGAGCGCGAGCGAGAGCATGAGTGGATGAGATAGAGAGAGAGAAGCGGTGAAAGGGGACTGGTAAAATGGCAGCAGTGGCATGGAGATGAAAATTGATTTATTGCGCCGGTGATGAGGAGCGGCATGGCTGCCGCTCTGGGGAAGTGGACTGCGGCAACATAAAACAGTGCTTTTGATAGTAATTGCTGTGGGGGTCCCACTAGACCTGCTAGCGTTGCGCTGCGCCGAAAAAAAATTATGCATTCCCGACGCAGAAAGCTCTTCTAATTTTTGCACTCTCTCGAGTTGCCGCCTCAGAATGAGCGGCTTGAGATGTCTCCTCCACTCCTGCTCTCTCTCTCTCTCGCCCGCCCCCGTGGCAACAGAACAAGGCTGTAGGCCAGACACAGAGATGTGCTCTTGAGTAACCCAGCTAGCTGTCTGTTTAACAGTGAGCGTACATGCTCACTGAGATTTCCCCAGGCAAGAAGATGCTAATCTGAATGCCGTTTTGTAGCGTATAGAGGAATCTAATTTCAATTCTTAAAGGGGAAGCACAGGGGATAGATCAAACAATGGAAACATTCACCAATACACTATACATTTACCGGCCAATTTATCAGAAACACCTACCTTAAAGGTCCACCTTGATCTCCAGGGACTGCAGTCCATCTGTTCATGCACAGTTTACCGTTATTTATTACCCATCTGCTATCTCTTCATCAATGGCCAATTTCTGAAACAAGATCCGCTCTTGCCTGGATATTATGGTGACCCTGAGTTTTGATGAGCTTATTTGCATTGCCCTTGCATTGTCCTAGTTACTAGAGTTAGTGCTCTTGTTGGGTAAAACTGTGTTCTGGTTCATGTGTGTACGTGCCTCGACCATGAGACAGAGACAAGACTGCCTATGGCTGCTTTGAAGATCCCTGAAACTGACCAAAGGTGTTGTAAGCACATGGAGTTGTTTGTCAGAAGTAGTGGCTGAGGGTAAGCAAGCAATGTGACCCTCAAGGGAGCCAACAATAGTCTTTTCTCTAAACTGCTGTGGACCTTTCCCGGGACCAGAAGGACTAGGAGCTGGAGGTGAAGGTAGGGTGATGTGGTAAAGATGTCCATTGTTAAAAGGACAACACAAGATTGTCAACACAAGATCTGGTATTATGTTGGACTGGGAGGAAGCTGACCCAGCCCCTGCGGCTGTAACTGTAAAGTTTGGCATTTTTATTTACTAGTTTGTGCTGTTGTTAGGGCAAAAGTAAGCTACTCTGCCAGTTGTATGGGTGTTATTTGGCACCGTTTTTGGTGTTATGTCATGCTTACCGTCAGCAGGAGACTAGCAGCTTTAGATAATCCCCACTTTTCACATTCACAAAAGCTTTTTTTTTCACATTCACCCACTCCTCAACTCCGGAGCTATTCCAATGCAGCTATAAACTAACATTAATAGAGAGAGAACGAGAGAGTGTGACTGAAAGAGAGAGAGAGAGAGAGAGAGAGAGAGAGACAGACAGAGAGAGAAAGAGAGAGAAAGAGAGAGAGGAAAGAGAGCAAGAGAGAGAGAGAGATGTAAAAATAGAGACAGAGCACAAAGAGAGAGCAAAAGAGCATGCAAAGAGAGAGAGAGAGTCAGAGTGCAAGAGAGAATGAATAAAAGGCAAACCAATTGCATGAAAAAAAAAATCTAGCATTACAAAACAAGCACAACACAAGCTGAACACTGGGGGCTTTAGCTTGGGTCTGCTGGGCTCGGATAGCACCTTTGAAAATTGTTCATCAACTGTTCATCACTCAATCATTCATCACCCAGTTGGAATGGTCTGATGTAGTGTTATCTTTTGTACTTACACTAATATTAAGATCTTTTATACTGATGCTGAGCCTCATTCACCAACCATTCTCAAGAAGAAAGTTCACACTTACGCAGTTTTCATGAAGATTCTGACATTCACCAATGGTTTCTTATCTGGGGTTTGAGCTTAGGTACGAACGGAATCTACACAGTGAAGAGCATTAAGGTGCAAACCATTCTGTGGTTTAGGAACATGTAATGAATGCAGGTATGAAACTGTCACTGGGGTGGAACCCTCAAGGGTACATCTCAGTATCTTTAGTCAGTGAACATAATTGTATCACAATACATTGAAACTATATTGTCTAAGTTGCACTGACCCCACATGCCCTGGTCTCATCTCCAGGCTTTTTGATTTATTGTTCTGTCTTAAAACATTCGCTTATGAAAAGGTACGAATACCTACTTTTCACCAGGAAAAACTTATTTAAGCTACACAACTGGACCTTAAAAACACTGTTGCACTTTTGAGGGTATTTTTACAGTGTTTGTACCTTGAATGTACCTGTACTGAACCTTTATTTATAACACTGTGATGTAGACTATTTCTTAGGACCTAAGAAATAAGTTTTGTTGATGAGTATATCCTCACATTAAATAAAGAAAAGCCACACATTTTACAGGTTAATTCAAAAATGATATAACCCAAAACAATTCTAAAGGGAATTAGGCTGAGCCCCAGATCTTTACATGTCTAGCCAACGCCTTTGCTATTGACCTTTAAGGTAGTTGAAACTTTTAAGGTTGAAAGTGCAAGTACAAGGTCTGTGTTACTAATGGAGTGGATGGAAAGGGTATAAATCAACCCCTTAAATGCCCACCATTGGGCCCAAAGTGTTATTACAATTACTCTATAATCTAAGTAGCTGAGACAATTTGCATTGAAGACCCTGTAATTACAGAATAAGAAGCCTTAGTATGTAATAAGACCTGAATTTTAGGGGGTTATTATCAAGGTTATATTTCTCCAGAACTGTGTGTATAGCATAGGAGTGCTGATCTTATCCACAAAGTGCAGGTGAGGCTGTAGGTTTTCATTCCAATCAAAGTACAGACTAAGTGTTTTAAGCCCCTTTATTTTTAGCATTATATTTACTGTGTGTAGAGCTGTTATGTAATCATCGTAATTTGGCGGTCTATCAAACCTGACAGGTTTTTAGTAGGAGTTTCCTTTTGTGAATGCACTGCCAGCAGCTAAGACTCGGGATGCAACTTGGACTCGCAGTCACACACCAGCATGAATTGACTTGTAAACCATCTCTCATTCTGGTATAGCAGGATATCAGAAGATTCTTCAAGATGAGGAGCCTCCAGTTCTTCGAGGGATTGTGGAGAAACATTGTGAACCCATCTCGGCATTCCCAAACATACCATTAATGTGCACTGATGCTTGAATGAGGGGACTGGAGTGCTCATGGAGAGCATCTGCTGACTCTATCCTTTAAGGCTTGATAGCGTTTAGCAAAGTGTTTGGGGCATTATCGTCTTAGTATATGGGAACATCATGAGGGAACAATATTTGCACCATAGAGTGTATTTGGTGTCATATTTCGTAACTGTACTATGACAAAGCAAAGCAATCATCAGACTAAAAGACTCCCATGAGATACTTGCTCATACCATTATGGGCCCATCACTGTGTTTAACAGCTGGCAACAATGTGGGTTGATGGCACCCTTTTTTTTAATGTTCTCCAAATGCAAATACGTGCAGATGCAGAGACACAGATAAAAGACGACTCATCAGACTGCACTGCTTTTTTCTATGGATTAGGCGGCCAGGTTTTTTACTCTTTAGATCAAGTAGATCAAGATGACCTTTCCATTAGGCATGGAAACAGCCAGCTTCTGAATGGCTTCTGAATTCCATTATTTGGTTTCCACAAGAGGACTTTCCAGAGCCATTGCTTTATGGCCTTTAGCAACTCTTACTTGTCACCATTGGTCAAGCTCATTAGCTCAGGATTAGGGCATTGGTACAGGGTCAGCATGTTAGCTCAGAGTTAGCATGTCATTTTGTGGCTAGGTTCTCCATCAGCCAGTTTTTGTTAAGCTAAGATGGTATTTCTTGCTTTATTGTTATTGATTTTGTAACACAATTATTGGGTAGAGTTTCTATGAAATATAAAAGAGTCCTATAAGAATCTTACAAAAAATTACTACACAAGTAAATATAAAATTACTATCTATGCCACTGTTGTCGGAACAAAACCTCATATCTCCAAAATGGTAACTTAACAGGAGAAGGAAGAAACCCATTAGGCATTTTCAAATTGCAGTCAAAAACTAGAAAATGTCAAAAATGGACATGTTTTATATATATATATATATATATATATATATATATATATATATATATATATATATATAAATGCCCCATTATCTGATTACTCAAGTGCATGTAAACACATTGATTTGACTTATAACGTGGGGCGATGAGGAAGCGGACGCACGTGCTGAGAAAAGCAAGATTTATTTGGGGCAAATCCAGGGTCTTTGTCAAAACAGTCCAGGTTCAGGGAGCCAACATGGAGAGCAGGAGGGACGGACATCACAAAATAAACACAGAACCCAAACAATACACTTCGAAAAGTACATACAATACATCCAAAACAAAGACCAAAACAGACCAGGGCAAACACGGGGCTTAAATAGCACAAGGGAATACAAGGAATCACAAGAAACAAGTAGGAAAACAGGTGCAAAACAATCAGGGGCGAGTCAGAAAACAAGGGGGCCGCACTGGGAAGGAATCAAAACAAAGAAAGCACATGGACTACACCAAAACAAAAAGCACACGAAAGACTGGGAGGGGCAAATCATGACAGGACTACTGACAAAAAATTCTTTTCTGCAGTTTTCAGATTAATAAGTGCATGTAAACACATTGATTGGACTACTGACAAAAAATATAATTTTTTGCAGTTTTCGAAATAATAAGTGCATATTAAACAAACTCATTGTGTTGACAAGGTTTGAGTTTGGCCTGTCTGACTATGAAACAAGACTACAAGACGATACGTTTTTCTCCAACTCATCATAAAATGTCTCTTGTACAAACACAAATGTGCGATTGATTGAAAGTGGTGATAAAAGCATATTCAAAGGGTTGAATCCTTCTGTATATATGCCAGTCTAATGAATATGCTATTAGTAATTTTTAGTAACCAAAAGCTTATAGGTCCACATTTAAGTAAATACAGCCTATTATACATTGTGTTTTATAGGCTGTTGCGCCACATTATGTGTTTTGTCTTTTATTAGTGTTTTTACAAGTTACAAGATTGTGCTTATGTATGTGACTTTTCTTGGGCAATTATAATGTTAAAAACACGCAAAACAAACAAGCAAATACCTACAGGTTTATTTAGAGGAATAGTGAAGGTAAAACGTTCATTAATGAGGGTGGGTTAGTCTCTCATCTCTCACCACTCGAAACGGTTCTTTGTGTTTGATGTGGAAGTAATTTAAGGGAGGCCATTTCATGAGCTTGTGTCTGTGACTACAGTGTAAATTAATGGTAAGCTCCGCTGCAGCAGCGGTAGACAGCAGTCAATACTGCTGACAAAGGGGCTACTTTCAGCTGTGGCTGCTATCCAGAGTCAAGCGCCGTGGCCCGCTGGCAAAAGGCCTGAATGGATTTGACATGCTGATGTACACATATATATGGCTAGCTAGTTATATTAAACACATTCAAGGCTAAAGAAATAGCCTTGCCAGAAATTTAATTTATACAATTCCCCCCTTAAACTGAATGAAATTCATCACCCAAGACATATTTAGTGCCTTAAGTTTACTTTATGAGTTTTGCAGTGGAGCTATGAGGCTATTCTAGCTAACTAGTAACTAGTAACATGCAAACAGTATGCCTAAATCAACTGTTTCAAACCATGTCAAGTTTCTAAGCAAGCTCAAATATAATTATGTCGTTTGTGAAACTGTATGAAAGACCGTCCTCTATAAGAATGTACAAAGTATGTCAGTTAAAAAAAATTTTAAAAAGTTTTCATACCTTTGTTCATTTTTATAGGTAGCAGTACGTCAAACACAGCCACACACACAAGTCTATCTGAGATTATTAGCACCATAGCCTCGTAGCTCCAGTGCAAAACTAAAGGAGCTGTGGACAAACATGTCCTGGCTAATCTTGGCTATTTGGATTCGCCTTGTACAACGGTAGCCATAGATGTCCAGGGTAAATGGTGGAAGTCTGTGATTAGCTCATCAATTTTAACTGGGTGAACTTTACCACATAGCTCAGCTACGCTCCTACAGTCTAGAGGGTGAAGAGTTTGGAGATGGGGGGATGTAGTGAGGTTGGGGAGGAATGTAATTAGGCTGCACTGAACCACTTTGGCTGATGTTTAGTGCTAACATACTAATAGAATCCCACTGGGGTGCTAGCAGGAATGTCACAAAAGTGTGGGAGTTTTGACAATTATGACCTGAACTAAAGGCCAAACTCTAACAGTTATGGTTCACCACTAGATATTTATTTATTTAACAACAAAATTACATTTGAAGTTTGTAAGCTACATTGTAGGGCTGTATTGAGTGCAGAGGGTAGAGGGAAAGTTGTGCAGTTTGAACCTTACTGTGACAACAGATGAAACCCCACTATACAGGATCGCTAACTTTCGCTCCACCCTAATAACCAACAAACTAATCATTTCAGTGAGGGCCAAACAATTCCTGTGAAGACCAGGCCCCCTAGAAGTGCCACTGGATTTTACTGAACTAAGACATGAACTAACAAGTGTGCAGCTATACTTGGTACTCGATTTCCCAGTAAGACTAAGTGCCAGGTTAGATGAGTTTGTTTTAGCAGCTGGGGAAAAAAGCGTTATGTAGCAGCAAACATCCTCAGCCATGACCGTCCAGCACAACCAGAGGAACCGCTGCACATGGGCCAAGCACTTGTTTGGAGCATCTGTGGCCATGCAGAGACACTCGATCCCAGTGCTCTCCACTACGAGGACAAACAGTCCTTGAGTGTAGCGAGTATGCAAGCGTACAAGATTAAGAAGTGCGCAAAGACAGGGACTGTGAACGAAGCTACAAGGTTGCAGTTTTTTTCCTTAATCGAAACAAAAATGAATCAAATCAAAATGAAAATCTGGCACAGCGGTAGCAGTAGCAGCCTTGTTGGTTTAATTTCCAGCAAACGCTTCAGGTCGCGACTCAGACAATCTAATCCATGACTCTTCCACTGTAAAAACAACCTGTGGCTGCAGAAAAAAACTGAGCTTGCGGCAATGACGGGCAATTAGTGATCGTCCCTTTGCCACCCGAGGTCTATCAAATAAGTATCATGCATAATAAAGTTCTTGAATTAAGCTATAAACATAATTTGCTCCATTTATGCAGAAATCATATATCATGTAGAAGGAAAGACAAAGAGAGAGAGAGAGAGAGAGAGAGAGAGAGGATTTTCCCTATTGGACTCACCCAGAAAAAAATCGCATACTGTGACTCGCTCTCTTCAGGATACTGAGTGAATAAGGGAGAATACTTCTTTTTAGGTGGGTGGTCTATTGTATGAAAATTGTCTTAATGAGATTAAGATAAGTCACTTGTGGATAGAAATGATCTATGTTACAGTGTACAAATGGCCTGCTGTGTAAGCCTGAATTGGTTTTATAAAAAGCTACTCAACAGCCATACATAGGCACCATGGCTGAAGGCAGACAGCAGATGACAAAGCCAGCATCAGTTCTTAGTCTTAAATTAACACCAACAGTGCTTATTAAAAAGAGGAGCTGAATGGAAAGTCAGATTTACATAACTTCCGCCTACATGTGGTTGATCAGTCAAGAAGTTTGCTTCTTTAGTTTTGCACTGGAGCTATGAGGCTAAAGTAACTAACAAATAACAGAAGCTTATATATTCCAATTAGCATTGTACACACACTGCAGGCCTAAGTCCTCTTGTTACATAATCTCATTACAGGCTTATGATCTGACATTGTATGATGCACTGCTATTTACATAAATAATGCTAAAAATAGTAGTAATCAATTGAATTTAGAACAAATGTCAATCTACATGTTCTCCATGTCTGCATGGGTTTGCTCTGGGTACTCCAGTTTGCCCCCACAGTCCAAAGACATGCAGTCAGGCCAATTGGACATGGTAAATTGCCCCTAGGTGTGAGTGTGTGAGTGAATGTGTCTGTCTGACTGTCTGGCCTGCGATGGACTGGTGACCTGTCCAGGGTGTATCCTGCCTTCCCGTCTCTCATTTTGCATCGTGCATTTTAATCTTAGGCTTCTCTGCTTGGCCATGGAAACCCATTTTGTGAAACTCCTGACTTGCAGTTCTTTTGCTGATGTTGCTTCCAGAGGCAATTTGTAACTCTACAGTGAGCTTCAGCACTTGACGGCCCCACTCCGTGAAGTGCTTGGTCTACCAATTCGTGGCTAAGCCTGTTTCTAGGTGCTTCTGTTTCACAATAATAGCACTTACAGTTGACCGGGGCAGATCTAGCAGGACAGAAATAAAAAAAAAATAACTTGTTGCAGAGGTGCCATCCTATGACAGTGCCAAGTTTAAAGTTACTGAGCTCATCAATATGACCCATTCTACTGCCAGTGTTTGACTATTGAGACTGCAAGGCTATGTATTTAATTGTATCCATCTGTTAGTGTCAGTGCAAATCTAAAGATGCAAACTTCAGACAACAAGTCTGTTTGAGATTATTAAACAATTCGACCCATTTTGACACAAGTGTGATGATTTAGTCATGCAGTTAGCTTGACGCTAACAAGTGGCTTTGATCATTCATTAATTGTAAGGTACATAATGTGCTAGGTCATGGTAAAAGAGGAGAAATTGGGTAAATGTTTTTTTTCCCTAAAAAAATGAAAAACTGTAAGAGTGAATTTATAGCTGAGGACTCTGCTGTGTTGTCTTGGACTTTCGTCTCCTGTCCTGGCGGGTGGCTGGCAACAGTATTTGGGGCAGAATTGAGTGAATCAGGCAGTGTGAAGCTTCTTCAGCAGGTGCCACTCCCAGCCTCTCTGGAGCTCTGTCAGCCTCTCCACATGCATGAACGCATAGTCTGATTTTATCAAGCTCTTGTCAATCGTGCCAGACTCTAAACTGTATGAACATTGCACAGACTGCTGGTATCTGCGGTGCCTACACTAGATAAGTGCAAATAATGCTTTCTGTTTTGCTCAAGAGCTCATAACTAATCACAAACATAACTTAAGCCTGAAGAGCCCTATTTTCCTCCTTTCCTCCTTGTATGCTATAGTTTCACAAAATAGTCCACTTGTGACATGTATGTCACAGTTTATTTGTACACAATGATTTTTCAACCTCTTACAATTCAACAGATTGTTTTTTTCTTCTTATTTGTCTTTAAGATATATCCAAACAGCGTCTGTTCTGATTGGCTGCTCTGTATCAGGGACATCAGAAAAAATAAACTTTGACTACTCCTTCAACTGCTGTATGATACATCTGCTTCCTGACAGCCAGGAGCACCTCAACATTTCATTGATTCCCTCACTTCTTCCACTCCAGTAAATCTAACTACAGACTGTCTGCAGTAACAACACTTCCTATCACTTCAGCCTGAAAGGGTGGCTGAACTGCTGCAATCTAAATCTACAGTAATATGCAAACGACTTCATGGTTGTGATATCACAGCTGCAAATTCAGAACATGCTCTGTGCGTTTTAATGTGTATATGGACCATATGGTTGGGTCAGCGAATGGCATGTTTTGACACTTTATCAATATTCATATTAAACTAATTTCAAAAGAGCAAGGAAAATATGGGCCCTACAAAATGCTGCGATTTCACCTTCAAGCTATTTTTGGATGTTCGCCTCTTAAAATGTTTGTCCTTTGTTCCCATTACTTTGATTATCTATAGAAGAAAAAAAATAAAAAAGTTGCCGGGTGCAGAGGAAAATGGAAAAAGGGGGAGAAAATGTCCACTGTTGCCAAGCAACGGCAGCTCTAACTAACTAGGCGGTGACAGCGCAGCAGCCGAGTTAATGAGGACTCGAAAGGAGCAGAACTTCATCCTGCAGCACCAAAACTCATTTCATTCTCACATTCCCCACTCTCCAAAACCAGGGGGAACACAAATGGAGCTCGTAACGTGCTTGCAGGTGCATTGCCACATTTACAATGTGAGATAATCCTCACACTCCCTAAGTACCAGAATGGTGACTCTTTTTTCTCTCTCTCTCTCTGAGCAGGCAAGTGGGCAGATTTTGCACTGCGTCATAATATTCATGCGTCGTTCGTCTTCTTTCTCCCCCCTCCTGTCTTTAGATTAATGTCTCCATCTAGTGCCAGCTCCTCAAAGCAGCTGGGAGAAGGCTAATGGGCCTGGAGGACTTGGCATTTTGGGGTGGATCGGAGAAATCAGTACACAATACCTGGTTTAGCTTTGGGTCTTAAAATGATGGCCCAAGCCCAAAGATGACAGAGCTTACTTAAAGGAAGAGTTTGGCAAGAAATCATATTTATGTCATTTTATCTTCATTAATAATACACATATTAAGCTAAAACACATGTGGTGTAAGGAATTTTCTAGTTTTGCCCTGTAGCTACGAAGCTAATGTAGAAAACATACAATGAAGTTATACCCCGCACCAGTTAGCACTGTGCAAACAGCATGTTTAAGTCATCATAGCAGCTTGAAACCACAATGAGCGGGAATCTTAAATAGTCTTGGTGTTTTAAGCCTTCATCTTAAGTTTTGCACTGAAGCTATGAGGATCAGGTAGCTAACAAGTTGTGAAAGCTCACAGACACTTGTTAGCCTTATGCAAACTCCATAGCTAATTGCTAATGCACATTTGACTAAAGCGGTTTTAAACTGTTAAGTAAAGTCATACAGATTTGCTTGAGAGGTTCTGATGCTTTATGACATTCTCTCAATCCAAACCGCAACATCTACTATTAACTAAGAGATGTAGTTCATAAGGTATGTAGCTTAGAAGGTGATACTAACAGGTGCCTGCAAGTCTTCAATACTTGTTAACTACATTAACCTCATTAATAGTTTTTCACTGCAAAACTAAACACGGAAACCTTTTTATGGGCACCTTATAAATCCTTATAAGGTAAATAAGAATTTTTTTCAAGACATGGAAAGAAGAGACGACTTAAGGACAAATGTGATGTCATATGTGATGTGAACATAGAGAGATAGAGAAACAGAGAGATTTGCATCGCATATTCAAAACCATCACTTAAGGGTACCCTCCCTGGTCTTCCTGCATAGGTCAAGCTCATTCGGCTAAGCGCTAGGACTCTAGCGCCGCATGCAAATTCAGATCTCGTCCTCAGAAGCTCATTCCAGCTCCCTACAGGCCTCTTGATCTCTAATGACATTTCCAGTGGCTTATCTCTGCACTCCTTCAATGAATCTCAGCCTCCGCTGCAGGTGGTCTTGTTAACCACCAAGCTTAATTATACATTTGCTTCAGCCGTGGCAGCTGAGTGGATGAGAAGTTCGTTGAAAGTTGGTTAGCGCTAAGGGACTGACCTCCTGACTTACTGCGTGCCCACAGTAATCTGATTAGGAATCTGAGTTTGCTGTTTGAGCCACGTTAGCAAAAGGTCTGCAAATGCTAAATCTTCACAAAGGAGTTTTTCCTTTGTCTTTCAAAGACAATAACATTATTACACATGACTATACACTGAACTTGAGAGGTTCTTATACGCTTCCACACCTGACCATTAGAGATAGATGGGCCTTCAAATAAAAATCAACCACAATTAAAAAGAGGGGCTATAAAGGTGATGCTAATCAATACCAGCAGCTAAGATAACCCAAACGACTCCCATAAAAGAAGTCTTCTCTCCTACGCCACCGCTCTCCGACACTACTATTAATGATTTAAGCCTCTCTCGTCTGCACCCAATGTCCTATTAGTCTTAACAGTACATTGTAAAGTGATGTGTGAATATGAAAATGCCAATTTCGCCGCAGGGGCGCAGGACGATCATTCCAGCAGAGGCATGTCATACAGCAGGTAATCTATTTTGCCGGGGGAAGTGAGCGACGAGGCATTTTGGTGAGCGCCCTTCTTTAATGTCCCCCATTAGGGTGTATCAGGGCGATATGTCTTTATCTGCCGGCTCCGTCAAGAGGGACTTGAAGCTGCCGACCTTGAGAAGACAGGGAAATGTCACTCATTTGATCGCCTCCCTTCAGACTCCACATCTCTGTATCTGCCTAGCACTAACACCTGAATGAGTACTGATCTAAGGGAGAGAGCCAGCAAGATGATGCAGAATTATAATTATAGCAGCTGTCCTCATGTGCAGCATCTACTGATGCACGCTACTGCTACAGTGGTTGGCATCTAGAAACGGAGGTGGGTGCCAGCATATATGAAGAGTTTCGTTTCAAAATAGGCCATGATCTATAATGCATATTCCGTTTTATCATGTTATATGTTGTTGGGAGTGGGTTTTACACGTACAAGAAATACCAGTGCTATATATAATCACATAATGCATCAGCTGTAAATCTGTTAAATGCATATTCAGCATTTTGGAATTGACATATTTTAAATATATCTCGTACAGAACATACAGTGGGTGCATATAACTTCAAATAAAAAAAATCCAATCATTGTTACTAGCTGTCTAGAAGGGGCTGGTTCCAGTAGCAGATGCTGCAGATTAATGTACAAGATGTGCACTGTAGGAGAGTTTTTGCCGAATTCCAGTAAGCTCTAGCCTCAGGCAATTTTGCCTGTAGATAAAATGTAAACTGCATGCTAAAATCACCACAGATTTCAGAAAATGACAGAAGCTATATACAGAATACAGCAGCTGGAAGTGCAGTGCTGCCAGAGCAGAATGCATTCAAATAGTTAATTTAAACACCTCATACATTGTAACAGGAAAAGGCTGGATGAATGCTTGAATAGGCAAATATAGGTGAAAAATGGCTTTAACGTACTAAATACTAAATTAGATGACTGATGATGAATGTGTCATTGGGCAGTAAAAAATGGCCACACGACTGCCTGGCTTACAGTTTGGCTCGGACGAAAGGTCTGATAGAACTAGAGATAACACTGACGGGCAGTGTTCATAACTCTAAACCTACACAAGCCTTTCATGACGATTGACATAAACCTAAATAGACACTTCATCAAAAGCTTATTCCAAGAGTATCATTTGCTGAGGTGAAACGACAGCAAAGATGCCAGATGTAGCCTTTATGACAACTGAGGCTCGTTGGAACAGTTTGTGCAGGTTTATATGTCTCACGCTGCCCTTCAGAAGGAAGCAGTCTAAATAACTGTAAAGTGTGTTTGAAAAACTATGTTAGCCAGTAATGCTTGGCTTAATGTCCATCATGCAGTGGGTGTCTGAAAAATCTGCTCATTTACTTCAGAAAATGGATTCAAACACTAAGCAATTTTATCCCTATAGTCCACACGTTTTGAATTATTATGCTAATTCCAATGCTTACTCCCACATTCATAATCTTGAGCAAGTTGGCCTTCTGAGCGTTAAAGCATGCAAGTGTTCAACTCAAGTAGCTGCCTTGTGTGCAAAATATGATATATGAGGATCCATCAGCTACAGCAAGTGAAATATGAAGACTGCAGAGTGCAGTTAGCATAAAACTGACCCTTCAATCATGGAACATAACTACAGCAAATCATCAGATAATGAGCTTCAATATGCAGCAACCCCAGCTTATTATTACTGATCAGCAGTGTATGTGTATCAGGAAGCTGTTCCATCTGTACCCCAAACCCTTTTATCTACGCACCTGTGGGGGCAATTAGCGAAGTGATCCGGCTTTGATCCTGCACAGCTAGCTGCCACGTGCAGTGCTGTGGGAGAATGAGATGGGGTCAGAGAAAAAGATGGGTGGAGAGGGGTGTTAACTGGGCATGAAGAGCAGCGGTGTGTGAAGGTTAGAGGGTCCATATCATGACAATCTTAATGTACAGTTCTATAAGCCAGAGAACATCCTTCATTTATTTCATCTCCAGTCAAAATGGTCATTGAGTATGTAGTTATTCATTCTTCAGCATTAGGGGAAAAGCAGAAAACATATAATACCTGTTTTTTTTTAATCAGTGTGTACATTCGTGTGTGCCTTTTTCTTTTCTAGGGGCTCGCATTCAGTTCTTCAAAGAAACCTGCAGGGACATTTAGTCTACACCTTCAAAGTTCAGTCTTAGAAGTTGCATCCACAGTCCAAGTATTTCTCTAATCTGCTTATCCTCCTGGGTAACAGGGGTGCTTTAGCCTATCCCAGCGTTCACTGGGTGGAAGGCTTGTTTATTTATTTATTTATTTATCTAATCATCTTATATCTAATCTCCTCAAACATACACCCTGAATATGAAAAACCTCTGGTCATTCTGACTGGAAATCAAATAAATGAAGAATCATTTGCTGAACAGAAGTTTATAATGTAGACCTTATTATTCACTTCTGAGTTCATACAGCCTAATATAACCTCAATAAAGCTGCACAAATGCATTGAGGCTGATGTTACAAGCAGTGTTTAAGTAATTTAGTCTGCTCTTCTTTTTGAATAAGAATCAATACAGTATAGCCAATCAGAATACATAGGTCAGTCATTTACATAGGTCTTAAAGGTGCAGTAATCAAACAGCCTGCTCAGTTCTATAGGACAGAAGAGGGTGAATTCTCATGTATATGAATGGTCATGTAAAAATGTAATTTGATGTTTTTGGTATGCAGCCCTACAGTCAGGGAAATGAGCCTAAAATGAATGAAAAGATCTTTCGAATATGGGCCCTTCAGGGCATGTGGCTGGGCCAAAAAGTCCTACAAAATATGAGAAGAGCTATTCATTTCTTACCTTTCTTCTCTTATAATGGCTGCAGATATCCTGGGTAAACATCCAGCGAGCACCTGGAAAAAAGAGGCAAAATAAATATGACGGAAAGGCATGCTCTGCTGAATCTGAGGCTCAGTTCTGAGATTGACGAGAAATGGTGTAGTGAAAGGGAGGCAAAAGTAGATTTGGAGTCTTTTGATGTCTTTTTGAAAGAAATCAAAGCTTCAGCACTGGTCAGGCTTTTGCACGCACCAGTGTAAACAACCTAATAGGAAATCATTTTCCAGACTTTGCCTAAGAGCAATGTTCACTGCATTTACAAAAATGCTGCCACTATTAATAAAAGGCATATTATTGGCAAGATATACATGTTTTTATGCCTGTCCCCTCGTGAGGAAATTTTGAAATCAAAAATAAGATCTGAACTAATTTACATACAATATATATTTATACGGTCCTGGACAAAAGAATTTGGACACCAACCGGAGCTTTTATGACATCCCATTCTAAACCTATAGGCATTAATATTGAGTTCATTCCCCCACCTATAACAGCTTCCACTCTTCTGGGAAGCTTTCTATAAGATTTTGGAGTGATTTTGGAAATTTTGCCTGTTCATCCAGAAGAGCATTTGGGAGATCAGACAGAGGGCCTGGCTCACAATCTCCATTCTGTGAGGTCTGTTGTGGTCAGGGCTCTTTGCAGGTCAGTCAGGACAGAAAATGTTTCCTTCCCCAAACTGTTCCCATAAACTAGGAAACATACAGTCGTCCTTCCAAAATGCCCTGACATGCTGAAGGATTAAGATTTCCCTTCACTAGAAATAAGGGACCTTGACCAACCCCTGAAAAACAACTCCATAGCATCATCCCTCCTCCACCAAACTTTACAGGTGGCATAGTGCAGTCAGGTGGGTTACATTCTCCTGGCAGTCGCCAAACCCAGACTTGTCCATCAGACTGCCTGATAGAAAAGTGTGATTCGTCACTTCACAGAAAACATTTACACTGCTCCAGAGTCCAGTGGCGGCATGCTTTACACCACTCCATCCAACGCTTGACATTATGCTTGATAAGGGTGAAAACCCATGTCATTATGTTTTTGTGCTGATGTTATTGCCAGAGGAGGTTGGAAACTCCATGCTCAAAATTAGTGAGCTCTTTAGAGCCACCCATTGTTTCACAAATACATACATATCTTTGAGTGTACATGTATATATGTGTAGATAAGTATGTTGATAATGATGATATAGCAGTAAATCTGAAAAAAAAATTGGACTATTTTGCCTTATAACGCCCTGTATGTACCTCTCTGCCAACATAGGACTCAACAATAAAACAGTGTCTCAGCATATTATTTACCTTCTGTGTTAATGTAGCTTTCTGTGCTGCAGCTTTTGGAGGTATTAAACTCTTCAGACGTCTGGGTCCTATAAACCACCACTTTATTTAGAACAGAGCATTTGACATCAAACCACTCTGAATGTCTTTGTTTACATCTTAACAGCGAAAGAAAGTTTAAATTCCCCTTTAAATATTTGATTCGTCTAGCTTATCACTTCTACCGTAACCCATTCTGTAGTTTGCACCAAAACACTCTTAACAAATTATTTATGCTGAATTGTTGGGAAATTGTTGGTATTCCACTTTAAGGCCTATATTTCTTTCATTTCTGTCACATAAACAGACAAGTATTACTACAGCCATCTATCTTTGAGGCCTGGTCGGTTGTTCTTTTACATATACATTCTCTAAGCAGCTAATCTAAACTAAATGTAGTAATGCTGACAGTCAAACTACACAGTGCGAAAGAAATAGCTATAGGATTCATATGGTTCTGTGTAAGCCTACCAAAAGGGATTAAGCGGCAACATGTCAAACTACATGCTATAAATACTTCCTTCTCAGAAGTGTGTGCTGTATTAACATATAGCAGCATATACACTTACCAACCACTTCTACTACTGGGCAAGATCTTATCTCTCAGAATGGCATGGATTCAACCATGTGCTGGGTTCAGTCCTTAGAACATGTTGGCATGATTGCATTGTGTAATTGCTGCAGATCTGTCAGCTGCAAATTCATGCTCTGAATCTCCTGCTTTACCACATCTCAAAGGATTCTTGGATTGTCTGGGTGGGTGGTGGTTATTAAAATGCACTAAATTCATTATTATGTCTATAGAACCAATTTGAGATTCTGCTTTGAGGCTTCTACTTTGTGACTTCATGCAATTGAAGATGGCTAAACTGTGGCCACAAATGGATGCACATGGTCACTGTGCCAGTTAAATGATGTTTGATTGGTATTAAGGGGCCCAATGATCAGCAAGAAAACATTCCCCACATCATTACATCATTACACTACCACCACCAGCTTGAAGTGTTGACACAAGGCATGTTGGGTTCATGGATCCACGTTGTTCGCACCAAATTCTGATTCTACTATCTGCATAACATGGAAGAAATCAAGATTCATCAAATCAGGCGAACCTACGTCAGCATCAGATTCATATTCTTGGCTGGCCCATCCACCTCATGACTCCACATGGTGATCACCATGGTTGTGAAGCTGGTTATTTGCATTACTGTAGCCTTCCTGTAGCTTGAGTTCTTCTCTAACACCAATAAGCTGTTTCCACCTTCAGGTCTGATTCACTCGATTCTTTTGGCTTTTCACACAGCACTGAGTAAACATATACACCCTACAGACTGTTGTGCTTGAAAAACCTAGACCAGCAGCTTCTGAAATACTGGTACCAGTCTGGCACCAACAAGCATACAGTCAACATTAATTAAATCTCATTTCTGATGTTTGATGTGAAAATTAACTGAAGCTCTTGAACCATGTCGGCATTGCAATGCTGCCACATGAATGGCTGATTGGACAATTGCAGAAATGAGCAGGTGCACAGGTGTTCCTAATAAAAAGGCCATTGACTGTAGACCATACAGAGGAAAGGGAAGCTCTGCTAAGAAGACTTCTGCTAATTGTCTCATTTGCCTCACTGAGCTTGGCCCAGCTGGATGGCAAACAAGAAGAGTGGGTTCACTGGGTTTACATTGGTATAAAGCTGGATTATGGTAGGACTCTGGAGAAGACAGGAAGCTGGGCAAGAAAAAGGTTTTGCTTCTGACAGCTGGGCCTGCTACTGCTGCCAATCACCAAGATGGACAGCTGTTTAATGTATTGTGTTTAACTTGAATACAAAACATGTAACTGATAAAAGCCTGTTGGCATTCTTGTTATCTAGCTCTTCTGCTGTTGTCAACAGCCGTGGTGCGTGGGACCCTCCACAGTACAGGTTAATGGGTTGAAAGCCTAAAACCTTATTTCTGTGATAGACATTGAAATTGTTTCTTTACGCAATGCATTAAAAACCTCAGTCTGAATTTACTTTCAGTAAAGGCCTGTGGGACTGACAGGCTAGTTTAGGAGAAGAACATAACATAGATGCTATAGCAGCTACTGAAAGGCTTTCTCATGGAGCATTAGTAATTAGAAGATGAGGGGAAAGTGACATTAAAGGGGGAAAAGACTAATTTATGAAATAAAAGAGCTTAAAATGCTATGTAAACATTGCTCAAGTTTCAAAATCATTCAATTCCCAGCCCATATGTAGAAATGGACCTGCAAGAATAGCTTGAATTTGTTGTTTTCATGTCACAAACACCAGTGCGTTTACCAACAATGGGGTCCAAAAATCTGGGACTACTACTTGCATTCTTTTTCGAATTATCAACCCTATATTTTCAATGTGGACCCCACTGTACATTCAGCCTAGAAGAGTTTAGCTCCGCCCATTCACATCAAAGTTCTAAAAAGTGTTTCAGCATAGGCTGCTTTTTGAATGATGTCACGATTAGCACCTGCCAGTCCTGTCCATGTGTTTCTTTGTTTTGGATTTTAGTCCAGTGCCCCACAATAAAGGCTTCATTATCATCATCATCATTTTGTGACTCCACCCCTGATTGTTCCCACCTGCGTTTTCGCCCGTCCCTCGTTAAACCCTTGTATTTAAGCCCTGTGTTTTCCTGAGTTTCTTGTCGGTCTTTGTTTGTATGTTTGATGTTAGATGTGCTGTTTGTTGGGTGTATGTATTGTATTCTTGTGTTTGGTTCTTGTTTGAGGTTCTGTGTTGTTTATCATGTCTGCACCCCGATCTGTTCACGTTGCCTCTATGACCCTGGACTGTCTTGACCCTGATTTTGGATTTGCCCATTATAAATCTCGCTTGTCTCCGCACATGTGTCCAATGAGGCACAATCAGAACTCATTTACAGTATTCAGTCTTAAAGACACAGTAACAGCTCAAAAAAAAATTATTTTCAGTACAGAAAAACACACAAAAGTCATAACTGGAACTCAGAGGGTAAAAAAAGAAAAAAACTGTAACATAAACTCCTTGATCTCCACTTCACATGGAAGCCAGCCTCCATTGTAAAAATAACTGGAAAACTGCTGGAAAACTACAAACATCTGACTTTCAAAGACCACCACATCACACACACACGCCCATCCATCAGCAGAGCCCCTGATAACACTATATATGTAAATCTTTGAAATGTAGCTGAAACTGATTCTGAAGAGATTTCAAAAAGCCTGGACATCTCCATAGCAACAAGCAGCTTCCACTAATAGCAAATTAAGTTTCTCAGGGATAGCTAAATTCCGCCATAAAGTGCGTATACTGCGGAATAATGGCATTTTGTGAGGAAAATGAGATATCAAAGCCATTTGAAAAGATGGCCCGTCTTTCTCAAGACCAGTGAGGTGTACAGCGGTAATCACTTCACAACTGTGAACACAAGTCAGACGGCTATAAAGAGGCTTGATTTGCAGCTAATCGTATTTATTTATTTGCACAACATGGCAAAACATTACTCCCCCTACAGGATAATTATGCTCGCTCCTGTTTTAATCCATTTAGAATTGAATGTGTTCGGTCACGCTGCTTCCAGACGCTCATTATGAGTATTTGTATACCGCAGCAGGGAGCTCTGCTCAAACATGTTCCAAAAAATTTGCTTGTAAGTTTGTAATATGTGTTTGGGATGTATGTAAACATTGGACACTACTGCACATCTGTAATCTACATATGAGCAGATATTTCAATAATTGCCATACAGATAGATGGAAGTTAGAATACGGTTAAATAAGGTAAAATAACCAAACACATCCACTACAGAGATTTTAAATATGTCAATTTCGTGCATATTTGGTGCGCTCACTTTCTATTTACTGGGTGAGATTAACATAATTTTTTGTTAGAAAATATTTTTGTTTATCTCAACATCTTAAATTGAGCAACTAAGCAATAACTGTGTATTAAAATGTACTGAAGTGTGTCACCTATGGGTGTGTTGACTTGATTTCAGTTAGCAATTCAGCTGAATAGGTCATGTGACCAGGGACACCTACACATTTGGGCTGTACTTATTAAAATGTATTAAATATTTAACACATTCTATACGGAACTTTACACATATACTGATTATTATTGCAATAAAGCAGATGAAGACGAATCCAAAGTGCAAAATGACCAGTTCAGTTTGTTATATGAAATTCTTTTGTTCATATGTGATGATTTCAATAAAATAATGAACTTAAATTTCATTGTGAAAAATAGATTAATGAAATATGAAAGTTGCAGGCAATCAGAAAATTCAGTTGGGTACATTCAAGGTATGCAGGAATGAACCATTACACAAGGACTCTAATACACGGCAAAAGCTCGGTCCTTCTGTACAAACTCGCCGTGCATTCTTACGTTGCTGTGGGTGTTAAAACACTCAGTACTGAAGGGGGCGATAGAGTACAGATCAGAGAGGGATCTACTGTTATTCCAGCAGCCTCAACAGCTAAACGTGGACAGTAGAGGAGAGTGAGCTGCTTTACGTCTTCTCTTGGACTGGAAATGCGATAGTTAATCATATTTTTATGCCATCTTTGCGTGAGACCCAACTGCTCAACTGTCATGGCAATTGAGAAGGCTTGCTGGCGGCTCAAGACCGCTTGGTCAGGCTTGGCTGTTGTTTTAGGTATTCTAACAACCAAGGCCTTCTGTTCAGCCCCTGAAACCCTGACCAATACCTTAGCTTCCTCTCCATAGATACCATGGAGAACAAAATCCTGATTGGATAGTTTTCCATTTGGCATTTTAAGATGTTAATTTGTTTCCAGTTATGAAAAGCTAACTTAGGCAAGGCGTGATCTTAACATTGTCATATAATGCTATCCATACACTAGATGACTTAAAAGAGTCATCTCAAATCTAAAGACAATCTGTTATAACAGAGAGAGAGAGAGAGAGAGAGAGAGAGACACACAGAGAGAGAGAGAGAGAGAGAGAGAGAGAGAGAGAGAGAGAGAGTGAGTTTACCATAGAGCTGTAACATGACAAAGACCACTGGACCTTGCTCTTTCTTTATCACTCGTTTATTTTTGTAACTAATGCCACTACAAGGCGTTGGACTGATTTTAGTCCACGTATGAACATACAGGTGAAGCTGTGAGACCTTGCTGTAAATGCTCAAGTAGCTAATAAAATAACTAGTTGAAATACCACCAGTGTGAGTTTGAGTCAGTTGGCACCTACTCCATGTGCTTTGTGTTTCATCTGCTTTATTCTCACCACCAAAGCCCTCTGCTGTCTGGATTGGAGTGACAGCTGAAGCTAGACTGACTCCACACGTTACAAGGGTCTAGTTACTAAAACTGAAGTTCTGAAGGTTTAAGACAAAAACTTATTATAAATACGGTTGATTTTATAGGAACATCAAGTTGAGCAAAAGGCTGACTTAAGAAAGCTACACTGACCACCTTACACCAAACAGTCGAGACAGTGGGCACATGCCACAACTCTAGCAAAACTCTCATGATTTTATTCCAACATTGGAAATTCATCTGCAACAGTAAAACTGCTTGAAAAGCCAGCATAACAGTATTTATTGTTAGACATCATATTGAAATGGAGGTTAGTGAATAGTAATCGAGAGTTTAGCTAACCTTAGAGCACATTAATAGCCCTCCACAGAGTTTAATCCAAAACTGTTTCAGCTGTAGAAATGAAAGAAAGCAGCTCCACCCTCCAGATCCCATGTGTCAAACTCAAGGCCCACAAGCCAAGCCAGGTCTGTGGCACATCCCTATTCCCGAGAAATTATTTCAGTTTTCTGTTATTATCAGCACGTTTCACTATGAGATGCACTACAGTCCCAGCATCTTTCCCCAACAACAATCTTTGGGCCAGCAGTTTACGCAAAAAAAAAGATGCCTGGTGTCTGATTCAATCAATTAAACTACTATCTGGGGGCTTTTAAAGAGGTTTAACGGTTATCTGTAGTTAATGTAGCCTATTGATCTATGTATAACTTTTTTAAATAGTTCTTGAATAGCTGAAGTATTCACTACCTATTTTGCCGTTGCAGTTTTGGCGTATTTAGAATAAACGATGCCCCGTTTGGGTCACGGCAAAACATTCAGTAAAAACAAAAGAAAAACACAACCCGGCTTGGTGGCTGAGGTTAACAGCCTTGCTCCAGATGATCAGGAGAGCATTTCCAACTGCCTCTGCTGTTCTCAGTGCTCATTGGTCTGTAGGAATTTAATCTGAGCTTTTGATTTGCTTGAAGCTGGAAGTAGTGCTTGGAAACAGCATCTAAGCAGCAATTGGTTGAAAGTTGTGCCAGATGTTGTTTTGCAAATGGCAAATTGCTTATAAATATGTTCACACATTACTCCAGAATTCACTTCATATGTAAGGTCTATATTTTAGTTCAGAGTGTAGAACCAGATATAACTGGTTTATAATGAAATAATTATACAAACTGAATTCATCACAAAACAACAACAGCAACAACAACTAAGTCAAGACTTCTTAAAAGCCCCATTAAGATCTTTAATGCAAGGATCTATGCAGCAACTCAGACAACAAGCCTTCAGTGATTGCTGAAGAGAGCAGGTGGCAAAGGGAAAGAGGATGAAGGGGTCCAGAGCCCAATCAATCAAGCACAAGAGAGCTGTGATGACCCCCTTCACCCACAGTGGGAGAAATGAAAAAGGAATAGGGGGAAAAAAGCTCATATTCAGGGTGTTACGGCCTAAATACGAGCGCTATTCTATCACGCAGAAACAATCTTTAGCTTCTCTTTGCTTATTCAGAGGCTATCGCTTCACTAACGGCAGGATTGCCTCTCTTATCTCTCCAGCTACAGTATTCCTGAAGGTTTCTTTCACAGAAAAAGCAACGACCAAAATGGCTTTTCATTTAGAAGAATACTTAAGTCACGATAAGGGGCCAGATGAGTCACGGCAACGCTATGTTACCACACTTCACACACTGGGGTTGCAATTTTACGCTAATCCAAAACAAATGTGGATGTTTATCGCTTAATGGATAAGATTAGAATTGGTGGGATTTGGGCAGGGTAGGCCGGAGCTGAATCAGAAGGAAATTGGAATCGCTATCTGTAGCACAAAACAACACTTTTGAAGAGAATAAGTGGCAACAGGAGTATGTGTTTGTATGTGTATGTTTCTCTGAGAGAAAAAGTCAGAGGCCAAAGCTAAAGCAGCAGAAACCCAGTGCTCATCAGAGCCCAGATCAACAGAGGCTGCAGCAGAAAGGCTTGAATATACAAGGTGGACAATACAGCAATGTTTATTCTCATTGTGATCAATTCATCCACTGCATTCCAAAGCAAGTATATTGTGGAAATGGTCAAAACTGTGCTGTAGAAAGACAAAATTCTGTCCAAACTCAGCTATAGGCCATCAAAATTCTGTCCAAACTCAGCTATAGGCCATCAAAATTCTGTCCAAACTCAGCTATAGGCCATCAAAATTCTGTCCAAACTCTAAGATAGCCCATTGAATTCTGTCTGCACTCAATTACAGCCTATCAAAATTCTGTCCGAACTCAAATATAACTCATCAAAATGTTGACCAAACTCAACTATAGCCCATTAAGTTGTGTCCATACTTAACTATTGCCAATCAAATTTCTGTCCAGAACTGAATACAGCCTGACAATTTTCTCTGAAACGGACTCTAGCACAAAACAATCTGTCCAAACCTAACTATAGCCCAACACTTGTCTCAGCTTGACAGTACCCCAACAATCAAATTGTTTCTATCAAATATTTCTATCAAAAACCACCCATAGCCCAATAAGACGACAAAATTTTGATCCCAACCATAACCAGATGAAATTCGGACTGTGAACCCAGCTATAGCCCAACACATTCTGAGTGATGAACTATGAGAAACCTGAATATCAAATTTGAGCCTAATCAAGTAAACACATGATCATATTTCTATCAAAAACCACCCATAGCCCAATAAGACGACAAAATTTTGATCCCAACCATAACCAGATGAAATTCGGACTGTGAACCCAGCTATAGCCCAACACATTCTGAGTGATGAACTATGAGAAACCTGAATATCAAATTTGAGCCTAATCAAGTAAACACATGATCATATTTTCTTGCTTTATGCCTTTGTTAAATGTAGAATAAAAGTAGCTAACTATAACATTTTTATTTCATCTCTAACCCACATATGACTGAACATCAGTTATTTAGGAATGCCGTTAATACATCCAGGAATCCAAAAAACATTCAGTATTTCAAAAAACTTCCCTGCATGTCTGGTGCACCTTTTTAACACAGTGTTATTCATTCTGTGACCTCGTTTCCCATCAACATACTGGATCAGTCACTACTCTGTGCTCCAGAACCTCAGAATTTAAAAGCACTGATTAGGACTAAACCCTGATTTTCTAATACATACCTACTTATATTCCAATGCTCTGCTTCTCATGGGCCCGTGATAGTAACAGAGCTTTGAGAAAAGTTATAAAGATGTAAAATGCAAAACACCTCAAGGTCTGTGACTAAACATGGAAAAAAAGCTGGAGGGAAAACTTCATGAGTTTCAACCCCAGCAGACAGCAACAGACAGCATATAAGGGGAAGCGAGGGGAGAAAACCTTGAGGTTTACAGGCCGACATCCATCATTTTAATGTAGCAAATATGGTCGAGAGCACCAAATAATGGGATAGAGAATTTACAGGGCTGTGGGAAAATGTTTGAAATCCATCGTATAAGGCGACATAGAGACTTAGGCTATTCCTTTTGGTCCCACCTCATAAAGACAGCTTCAAACAGCTGTGTCAGATTTGTGTAGGGAGGCCCTTTAGTAGCGCTGTAAACATCTATGTTGCTTTAAAACATCCCAGGGGCTCTCAGCCTTTCTCTTCTCACCTTTTTTCATTCACAGTATTGATATATGAGTGGCTTCCAGGTTGAATTCAAGCATTCAGTCCCTGCAATGCAATTAAGGCTAGCCTCTTGCACTTGAGTTCCTCTTTTCTCTTGTTGCTTTTCTTCTCAAACTGCTGTTCATCACTCTCTGACTCGCATGCTCTTAACTGCAACCTTCTCGCTGGCTGAAATATCTACTAATGTCACACTTCAGGAAGAGTCAGCATGACCCAGAAGACGCAATAAGACTTTGGCTTTAAATAAGCAATGGCCTCAGAACCTAACCCTGCTCTTTGGACCATGGTTAGCCCAAATATCTCTAACGGCAGGCATTATGAGTGGCTATTCATCCTTCCACACCGTGCTGCTACCTTTAATAGTGACTGGCTTTGAGAGATTGAGATGATAATGCTGGCGAATACAAATGGGGGCTTGGAGAAATCTCATTTACAGAAGGGAAGGTGGGGGGATGTGAAGGCTTGTAAACAGAGTTCTATTTCACATTGTTAAAAGGCAATTTGTCTCCATTGTGGCAGGCAGAGCCTTCATAAATATAACGGGGAGTATTTTTTTCATTTTCATGTTTTCTTCTGCTTTATTGGAATTGCCGAACCGCCATCATTGTCCACTTCATTATGTACTCTACTAAGAAAAAAACATCCTATATATAGGGTACATAATCTCGAGGTTCTTTAAACCAAAGGTTTAACGGCCTTTCTAATTACCCCAAAGGGTTTGTACAAATAAATCAGGTGGTCCAATGTCCGGTCCCAGGGCCAAACACAGCACTCAACACAGTTTTTAATTGGTCAGCGGCTTGTTTTGGAGTGTGTTATAAGTGGTCCGCCAGCCAGTACACTGCACGTCTTCCTTTCACCTGATGTTGGCAGCAGTACCATAAAATTACAGCTGTGCGCCACACTGTGCTAATGAAGTAAGCCAAGGTTTAAGAGCCTGTCTTCTCTGATTAGACCCCCAGCTTTGTTTACTGACTGACATTTAGTCAAGAATACAGGCATTACGAATTAACACTGAGAACCAGGGTCAAAGAAAAACAGCTATTTATGCTGTTTAATCTGCTCTTCTCAATTTAATAAAGTGATTTCTGAATGCGGCCGCTGCCTTCATTGGCCATGTAAAAAACATTACCTAACAAAGATGAAAAAATGTAGATCTTTTTTTTAGTTTGTGTCACAACTAAAATTTCTGAACAAGGAAACATGAACAGGAATATAGTTAATGCATTAAACATGTTTTACTGTTACTCACACAATTTAGCTATATATTAGAAGTGCTTACTGATCCAAAATGCTCTGAGAAATCCAACAATAAAAGCCTTGTGCATCTTTTATACAGTGATAGGAAACACGGTAGCTCACTGAAAGCACAGGTTGTGTGAAAATCTCAAATTTTGAATCTCTTGGTAATAATATTTCGGCCATCAGGTCATGTTGACATTGTATGATCCGGACATCCCGGTCATCAATGTTTCTTTACTGCTGATTCTAATGATTTGGAATTTCCTCCTTTGGTATTTCACCATTCACACTTGCTGATTATGAAACTGTTTGGTTGTTTATTCAGTTGGAGTGGGGCTGGGTGTGCGAAAGTAATGAAGCAGGATAGAGGAATACACATCAAAATGAGAGAGAGAATGCTTTCAGCGACTAATTTCACACAATGCTTTGCCGCTGTTCTGTAACGTTTAATGGAAGGTATTTGTATTGAGTAAATAATGCTATGTTGCATTCCGTGATCTTCTGTGAGCATGTGAAGCAGTACATGAAAACAACTAAAGGGGCTGTAGGAGTGCCAGGACGGATTTATGCCACATGTTTCAAGCCTAGTGGCACAACTATACACTCACAAAACCCAAGCTTGAAGGAGAGCGGCTGTGGCAGTTGTAATAGAAGCTCAGTGTAAACTCGCATCACTTCAAGAGTTCCTTTCAGAGAAAGTTTGAAAAATTGCATGAGGTTTCTTCCTTCTAGACTCTTTTACAGTGATGATCCGCTGTGGCGACCCCTAAAGGGAGCAGCCGAAAGAAGAAGAGACTCTTTTAGAGTGACCAAGGGATCACTCAAGGCTCGAGTTCATACCAGAGCCATGAAATATGCCATCTAATTGCATACATGCAAACATAATACAAGAGGGTGCTGATCACAAAATAAAGCCATCGACTTTAAAGCAGACCCTCGAACTCTTTCATCAAATTTACGACCCGAGGCGAAAATAATTACCTGCAGCACTTTGCTGCTGACGTTAATGACAGTTACATACTTAGAGAGCTTCAATCAAAATGACCAATTAAAAGTCAGTTTGTGCTCCTGTACATGCCAAGAAGACGTAAGTAGTTCAACGTTAACTGATGCAGATTGAATGCAGCAGTTCTGCTTGCTATGCTACCTTAGCCACAATGCTAAATGTAAGAAAAAGGTGACCAAGTTGAAACAGACTTCATTAAACGTTCATAAAAGAAAATGTGAATTAATCAGTAAGTGCATTTACAGGCACGTAATATCCGATTACTGCAGAAACTCCGATTTTGTCAGTAATAAATCTACGTATTTAAAATGCACTTGAGTAACTGAATAATGGGGAAACTCTGGGTCTAAATGAGGCAGGCAGTATTCAGATTTCTGCTTTGCAAGCAGCCAATAAACTCACAGATGAAGACGTGACGTTAACGAAATATAAAACTCAAACTTCATGCTGTGGCTTTTTGTTTTTAAGCATCCCACCACTTTACCTGAAAATATGAACATACATCATTCAGAAGATGAAGAGTATTTAAATCCTTCATTTAGTTCTTTGGTTTCGCTGTGAATGTGGCTGGTTTCAGTGTCATTACATGTGTTTTGCTGTGATCTTGCACCAACGCTACTTGCTTATTTCCAGTACCACGGTCTGTTTTCCACATGAACGGAATAGGAAATCAGAGTACTGAGAAATCGGATTGCTGAGCTAAAATCCAGCTCTTTATCAGATTTCTTACTCTGATCTGAGAACTCTGATTATGCTGTTATCCATGTGAATAATCGGATTATAATCAGATCATTAAGTGCATGTAAACACAGTTTTTCTATCAACTGCTCTTACTCCTGAATTCTCAGACAGCATCACACCATGTGTGGAGAGATACAAACCGATTTGCTCAGTTTTGGCAGACCCTATCGACTGTACATGGAATAGATCAAAGACACCAGGTGAGCAGTGATCTATTGATTGAAGCCTGAAGTCATTGCCACACTTCAGCCTTTGCCCACCGAACCCCTGAGAACATCAGTCCAGATGAAGACAGGAAATGTGACTTTCACTCTCAGTGTGTCAGTGTTTATTTTAAAGAGTGTTTCCATTTTTTCACTTTTCCATTTTTTTGCATTTAGAACTTTACTGATAAACATACAAGTACAAACTTTTTGGCAATATTTAGACATTTTTACAAATGCATGGCTTTTGTATCAGTTTTCATGTACACTTTCAAAATTCACATAAAATACTAGATGGAAAACTGTCAAACCGGTGCTGAGAAGGGGGAGCCAAGTGGGCCACTGGCATCGATACAACTGAAATACTGAAATACTGAAATACGTCAGAGCAGTATTTAAAGGCCAGTAGATGGCCAAACTGTGAAGCCTTGAGATAAAGTTGTATGCAAGCTATGTAAACTACAGTTGGCCTACCACTCCAGCATTAGTAACCTGAGGGCACATCTCAGGCAGCATCAAAAGAATGGAAAGCAAAATCAGTCAAAAATGTTTCATGTCTCAATTTAATAATCTATTGTATTGGTTTGCCTTCCTATGGACATAAGTATGCAAAACTGTGCTTTTTTGGATGAAATAATGATTCTTGGCCAGTTTTGACAGCCATAATGCACATCAGATAATTAGTCATTATAATTAGCACTAATTAACTGTAAAATAAGAAACCAAAGTATATCAGTATGCAATTGCTTAACTCCCACATTGACATATAAATTACAAGGAGCATAATAGAATCCCTGAAATTCATCTATGGCTTTTGGTTTAGATGTGCCACCCCACGATTTTCAGTGGCCCTATCTGGCAACCCCTATGAAAAATTTATGGAGGCACTACTGAGAGAGATCATTTCATAATCCAAGGTGTACCGGCTTGAATATGAGCACTATTCTACCATGGAGAAATGATCTTTTAGCTTTAGCGTTTGCTTATTTAGCTCTCCATCTCACTACAGTTTGATGACATACTTTAAACATAATTTGTTACTCAAAGCCCCAGGTGTGAGTCATATGACTTGGATTTGAGTCAGAATTGATTCAGGAATTTGATGACTTGAGATTTTACCAAATTTAGAAAGACTTGTGACTCGAACACCAATGACTTGGACTTTGACTCAAACTTGAGCCTCATGACTCAAAAAGATGTGAGGCCCAAAGTCGAAGAGACATGGACTCTACACAGCTGCCTACTGTTCATGTGAATGGATTTGTTTCCTCCAGTAAATTTGATATACAGTAACATCACCAAATGTCTGTTACTGTGCTTATGCTCAGCTTATTCTGCAGGAAAAGTTAAGCATTACAATTCCACTTTGCCTGCGTAAGCTACAAACAAGCAAAGCATCAACAAGCCAATGAACAGCACTTAAACTCTACTCCTACTGGAGAAACTCACCAGGTGAACTGACCATTTTCCTCAGGGAGCATAGCTCTCTTAGCACTTTGACCAATTTTAACATCTACTGAGGGTAAAACAAGCACAACACTCACTCTGAAGCTGAAGTGGACTTTATTTGCCAGCTTTAAATTTGATTTTGCCTTCTACCTTAAAAGTGTAACAGTGTTGCTGCACCATTTAAGGTGGAATGGGAAATCTGAACAATACACCTCTAACACACTGTCATTAAAAGACCACATCACAGTTACCATCATTTTTGGTTTCCAGTGTTGAAATGGCCTTAAATTAGCTGAAGAATGCAGACTGCCTTGTTTAGGACTTGGGACTCAACTTAAGACTTGCCTGTCCAGACTCAGGCAAGACTTGAGACTTACTTGTCACTTGCAACTTAAGTATTTGTTTCCACCGCTGCTCATAGCATAAAGTCATCAGTAGCTGAACATCTGCAGTTGAGCTCGGCATATTTGGTTGCTCTGCACTTTTAGCAACAGTGCTAAAGAGAGAGGTGAAGAACTCACATAGACAAAGACATCTCCAAGTTCAACTCCATCATGACAGAGTTCGCCCTTACCCATAAAAGACAGAAGAACGTGTGCACCCATGATAAACGCTGTTGCCTCCCAAGAGCATTTGAGTCATTAGTACTTAGAACAAGGTTACCCAAAGATGTTGGCGTATTTCATGCTCCCCTCCTTCTGCAGATTGTAGTCACTGGCTGGTCGCTAGCCTGATTTAAAATAAGCATTGAGAGTTAATGTTGCGTCTATGGGTGACTCCATCCAAAGCCATGCTAATGAAGTGTCTCACTAAATCAAGCAAAGTGTCCGTATGCAAATCCAATTAGGGAGATTTACGCCAATAATGTTGTGTTAATGGGGCTGGTGCAAAGGACCTTAGTTTTTACTGTCTAGTGTGATCTTAGTAAAACTTTACTGAATGGCAGCATTTATAAGGCTACATGACATCTGCAGAAGCCTTTATGACAACTGAGAAATGCTTAGAATGGCTTATTCCTGCAAGTATCAGTAATCATAAAGGCTGTTTTGATGTCATTGTACTTCAGCCAGTGTCACAACAACTGATACTACTTAAAATAAGCCTTTATAAATGTCTCTAGGTTTACGTAAGTTATTGTGAAAGGCTTATGTAGGGCTACACTCTGTAATGGTTCAAAGATAAAGAAAAATACAGTGAAAAAATTTGTTTCAAAGAATGATAAAAAAAAAAAAAACGGACCCCTAAACTGTGCAAAAACTGTTACACCACCAAAACTGTCACCATCAGATAAACAGCACGTAAAGCTTTGATCTTTGAGGGAGAGGAGAAAATCAAGCAAAAGTGTCTGGGATCACTTGGATTATGAGAAGCAGAAAATTCAAATCCAACTTCTAAGACTGAACTTTGCTGTAAAAAACAGAAAGCTCCTCATTATTGAGTTCAGATGTTTCAGCATCTCTCATTACTAACAGGTGTAGAAAGTCAAGCACATAGCAAGGCAATCTCCTTAGACCAACCCTGGCAGCAGAATGGGTTGTTCTGCAAAGCTCGGTGACTTTAAACATGGCGCTATTACTGGATGTGACCCCTGCCACAAGTCAGTTCGTGAAATGTGTGCCTTGCTAGATCTGGCCCTGTCAACTCTAAGTGCAATTAGTGTGAAATGCAAGCATAAAGGAGCAACTACTAATAGCTTAGCCATGAAGCAGCAGAACAAACTCACACAGCAGGCCATCAAGTGCTGAAGTGTGTAATGCATGAAAATCACCTATCCTCTGTTGCTCACTTACTAAAAATTTCCATCTGGAAGCAACATCAGCATGCAAACTCTGCAATGGTGGCATCATGAAATGAGTATTTATGGCTCAGTAGCTGCAAGCCAAAGATCACTACGCACAATGCCAAGTGCCGTCTGGAGCGGTGGATAGAGCACCACTGGACTCTAGAGCAGTGGAAAATATTTTTTCTGACTGACACTATCTGACAAAGGTTTGGTGGAGGTGGGATAATGGGCTGGGGCTGTTTCAGGGTTTGTGCCCCTTAGTTCCAGTGAAGGGCAATGTTAGCATTACAGCATATAAAGACATTTTAAGCATTCTAACTTTGCGGCAGTGGTTGGAGAAAGTCCTTTTCCTGTTCCAGCATGACTGTGCCTCTGTGCTCAAAACAAGGTCTATAAATGTCACGTTAATAGTCATGGTTTCACAATGAAGTGTCTGTAAATATAGACGTGATGGTTAGGTGTCCACATACTTCTGGCCATAAAGTGTATGTTTTCTGTTTTTTTTTTCCTGGCACTGAAAAATGAATAATTCGTGCTTAAGTATTGTTTAATTATTGATTGGAAATGTAAATAAATGAAAAGTGGTCTTTGACTTTTGCACAGATCTGGGCCCTTTACAGCGGCCACTGAGTAGAATCAGATTTGTTTCTAAAAAGTTTCTAAAAGTGGATGGTGATTGAAATGTTACACAGCAAGTCTGTTGAATTATTACAAAAGTTATATCTTCCTCTTCCCTCACTTTTCTGCTGCTTCTTTCTCAAAACAATGTCCTTCAGATGTCTTCTCATGAGCAACAAATTGTCAGTGGATTCGAAATACACATGCTTTTGAGTGGTGGATCAGGAGCATATGTGTTTTTTTTTTTTTTTTTGCCACTGGAAGATCAGTGAGAAGGATTCTGTGGTGCAGTACAGCTTCATCGATCAAAAGAAATGAGGTGGGCAAAGCTGCTAGACATCTGCAGCATCAGACTTAAGAGAACTGCAGCTTTCTCTACATAGCAACATCAGGCCTGTCACATCCTTGAGATAAATCTTCTACGGTAACCTGAACAGAATCACAGAACAGAGCTGCAGGTAAAATTAGTGTTAGAGTAAACATGGAGAGAAGAAAGTTTACATGTCTGGAAAATATTAGTGTAAACCAGGTCGCAAAAAAGTTGCTGTGCAGTCTGAAACTTTGGAAAAGCTGTTTAGTTCCTCGTGTAGCACCAAAACTTGCTGGTCATAATGTTGAGAATGTGCCTTCTCCACAGCACTGCTGCAGGTTATAGCTACAGAATTAAAATTCTTAATATAGACTGATGGGAAGAACACTTCAGTGTTGTCAGCAGTCGCCTCCAGTGTAGGTAAGAGCTGCTCTTTCTTGCTGATCTATGGCCAGATTTTTAGTGCGATCTTAAAGTGTTTATGATTTTCCATGGGACAGTGTATTGGACATGGGTCTTCAACTCACACAAAAGAGGAATAAAATGCCATTTCCTTTGCTCAGAGCTTAAAAAGGGATGATCATGTTACCCATAAGTTTACCTGAGAAGATGTGAATGGGTCACTTTTGCACGAATGGCTTGAGATTGAATGTAATCAATGAACTACTTGAATTGCATGTATTACTGAAAACATTTTTCCTCTTGTAATGATACTTTTGAGTATATTTATAGTTTAATCTGTTCACTTTTAAAAGGATTTTTACCCATTTTCTCTCATAGCCAAGTCCACCCACTAACTATGTTTCCCCTATCACACAATGCTACCAAGCTGGAAGTCTACAGCTGCAAACATCTTCCTCTGAGAGTGAGCTCCATCACATTCTTTCAAGCTGCCACAAATGCAGTTACGGTTTGCAGGACAATACTAAGCAAGCCATTATTTGGCTGGTCAAAGTGTAGCCAAATCAACTATTTGCTACATTCTAAAACAAAGGATGCACTGTGGTCTCAGAAACACCAAAAGGCCTAGAAGACCACAAGCAAAAACTATGGTAGTTTTTTCCCTGGTGAAGAAAAATTCTTTCACACCAGATCAAGGACACTCTGTAGGAGGTGGGCATATCTTTGTCAAAGTTAACAATCAAAAGAAGACTTCACCAGTGGGTTTACCACAACATGTGTGCATTTGGTAAGGCTCAACAACAAGAAGACCAGATTAGACTTAAGAAGCATGTACAGTTCTGGAACAAAATCTTATTGACAGATGAGATGAAGATCAACTTGTATCAGAATGATGAGAAGAGAAGAGTATGGAGAAGAGAAGGAACTGCTTATGACCCAAAGCATACCACCATCTTTAAAAAAGAAAGCATGGTGAAGGTAGAGGTATGGCATGTGCAATTTTTGGCTGCCAATGGAAATAGTTCCTTTGTATTTGTTGATGACATGACTGCTGACAAAAGCAACAAGAAGTGTACAGGAGTGTATCGACTGCTCAGATTCAGCCAAATGCTTCAAAACCCGATGATTGACCCTTCATGATGCAAATGGACAATAAGTCAGAGTATACTATGAAAGCAATAAAGGCCATTCCGCCAAGACGTGGAATATTCTACAATACCCAAGTCAGTCACCTGACCTCAGTGCAGTTGTTCATGCATTTCACTTAAATAAGGCAAAACCTAAACACCCCAAGCAGAAGCAGGAACTAAAGACAGCTGCAGTAAAGGCCCGGCAGAACATCACCAAGAAAGAAACACAGCTTCTGGTGATGTCTATGGGTTCTAGACTTCAGGCAGTCATTGACTTCAAAGGATTATTAAGTATAAAAATGACAATTTATTTCCTTCTTGTTAGATTGTGTTATTATGTTTGAGCCCCTAAAAATGGAGGAACTATGGTTGTAATTCCTACACTGTTCACCGAATTTTGATGTAAACATTCTCTAATGAAAGCTGAAAGTCTGCACATTAAGCACGTACCTATTATTTCAACTCCAAAGCTGTGGTATAAAACTAAAAGGAAAGCATCATGACACAACCTAATCAGGAAAAAAACTATGTCTTTGGATATAAATGTTATGCGTTATGACACTGAAATAAAGTGTTATATATGTTTATGTAGGTTTATACCAGTCGCCATGAAGCCTCACGAACACTACCCTACAGTAAAGCATTACCCAAAAGATTTCATGACAGGTTTTAAAATCAGTACACTACACACTAACAATACTAGATGTACATTTATGTTCTGTTTATGTTCTGAAACACCTTCTTGGTCAAGCACCACAGGCAATGCCTGGGTTAAAAACACCGGAAATTTGTGATGCCACTCAAAAGCCATTAAAAAGCTCAAGGTAGGTCCTTTTATGCATGTTGTACGGAAGCTTAATCGTGAGGAATGAGCAGGCGAGTTTGTGGAGCATACCGTATTTAGGTCTTGATGACAGTGGTGACACGTGTGACTGCGTTTTACGGCAACATATAGCACCATAAGGCTAATGGCTGGAGAGAAAGAACACTCTAGCTTTATTGGTTAACACCAGGCCTGCTCTTCCTGTATTTAGAGTGCTTTCAGAAGCTCTAGCTGACTCCTGCCACCCCACCCCCTTCCCCCCATCCAGAATGTTGATGTGCTAGCTGAGATAAAAGAGAGGGAGAGGGTCTGTTAGTGAGAGACAGAGTTAGCGAATAAAACAGTGATTTCATGATATGCAAGCTGATTTCAAGTGTAATCAAGAAGCGATTCTCCAGACGTTCTCCCCCCCCGACCCCTGCCTTCTCCTTTTCGTGGCCAACAGCTTCTCTAATCTCCTGATGAGGGCATGAAAAAATAAAGCCACCCTGATTCAGCCACGCAGAATTGTACGAGTGCACCTGACAGAGGTGCCAATCACGGTTCGATTAGATCTCTCCGGACGTCAATCACGGAAGCGCACAAGTATTCTCTATAGGATTAAGCCTGTGTTAAATTGGCTGCTCGCCTTCAAAATGAGTTGTGGAGTGCGTTCAATAGTGTAGGTCCGTGGAACGGCGGCGACAGAGAGAGAGAGGGAGCGGGAGAGGTGAAGAGAATGAACAAAAGTAGGGCTGTTATAGAAGTATGAAAGTGGAAGTCGGAGAATTACATCTCCGGCTCTGTATAACAGCAGCCAACTTTAGGGAATTATTCATTGCAGGATAATTAAATGCACTCAAACTTTAAATCAGCTAAATAAATTGCTTTTTCTCAATCCCCACCCCTCCTCAATGTTCTTACATCCTTCCTTTTCCACCCCCATCCCTCGCTTACATTCCGGTGACATAACATCTTTGGGATTTTCCGATGTTCCCTCAGGAAGAAAGAAATCTTCAAGCCAAATGTGTTGATTATGCTTTGTAGAAGTAATATGCATACAGAATGGAGAGAAGACAGAGATGGACATGCGTGGTTGAAGAAAGAAGAACAAGACCATTCGAGGCCCCAGATTTCAGAAATGTGTTCCAGTTTTTTGAGGGTAGCTGAGCCATGAGTTCACTTATCGACCACTAGCCGACCGTGTTCAATTTAGGGCTGCCTGGCTCACGGTCAGAAACAATCACAATAAAACATGCCGAGCGCTCAGCAGGCCGTTCTGAATTGCAAATTTTAACAGCGCCAGGCACTCCAGGAGCCGAGCTGCTAACCTCTGGCCCTTCTATGAATTAAACAACCTGCACTTTTTTATTGAAAAAATGAATAATAAACCCCAAGCCTGGTAAACCAAAGGACATCCAAAAGGATAACTCCTGCATAATTGTAGCATTCTTCACTTTGAGATCTTTTGACCTCTAGTCTTCAGAGAAATTAAATGCGCTCCCCCTTGGCGTCAATAAATATAGAATATGCATAGCTCTAATAGCATAGCATTAATAGTTCTTTGTTCTAAAAGGCTCACAATGTGATGAACTGCAGGTGAGCCCCTTATTAAGTGAATTAAAGGGTTTTGAATGATTCTTGAAGGCCTGGAGAAAAAAAACAGTGGGCAGGAAAATCGATTGATGTCAAGCTGCGAAGCCTGATTCTTTCTGAGGGCTTCCCTTTGCCCTTCATGAAGTCCATGTCAGTGATTTACCAAGTGCTACAACCAGTTTATTGCTTTCATTTAGGATATCAATTTGACACGTTTAAGCCTACAAACGCTGCCATAGCTTTAATCAAACAGAAAGATCTTATATTCCAAAAACACTTTTTACTTGAGTCTAAAATCTCTTAAAAGGAAGATGAGCTTTCCATTCAGAGAACAGCTAAAGTCAACATGAATCAACGTGAATAACTAGCAACGAAACCAAAATGAAAATTCTCAGCTGAAACAGATAACTGATAAAAGGCTAACAGTAAATAAAAAGTTTACATAAAATAAACTCGCAAAAATTACTACTACATGAAACCAATATGTTCCTACAAAATCCAGCAGAGAACGGTTGGTCATCCGAGGCAAATGATTATTATTTTACACTTTGCACTTTTTTCATTGCAGTTTTTCATAATTTCAGAAACTCTCTCCTGTTCTTTTGCTGTTTTCTACACATTGAGTGGGATTTCTTGTTTTCAAGTGGTATCAAGCCTGTATTGGAGACGTTCTCTGGAGATCTACCCCCATTTGGCTCAGCATGAGCTCTGATCAAATCATTTATCTGATGTTCCTCCTAGAGACAGTGAAATCGTTCCACATGGCTGATATTTTCACTGCTGCTCTGCTGCTGCTCAAACTGTTTGAATGCAACCGTGCTGACCTGTGTTCAGTCAAAAAGTAAAAGAAACATTTTTCACCATTTTGGGGCAAATAAATTTGGTGGCTGAAATTCCAGTACATAACTAATCACAGTGCCCTTTTTCTCCATACCTTGATGTATGAGTGAAATATGGTGAGCTGCTGAACATTTCAGTGATAAGTGGGGGTGGTGGGAGGCTGAGGTGAAATTATGTTGGTTGATACTGCCTTTCCCTGCTTGCTGGTGCACAATGACATATTTAAAACTCAGTAGACAGTTGTAGACATCTGCTAACAAGGTAGAAACAGCCAACTCTAATTTGAGATAGATGTTAACTCTGTATTGACAGCGTGAGAGCTACCAAAGACATTAGCAAACTATGAAGAAGTAAAAAAGTTTTGGTGATGAATAGAGCTGCAGGTTATTCTATAATAATTTAGATCAATTATAGAGCAGCAGTCTCCAGCCCTGGTCCTAGAAAGCTACCTCCCCTGCAGAGTTTAGTTCCAACTTGTATCCAATAAGCTGCCCTGCTCCTTACTTAACTATGATGCATGTTATCCAGCCAATCTGGACCAAGTACAGCAAATTGTGGTTACTTAGCTCGGTAGGTAAGGTCTTAGCTGTCTCGACTAATTCACTACCATTTTGCTAAGTGTAAATTTAATGTTTCAAAGACCGATTCCTTTGACCCCTTAAAACCACAGGCTTACTACATACTAAGGCTCATTATTCAGCAACTGCTGGGACTTCAATGAAAATTGGCCGAGCTATTCTTAGGTTATAGAAGTGTGTAATAAAACTTTGGGCACATCAGGTGTGTTTAATGATGGAGTGTGCTGAAGCCTGCAGTGTTTTGGCCTGCAAACACTGGATCCTGACACATGTGGGTTAACATAACAAGTAATTGCAAACTACTAAAAGCAAAAATTCAAAAGGAATTGCAAAAAAATGGCACTGCAAGTTGATGAGTTGAGTCAAGATTCATTCCAAGGTCGCTTGACTTTTCCACTGCTTACAGTGAGTTCACAGTAAAGAAATATGAACCATAATCAGGATTGAATCAGGATTAAAGATATGCTGTTAATTCCCCTACAGATGTACTCTGAACCTTAGCAAACGAGCCATGTGTGAAAAGCAGCCCGAAGCAAGTCAGGGTTAAGTGCCTTGCTAAGGGGCACAACAACGCAAGTAAGCCAGCAACAGCTGGAGATGTAAGCCACAGCCTTCTTGATCATGCTACACTTGAGTTGTTTGACCCTTGGGTGGTAGCCGCTACAGAATTCATCACGCACCAAGTGTACGAGAATTATTCCTCCACTGACAGGGTGAGAAACACACGATATGAAAGCTAATACTATAGCTTGAGGTAAGGAAAAGGAATTAGCAATGACTGACTAGCAACAGAGTGTTTTTCTCTCAAAAGCTGCAGACTTTCATCACTGTCTGAGGCTGGCAGGTGCTGCTTCTTCAAAAACCTGTTTACTCTGTAAAATCCATTTCTGCAACAATAACATCTAAACCTAAAAGGCAAAGTGACTGAAAATCTTTCCCCATCTGCCAACAGACCTGGGAGTGTTGTTTTGATTCACAAACCAATGAAATATTAACGGCTTTGTAGAAAAAGTCCAAGCAGAGAAGAGGTCATCCTCTGCTTGATTCTCCTTCTAGAATTGATCTCCTGGCGGACGTTCTGACCGACTTTTCCTTTGGTCCCAGGAACTCTCTGGTTGTTCTCGCTAAAAAGACAGAGCCATTGTCCTTTTCCTTCCTTGGCTTCTTTTTGTCAGCCGAAAAATAAGTGAGACAGAGCTCTTGCCTTCAGACTTGATTTTCTCCACTGGCTTCTAATCGGAGATCTGAGCTCGGCTGACTGCAGCTTGACTTGACTTTGAAATGTAGCCCTGTCTCTGTCTTAGTGTCTGTCTCTTTCTCGCTCTGCCCCCTTTCATAATTCTTTTAAAAAGAGAACACAGCATCAAAGGCCTCTTGAGACCATCCCTCGCTGATCGCCAGCTCTAAACAAATGGAATCAAATGAGTCGCTGAAGGATAAAGAAGAGAAGACAGGAAATAACTGACATGACTATCCTGACATTGTTGTGGCGCTATTCCTTAGAGGTCTCTAATAGATATAATTTTGTCAGTTTATTTAATGTAATTTGCCACTTTAAATCCCATCGTCCCCAGGGGCACCACAATATCTGCTTCTAACATGTAAGCTGAATGTGTTTAATGGTATTAGACTAAGTGTTGCTTTATAACTCTGCAGCTGAAGCCAACAAGGAGAGTCAAATGATACCTACAAATGGTTTTGTCAATTAAAACTGTTGTAAATCCAAGCATTCCACGTCTATGGCCGCGCCGTGCTTTAAGTGTGTAAATAGAATAGTGGAAGCCCTGTTTTTAGTTGTTTTGGCTCTGGGCTAGATTTTGATATAAAACTATGACTATTATGTGCAGAATATTTGCTTTTATAGGAACACTGTCAATAATGCAAAATCAAAGGGGGTTGGAATACTTTATAACATTTGACATTTTTTATTTATTTTTTTTTATCTTTAACTGAAACTAATGATAACTGAAAATAATTACCATCATTCAACTACAAAAAAGCAGACCTACTTGTATTTTATATGCAGTTGGCCAATACAACCATTTTAAATGCGCAGAAAAAAAACACAACAATGTGTTCAGATGTCAAGATATACTGGAAAAATATTAATTCAGAATTAATTCAGAATATATAAATAACAGAATGCTCAGAGGATCAAGAGGTCTTGAGAAAGCTTATCATATCTTAAGATGAAACAAGGTGCTTAAAGGCTAGTCCACATTTGTGTTCTATTCCAGCTCACAACACATCTGACGCTGGTAATCAGTGCTTTGTAACAGGCAATAAAATCCTCAGGGTTTGGGTTTCAGCTTGCTTGGAATATTGTGGTTTGAGTCTAGTGTCTAGGTCTTAAATTTAAGAACTTTTCTAATTAAGCAAGGGGCCACTGATTCGCTTTTTTCAGCCTGATAGCAGTGACAGGCCTTGGGTGGATGTAGCCTAATCAGGCCTGAAATTTTCAATCCAAATCCAAATATTTAGTGAGAACATTTCGCCTGACTCAACCTGTCCAGTCTGTCCAGTCTGACTCAACCTGTCCACTCCATAGCCCTGTAAAGTTTCATAAGAACCTGAATGTAGCCTGACAAAATTATGTCTGACATGATTGCAGCCTAACAAAAACCTGAACTTATACTGTATTGTCACACAATTCTGTCCAAATCTGACTGCAGCCTGACAAACTTCTGTCCAAACTGTACTTTAACCTGACAAAATTCTGCCCAATCTGGCTGGAACACATCAAAATTCCATCCAAATCTGACTGTAATATGACAAAATTCAGTAACACTTTATTTGAAGGCTACCTACATAAGGGCTTTATAATGCATTCATAAGCACTGAATAATGTGTTTATGAAGCACTACTTGAACATTTATTAAGTGCTTATGTCGGTTCTAAACATATTTAAAGCCTATACATAATTGCATCAATCATCTTATCCATGCCATGGAGGGAAGAAGGGTGGTTTCCAGGCCTATTTAACCTGATATCAGTACAATGTCGTCTTAAGAATGCTGACATAAATAGTTATGTATAGTGTTTTGAATATGTTTAGTGCTGTAAATATGTTCAACGTTTATTCATATTATGTCAGTACAATGTCATTTATTTCATTAACCATCTTATCTCAGGTGGCGAGAACCGACATAAGCACTTAATAAATGTTCAAGTAGTGCTTCATAAACACATTATTCAGTGCTTATGAATGCGTCATGAAGTCCTTATGTAGGTAGCCTTCAAATAAAGTGTTACCCAAAATTCTAACTGAACTCAACTGTAGCTCGCCATAAATCTGTCTGAACCTAACTTCAAACTTGTCTGCAGCACAAAGCTCAAAGTTAGAACCCAGCTGTAGCCTGGCAACATTCTGTCGCAACTCAACAGTCGTTTGAGAAAATGACATCCAAAACAACTTTGGCCTGATCATGATGTCCAAACCTAACAACACCCTGAAAAAATTGGGTCTAAACCTATCAGGCAACAAAATTCCACTCAAACATGATTACAGCCCAACATATTATGTCTAAACCCAACTGTATTCCAAATAAAACCTTACAAAGCCAACCACCACCAAAAGCTTCACATTCTTTATGACATTGTTTCCAACAATGACAGCCACCATCAGGGCCTTCAAACCAGATAGTAAAGTTTTTTACTCTGGATAAACTTCAGGCTACATAGACTATTGCCTTGTTCTCAACATTCACTATCAAAATTGTTGAATGTAATAAAGGGAAATGCAGTAATGAAGCAGAGGGAAATGCAGGTTAAAATCCATTAAAGCTGGGAGACAGGATTCAAGAAATTATGTCTGAACCCAACTGAACTGGATGTGACCAATAAGATACCATCAGGTTTAAACACGTATTTCCAGGTCTAATATGGTCTATATATGAAGAAGCTCCAGAATCCTTTGGATGGAGTCCTCAATCTTCTCTTCTGTCTTCCTGGAGGTGAGAGAATATTCAATCCTTGCAAGAAAGCATGAAGCTGGCTCATTGTCATCTTAAGGTCACAGAGTTCAAGATGGATGTCAACATATTATCAGCATCACATTAAGAATTCTCACCAAGAAAGGAAAAATCTATTATGGTTTCACATGGTTCTGTCCAAAGCAATGCGAGTTCATGCTCCTTTAGCATGTCTGTAAATGAAGCCAAGTAAGGACACACCATTTTCCTTCCAGGAATCGTGCCCTGCTTCCTGAAACACACTGAGATGAGAAGCTTTGTTTTAAGACTTTCTTTCATTTGCAACTTTAATGAATGGAAAAAGATTCACTCTCTAAGCAGTTAGCTCTCCAGGCTCAGCTGAGTTTGTGAGAGGAATATAATAGAAGACAGAAGATGCACAGCAATCACAAACATCCTTATGTTTAAGATGCAATATGCACTTATTTGTCACTATAGCCAAAACCCCTATTTTGTAACTCCACCTCGATGGTGTTCAGACACAGACTGTAGCGTATCTGTCAATTAATAATTTGTCTATCTATTCTCGAGCCCTTCATCAACAGTCAGATTCTTATTACAGAGATCCTCTTGGTCTGACTGCAGACCAGAATTCTGACCAAAACCAACTGTAGCGTAAAAAGTTGTCCAAATACAGCAACAGCCTAACTAAATTCTGTCAAAACTTGACCATGGCCCAACAAAATACAGTTGGTAGCTCACCAGAATTCTGGCCAAACACAACTGTAACTCAACAAAATTGTTGCCAAAGCTCAACACAATTCTGTCAAAAATGACTGCAGCTCAACAAAATACTGTCAAAAATAACTGCAGCTCAACAAAATTCTGTCAAAAATAACTGCAGCTCAACAAAATTCTGTCAAAAATAACTGCAGCTCAACAAAATACTGTCAAAAATAACCGCAGCTCAACAAAATACTGTCAAAAATAACTGCAGCTCAACAAAATTCTGTCAAAAATGACTGCAGCTCAACACAATTCTGTCAAAAATGACTGCAGCTCAACACAATTCTGTCAAAAATGACTGCAGCTCAACAAAATTCTGTCAAAAATAACTGCAGCTCAACAAAATTCTGTCAAAAATGACTGCAGCTCAACAAAATTCTGTCAAAAATGACTGCAGCTCAACACAATTCTGTCAAAAATAACTGCAGCTCAACACAATTCTGTCAAAAATGACTGCAGCTCAACAAAATTCTGTCAAAAATAACTGCAGCTCAACAAAATTCTGTCAAAAATAACTGCAGCTCAACAAAATTATGGCAAAAATAACTGCAGCTCAACAAAATTATGGCAAAAAAAGATTGTAGCTCAACTAAATTGCCAAACACAATTTCTTTCCAAAATCCAACTATAGCCCAACAAAGTTCTAACCAAAGCCAAACATAGATCAATAAAATTCTAACTGAAGCCACCTGTAGCTGGAGTTTTCCACTTTGCTGTTGCTTTAGTTAGTTTGTCCATCGGACCCCCATGACCACTCCATCCAGCATAGTCAGCTGAAGGTATTTACAAGCTGTATTTAGATGAGAGCTATAGTCACGGATTCCATCACAGCAGCATGCAGCTTCTGAACAGCGGGGATCAGCATGCACTATGACAGACTGTTCAAATGGTCAAACTAGGAAAATGCATTAATAGCGCAAAAAACGTATAGTGTTAATAAAGTGGTGAATGAGTTATTAATGTGTTATTGACATCTTATGAAAGTGTAATTAACATGTTAACACGTTTGACAGTGCTGCATTAAATCTGCAGACTGCTTGCGAGGTGAGCAGTTTCTACTGCACTCTTCAGCCATCTCACTCCTTTTTGATCATCCCTTACCTTTGTCATTCCTCCATCTCTCAACATTTCTTTCTCTGTTCCTCTCTTTATTTATTAAACTTTGACTCATCTGAAGCTTTCTGGAGCTCATGCTAAAGGCTGATATGCTTTTCCCATGTTTTCTTTCATTCTTTCTTTTTATTCCTGCTTTCTTTTTCCTTCTTCTGCTTTCTCACGTTCCCCTTTCCTTTCTTAAATCATTCCTTGCTTTTCATTTCTCCTTTGTTTTCCTGCATTCCTTTCTCTCTCCTTTCCTCTTTCTGTCTGTCTTTCTTTCTTTTTCTTTCCATAATGACATCCTTTCTGTTTCTTCCTTAAATCATTCATTTTTTTTACCTTGGTTGGCTTTCATTCCTTCCTCCTTTTCTTTTCTTTGTCTCCATTTCTTGATGCCTTTCTTTCTTTTTCTTTGCTTTCTTTTTCTTCCTTAAATCTTTGCTTTCTTTTTATTTTTCTGTTTTTCTTTCATTTCTTTCTCCCTTCCGTCCTTCCCCTTTCTCTTTTCCTCCCTTACTGCCTTTCTTTCTTTTTCCTTCCCTTCTCTATCTATTCTTCTTCATTCCTTCCTTTTCTACTTTGTTCCAGTTTTACTTCCTCTCCTTTTTCCTCCATATCCCTTTCCTTCTATTTCTCTTCTTGCTTTGAGTTCTGTGACTCGTTGCTGAGAAACACTCTATGATGTTTTCTTGCCTTTCTTGCACGTATTTCCTTTAGAAAATGCAGATCTAGTTGAGTTGGTCTCTACATTAGTGCACGCACAGCCCTTTCGTTTCCGCCACAGTCAAAAGGCCATAAATTCTCTTTTTATACAGTATAATGAGAAATGACTGTAACACAGTGCATTATACTCCACATGAACACATAAACCCATGGAGGTCAAGCTTTATCCAGTTAAGGCTAACAGCAGCCAGAGCTGCGAGATTAATGCTGTGAACTTCCTGCATGAAAGGCAGAGAAGCGCAAAGGCAGACAGAGAGAGATGGAGGAGTGAATGAATGAGCTCGGCAGAGAAAGAGAGAGAAGATCACCTCCGGGTCTCCTCAGGGCTAAGGGGTCATTGCTATGATCAGTAGTTGGTGGCAGTGTTTTGAGCCACTTTCTGAACTCCAAAAATAATATCACAAACCACTGCAGGCCCTGGTGGAGCGAGAGATAGAGAGAGAGAGAGAGAGAGAGAGAGAGAGAGAGTGGGAGAGAAAGAAAGAAAGAAACCTATTGATTTCTGATGGAGCCGTGTGATGGAACAGCCGCTTGAGAGAAAGCTTTATTAATGTCAGCTCAAAGTTCACATCAGTGTGGAACCTAAGAGTAATCTTTCTCAGAGCTCGCCACCCTTCAGGCACGAGGACGGCTCCAACACACTGAAAATCAGAAGCCCAATCGGTGGCCATGCAGTGGGATTAACCTCTACAAGACATTTGCACAACAGGTACAACACCAGCAAAGGGCTTTTAATCATTATTAGCTGTGGAAAACAGTTGAGTAATTAAGTGTAACTATATGTACGCGTTATTTTGGAAGACTTGCACTGCACTGGAGCACAACTGAACCTGAGTCTTTGTACTTTTACATTTCCAAGATAAAAAAAAACAAAAAACATACCTTTTATTTGATCTTGATTATATTTATTTACCATGTAACCAAATTCATAACAGTGTAAAATGATAATGCCTCAAATTATTTTGTGTATGTATTACAAACCAACACTTTCCAACTGTGCTCATTCATCAAATCATTTAGTTTTTACTTGTATATTATTGAGTGTTTTTAAGTGTAGATTTGGAGCTATAACTTGCTTCCAATCATCGGGGGAGCTTTCTACTGGATTTTAGAGAGTTTCTGTGGGAATGTTTGCCCAGTCATCCAGAAGAACATTTGTGAGGTGAGACACTGACGCTGGACGACAGGGCCTGACTCACCATCTCCATTTTAGTTCATCCCAAAGGTGTTCAGTGGAGCTGAGGTCAGGGATCTGTGCGGGCCAGTCAAGTACCCACCCAGCCATGGCTTAAGGACCTTGATTCATGCACTGGGGCTCAGTCATGCTGGAACAGAAAACCTGTTCCCATGAAGGTGAGCACAGTCTTTGTCTGCTGAAGCATTAAGAAGCATTTCCCTTCACTGGAACTTTTCAATCCCTGAAAAACAACCCCATAGCATTATCCCTCCTCCACCAAACTTTACAGTTGGCACAAAGCAGACAGGAAGGTAACGCTCTCCTGGTTTTTACCAAACCCAGACTCGTCCATCAGACTGCCAGATAGAGAAGCATGATTTGTCACTCCACAGAATACATTTAAGCAGTACGCTTTAGAGCAAGTGAACTCGTTTCATTCAACTCAGCTGCAGCAAAAGTTCATTCAAGATGTTATTTGATTTGAAGAAAACTATTTAATAGTCAACTGTTTTTCTTGTCCTTTTATCACCTTCATTACTTGATGGACTTTAATCTGTAGTCATGTCTGCTGTGAGCATTTAACAGAAATTATCACTGAACATAGCATTTTTAGCAGCCTGCATTGCTAACATTAATAAGCACATGTCATGAGCTAGTTAGTGGTAAAACTTGTGCCAGTGGCAACACTGTCAAGGAAAAATTCCCTAAGAGCTAGAAGGAAGAAACCTTGAGAGGAACCAAGACTCAAATTAGGAAAGTATCCTCCTCTGATTGGCACTGGATAGCAAACAATGCTAGTGTACAATATTAAAATACAGAAACTGGGAAAAACTAAAACTAATGGCAATGAGTGTTTTCTAGCTATGCTTCCAAGTTCTACAGAGCTTCTGAGTAATGCAGCCGCATAAACGGCTCAATCGTCAGGAGCTTGCGAGTTCAGCCCACCGATACCACAGTCATCTATGGCCAGAATGCCAAGACACCATAACTGGCCTCGGTGTATAACAGCTTCATTACAGCTCCAGGTCTTTTCAGGAGATTTGTTTTCAGTTTTTCATAGAAATCTGCAGGGATATTTTTCCAAAGTTCAATCATAGAAGTTGGGTGCATTTTCTGCTTCTCACAATCAAAGCAATCAAAAACACATTCAGCAACGTTGAAGTCTGGACTCTCATTGTTCTGAGATCAGCAGCAGCTTCTTTATTATGAATGTCCTTCTTTTTTTCTGTTTCCTTTTCTCAGTAAGGGCTTCTTGACAGCTGCACATCGTTTCAGACTCATAGTGTTGAGGCATCTTCTCACAGCGGAAGGATGGACAGAAACACCTGTGGATTATTTCAGATCTGAAGCAAGAGTGGAGCTTGAATATGACAGCTTTAAGTGCTGTATATGTGATGGGGCAGTTTTGGCGGTCTACGGTCTTGCATGGTCATTATGAGTTCCATTTTCTTTTTCTCTTGTACTCATTTTTTGAGGCTTCTTTGAAGCTGTTTCTCCACTCATTGTCTTTCATTGTGCAAGTTGTTTTTTACTCAGCAACTATTGTGACTGGAAGTTAAATTAATGAAGAGGGGTTTAAGGAACTCATGCACTGGTGATGAATGGGTCTGCATTGCTATGCACCTCCTTGTGTGAGCGGTTTGTGAGTTGAAAACCTCAGATGTCAGTTTGGCAGCTCAGTCACGTTCAGAACTCAGTGTGAAGTGCCTGGCCTGGTCATTCCTGGAGGTAAGAGCAGCAGAGGCTACAGTGCGCTTGGTGTGGACTACAGTGTGCCATCTGTGCCCCCTGGTTTCAGTGTTATGATGCCGGAAAAACCTCGGATGCATTAATTATGAGCTTCTCTGTGAAGTGTGAGGAACTGTTCCCATGATCAGGATCCACAGCAGGATCTCTGTGCATATAAACATCTGTTCCAAAGTTTTAAATCTAAAATGACTACAGGCCTGTTTGAATGCACGGACCCCCGTAGTGCTGATTTGAAATGAGCCTATAAAAGTAATAACTCTGCAAAAACATCAAATTTACACAGCCCCTGAATTCTGGCAAGACCCAAGACCTGATCAGTGTATGAAGTATAAAGTTATCTTTTATAGCTAAAAAGCCAAAAGAGGTAATGGTATGTTAAAAAGTCACTAATTAGCATAGTGCAAATCATTATGCCTTGACAAATAATCTCAGATAAACATGTTTATGTGGTTTCTGACACTGTAGGGTATACAGTGAATATAAAGTTTGGACCAAAAAACATGCAAATGCAGATTTCAGGCTTGTTTTATGCATGAATGCTAATTTGTGTATTATAAGCTTCCATTACTTGTTAACTACAACAACCTCGTAGCTTCAGTATGAAACCAACTAAGCTAACATGCCTTGACTGCTTGGCTACATTTGGAGTAAAGGAAAGAAAACTGTGCAAATTAGTTTTTAAAGCTATTTTGTTGAAACTATTTTGTTGAAAAAGGAGCTTTCGCCTCACAAGAAGAAGGGTGTGGGTTCGATTCCCCAGCCGGGCAACCAGGGTTCTTTCTGTGAGAAGTTTGCATGGTTTCCCCATATCTGAATTGGTTTCTCCCCACAGTCATAACAAGACATGCAGCCAGATGATCTGGAGATGCTTAACTAATAACTTGAAATAGTATGTAAAATAAAATAAAAAAAAGTCAAACTTCCTCAAAAGTCAAAATTTGTGATATACTGCTGCAGACTGCTTTTTTCTCCTCCCTCTGGGAGAAATGGGCTTCCATAGTTTAAAAGGCCTTGCTTGACAAAAGAATGTTTCTTCTCTGTTCTTTGGTAGAACATTATTTAGTCTGTCTGCATGTTGCAGCCAACATCTATAAAAAGATGCCACACTAGGTAGGCCTTAAGCTGATTCTGACAAGCAAATGGAAGAAAACAAATGATCTGGGCTCATATCTTTCGCTCCAGTCCAGAGATTGATGCGCATCATCAGTTTTAAAGTGGCATTTAACTTTCGAAAAAAAAGTAACAGCACAAATGACTCACAGCTCGTTTTTTCATAGGACTCAATGGACGAATGCTGATCTGCTCATTTAGCCACAGGTGTCTGTACCAGAGCCAAGCAAACACTGAGGGAACAAATGGTCTAGTGATGAGCCTTTCTAAATGATCCCAGTGCCAAAAGTACAGCAAGTAAATCACAAAGTGCTCTTAAAAGAGGAGAGTGAGGCAAGACTGACCGATGGCCTTTCGGTCAACGAGAAGTGAAGGAGAAAAAAAAAGCTCAGTTTCTGTCCTGCTGAATCACGGTCTGCCTTTGTAATCATCTCTGCCTGTTCGATTTTCATTCATGCTTTATTTATATGTTTCCAATCTTCCCCTCTAGCGTTGATTAAACATCATTTTTATGTTTTCCTTGAAAAGGCACGCCAATGGTTTTTAAGATAGACACTGTAAGCTTTTTTATGGCACAATGTGGTAAAACAAGTAGTAAATCAGTTATTAATCATTTAACAATAAAGTGGAGCTGGATCAGAGTCAGTGATTAAAAGCACAAGGGAGCCTGGAGTCATTCAGAGCGGTTAGATGTGAAATGCTTAGTTCTAGAGAAAGAGAGAAACTGTGATGTTAGCTTCTTGGCTAACCACAGCTGCGCACTGCCATGCCAGTTCTGTCACGACTGGCTCCTCCCACTCCTCTATGTGCTTATCTGTTTTGGTCTCATCCACATGCTACTTTGTTTTGAGTTCTTTGTCGTGCCCCCTTGTTTTCTGACTCCGCCCGATTGTTGCCACCTGTGTTTCAACCTGTGTCCTGTTATCCCTAGTTAGCCCTTGTGTATTTAAGCCCTGTGTTTGCCTCTTGTTTTCGTTGGTCTTTGTTTGATGTGCTGATTGTATGTACGTGCTGTTTGTGTTGGATTTTGGCTTGTTCTGTTTGTAAGAGTATTGTTTGGGTCCTGTGGTTCTTTTGTCATGTCTGACCCGCATTCTCTACGTATTGGCCTTTTGACCTTGGACTATTCCGACCATGACCCTGGATTTGCCCAAAATAAAACCCAGGGCATGCGTCCGCCTCATCGTTCTGCATCACAAGGTCTCACAAGACCCGTATGCAGCATTATACTATGATATATTATATTTATATTATTTGTGTATTATATAGTATATTATTTGCAGTAAATGTCTGATTATCAATTTAGGCAGCTTTCTACCTGCACTGAAAAATGAAGCATGGAACATTACACACTGTTTGAGTTGCTAAGGCTAAAAATTATACATTTTTATAAAGGTAAATGCTACAGCATAGCTAATTTAAGGTTGCTAATTCGAACTATGTGGTCCCGCCCCTGATTTGTCAGCTCTGTTAGTGAAATCATACAGAATTGAATTTACCAGGCTTTTTGATGTCGTACGTAAACAATACTCAAATGTATGGTTCAGTTCCCAGTCAATTTACCCCATATATACAAACTAAGCTGCAAAATACAATTAGAAAAAGAGCATTCATAAAATATGAGTCTTACAAGCACAATAAAAAAAAACTGTCAATATTTATTAACAATTCATCCGCCACTACAAAACAAACCTTTGCAGCTACAAAGCATCTTCTCCTGCTTCTACTGCTACTGCTAATTCATTTAAGTATTATTATTATTGTTATTATTATTAGTAGCAGTAATAGTAGTAGTATAATAGTACTAGTAGTTATGCCTATTATTTATTTTTATAGTTACTACTAGTAGTAGAAACAAAGTTTAATTCATTTTTAAGAGCTCAGTTAAATTAAGAAAACTCACATTTAACTGTAAAATTATTCAGCTCTGTGATTTCAGCAAATTCACAATATAGTTACATTTATTCAATTATGCTGACAGACTATATCTACCACTATGTCAAGAATCAATCCATAAACGCTTAACTACCTATTGATAAAATGCAATAATAGCTGTTAGTTATGGCTAAATTACAGCCATTACCACTCCATGTGCAGTGTTCTTGCAGGTTTTCATGTAAATAGTTCCTTTTGCATGCAGCCCCTCTAGCGTTGCTTTTAACAGTGTAAACATCAATCTTATCATTTGCATGCTGTGTAATCAGCCACAGAGTCTAGTGGTTGCAGCTACCAGTCAGATATAAATATGTAGATGGGGGAAAAACAATTGTGGGCCAAACTTATGGATAAATTTCAACTAATGTGACAAGCCATAAGAAGCTGGCTGGTAGTTTAAGATCACTGCCCTAGATAGTGAAGAGCGTAGTGTATAAGAATGCAAAGCCCAATTTGAGACACAAGAAATGGTCTGTTTGCAGTCAAAGTATTCTCATGCCTCCCAGCATTGCATGAGGTATTGTGCGAGTTGCATCCCTCAGCACTCACTTTGTTTGGAGTAAAACACCTGTGAGGCACTGGCAGATTAGTTTCCTCCCACATAAAAATGGCCATCCATTTGCATTGCCGCAGCCGAGGGGCGAGCGTGTGTAATTAAGGTTTACAAACCTGTAACCTGGTTATTATGACGCTTCTGATGCATCGACATCCCTGCCTGCATGCCTCCAGGCCACAGCTATTTACGTACATAAAAACCAACAGGAACGGCAGGCATGTTATTATCTGCATTAATTCCACATTAATGAAGAACGCCCCCCTCCTCTTTCCCCACAGGAGACGGCCTAATGAAGATACCCCAGCGAGCACTTAGACTCATATTTACAAAATATGTCTGCGCCCTCCACAGGCTTCATAAATCCACAGAGCTCCTGCCAAAACCCCGGAGCTTCTGAAACGGAGATCTATGCACTCTGAAAGCTCAGAAGCTCAAATTGGAAGGGACACTGGTCTCCGTGGCCAGAAGTTGCGAACAGCATTGATCTGCTTTTAAAAAAAGGGGGGGGAAAATGGCACAGTTAGATGATTTACGCACAGCCTGCACTTAGCGGGGTCCTACACCTGTGAGGATGAAGGAGCCTCTCCCAAAGATCTACGGCTGCTGGGCTCTTGAACCGAGCGCGCCTTTGATTGCTCCCGAGCAGCTACAGCAGTCATTAGCCGATATAAATCCAGCATTCTTGCATTTTTAGGAGCTCAAAGTGTTACCGGGGCAATCTCTCCAAATATTTATGTACCCACTCAAACTCTGCAGACTTAATGCAGTGCCTCGGTGTGATGAATTAGTCTGCACTCTGGCATCGCAATCAAACGCTGGCTGTAGCAACTAATTCTGCGTGTTAACACTGTAGAAATGATCAACACATACTTGTGATTAGCATGAAGCACATACACAACATTGGCAGCAACAACATCACAGATTTCAGGTTTATCACCTGCTGCTTATTCCCAGTTAACTCTCAACTGCCATCTGTAACAAAAGCATGCAGCAGTTTGATGTTATTCATAGACACAAGTGGAGAAATTCTGTTGAAAGTGCAGGTTTGAAACTTTTAACACATTTGTGTCTGTAAGTAAAATACTAATTATTATGAATTACTAATTTGCTGCTGTCAGAAGAAACCGTTGTCACAAACACACAGGTATAAATACTAGTAAATACAGATGAATGGAATTAAAAGTCAGATGACAGATCAGGATGCCGGCTGGCTAAAAGGATGGCATCTGTATTCCTCACCAGTGTATTAATTCTTTAAACCACCATTCATTTATGTAACATCCAGTCAAAACAGTCACTAAGTACAAGTTATATAAGAGATAAAATAGATATTGTGTGCATTAACAGGAGAGGAGATGCAGTGATATGGTTCAGCACGGTCCAGACAGCAGAGGATCAGTACCCTCTCTGCAGTAGCAAGACTCACTGTAGAGCCGTATAGCACGGCGCAGCTGTAACAGACGGCCACTGAATTCGCTTCTCCGTTCATCCAGTGTAGCATGCAGAGGGTGTGAGGTGTTATCCATTATGGCTAACAGCCTGTTGAGAGTCCAGCTTGACTCCTACAACAGAGCCAGGCTTCCTAATAAGTTTATTTTGTTCAGAGTACTTGTGCTAATGCTGCTGCCCCAGCACAACAGCACAGAATAAAGCACTCGCTGCCACAGACTGGAACAATGTCCAAGGCGTCCAGCTTGTTGTCCACACCCTGGTACTTGTACCACCTCCACATCAACACCATCAATGGTGACTGGTGACACGGCAGGTTTAGACTTCCTGAAGTCCAGCACCTTCTCCTTCGTCTTACTGATGTTTAGCTACAGCTGGTTCAGCTTCCTGTACTCCTCCTCCTGTCCATTCCCCATGCACCCCACAATGGACGTGTCATCAGGACATCAATTTTTTGCAGATGACAGGACTGTGTATTGTACCTGAAGTCAGAGGTGTACAGGTTGAAAAGGGAAGGGGCAAATACAGTCCCCTGGGGTGCCCCAACACTGCACACAGCCTTGCCTGAGACACAGCCCTGCAGTCGCACATACTGAGGTCAGATAAGGGTCAGATATGAGGTTCGATATGAATCAATAATTTACTTGCACAAGAAATCCACAGGTGTTTCTGTCTATGCTTCCACTGTGAGAAGACACTATGTTGACCTGCTTGTGTTCTCAGAAGAATAGACTGACCACCCCAGAGTCCAGACCACACCACTGAATGCGTTTATTACTTGGATTGTGAAAAGTGCAACCAACTTCTAAGACTGAACTTTGGAGGTGTGGAAAAATGTCCCTGCTGATTTCTTTGTAAAACTGAAAGCAGGCCTCAATAAAGACAAAGAGTGTACACAATAAATACCAAAAGAAATCTGATATTATATTTCATTGCTGAGTTGTTGCTTACTGTTAAATATATTTTCTTTTTTTTTATCCTGATGCTCAACAGTGAATAACATATCCGGTATGTAACCATAGGTAAATAATATAGAAAAATGACAATTAGGACTGTTGGCCTTGCTGAATAACTTTGCTGACTCTCTTCTGCTCATACGCTGCCACTGCCAATGTGATCATAGCGCAGTAACGTTGCAGCAGCACTGCTCTGCAGCAAATATCTCATTCACAATTCATGCTTGGCTGGCAAACCGTCTGGAGCCTTAAAACTCATCTTCATCTTTCCAGCTCACACTGTGCCACGCGGCTTGCATGCCGATGTCTTGCGGCGCAACTGAAGCTCACAGAATCTTTTTAGAAAAGCGAGGGAAAGTACAAGAAAATCCAGCTCAACTTGATGTTCTTAAAAGCCAGAGGACTGCTCCAAAGAAAGCCCACAGTAACAGAAGAGCTGTCAGAAACAGCATGTCAACTCCCTCAGCCCTAGACAGCACCAACCATGAGCTACTCTGAAAATGATCATTGGGACTATTTGCATGTACTGATTTACAGACATGTTGCTTGAGGTTACCTACACTGATTTCTCAACTAGCGTAAGCTGTAGTCTTTAAAATGCATAATTCTGCATGAACAGCCATAAAAGTACAAACTTTTGACCTGGATACAGATATTCAAGGTCTAATATTAGTTTATATGTTCCCACACCAAATAACCAGACTTGGATAGAAACAGAATACATGGATCGAAGCTAAATAATCAGCCTATTGGTAAAGCATCAAAATCTTATTAAGTGATAATATAGCGCCCCTTGTGGAGGATATTCAGCCTGCTAAATGTGAGGGATTGAGTGAGTTGCAAAAAAGGTATTATAGCTACAGGAAAACAGCATGTACAGATTACATAGACACTATGAAAAGTGGGATGGTTCCAGCAACTCCCGGCAAAAGGTTTATCCTCTGCCAGATTAATCCAGGCTACGGATGTCCAAGTTGTATGCGAAAACACCACTGAACGAGAGGCTCAAACTCTCCGTGTTATGAAACAGCTCCATGACGCTTGTGATTTCACACCGGTCACTACACATTCATTAGATAGTGAGAGAGAGAGAGAGAAAAAAAAGGAAAACTCTCCAACAACTGTGAAAGTGACTAGTAGACCACCAAAGAAAGCTTTCATCTTTAAGAGAGAGAAGACCATCAAGCACATTCTCACTTCAGAGCTAAAAACTCCACAGATGTTTCTCTCCATCCTGTGTTGACAACGCTGTGCTTCTCAACAGCTAACTGTCCAGACCTCAACACCACTGAATGTGTTGGGCATTACTTGAATTCGGAGAAGCATCGAGTGCAACCAGCTTCTAGGACTGAACTTTGAGCGGATAATCCAGATTGATGCAAAAATAAATATATGAATAAATAAAAATGAGTACAAGAAAGCTTTGAGTATAGAAAGCTTTTATCTCAAATAATAACAGTTAATATAGGTATCTAATGCTAGCTAAGTTCCTGTTTGAATTTTTTACTGCCCAACTGTTTGGATATATTTAATAATTGTCCTTGCAATGCTATCTTGTTTTTTCACTACCAGCCAGTCCGTCTTCATATGCCTAAATAGGAGCAGAAATGTCTACATCAGGAAGCAATGCTGAAAGTAACGAAGTATATCGAACACTGCCTGTAAGGTCAACCAGCTTCATTCATATCATATATTCATATTACCACCAGTCTGAACAGGCTAAAGTCTGCCCACTCTCCAAGACTGAATAACTGAGCACTTAAATGAAATAACTGACCCCTAAATTACTACAAATACAGAATTAGTTGTAAAGTTTATGGGTTGTCTGTGTATTTGTGTTTATATGCATGGGTTTATATTTGTGAACCTACAGTCACCAGCCAGTAATGCATTGGGAATTCATTGGGAATTCTCCCTGTTACCCACCCTGGCAATGGAATGAAACATCATTGGGTCGGGAAGTTAATCAGAAATGTAAGGTGTATTTGCAAGATTTATACTGTTTGGCCACTAGGACTTACTATATACACTCAGTCAGCCAAACCCTGCTCCCTACTGGGTTGTCCAGCCAGTATCACCCCTAGACCCATAGGGCTGTACACTCCCTCGCTCTACTCTCTCTACACCAATGACTGTACTTCTGATACTAACCCTGTTTCACCTATTAGGGTTGGCAGATGACACTACTCTGGTCGGTCTGGGCTGCCTCAAGCACTGCTGAGGACCCACAGAACCAATCATCACATCTTCCATCTCCACCTGGCCCAGCACTGCATTCACACACCAATCACAAGCTGCAGCGAAAGGTGAGATGTGCAGGGAAAATCACCGGCTATCGGCTCTCCACCCTCAAAGCAAAGATGAAGAAGAGGTTGGAGATAATCCCAGCCTACCCCCACACACCCTGTTCACTCTCTCTTCCAGCCATTTCCATCTCAGTGGAGACCAACAGTGAGAATTCGGACCAACCGCCACCTCCACAGCTTCTATTCCCAGGCTGTTCCTCGGCAAACAGGGAGCCTTCTCTCATCCCTCTGTATGTGTACTGTCAATTTTATGTTTATATATATATCGTATATCTCTTTCTAGACTTATTTTATTGGATTCAATATTTTGTTGTTACTTCCAGTAAGAGAAATTCCTTGTACACCTGCTGCTTGGTGAACAAAGATTCTGAAATTTTATCTGTTGTAAAAAAGCACTATATAAATACAACTGAATCTCACTGAGTATGATAACAAATACAAAAGTATCTCGTCCAAAACTGCAAACATCCCAGGATCATTCATCCTTCACTTCCACTGTGATTTAAAGAACACTAGGCACTGCCCTGAAAACACCTATTAATATTCCTCTGAAGAGCCCAGACACCACTGACCTTAAAATGCAGCAGTGATATTGAATTAGTTGTTTTTAGAACTCTATGCGCATTGGCCTCTTGAACTGTTGAACCAGAGCAGATGAGGTCATGAACCAGAGGGCTGTGATAAGATGCGTATTTCATTTTAGCCAGGGGGTTCGGTCATGCTGAGGGGAAGCACTTTTATAAAAGGGATTTTTCTGCCTTTGCTGCACAGAACTGTGCTATATATCAAAAGAACATTGGGGTAATGCAGTTACACAAGGGAACAGACGGTTAGAGGAGCATGCTAAGGACAAAGAGAACGGACAAAGGTGAGTGGTGTTGGTGCAAAACACAAGGTCCTAAGATGGAGGAGATGTCTACAAGGGCTGGCATGAAAATTTGGTCAGCAGAAATGATGACGACCAGTAATTAAACAGACTCTTTCCAGTGTATCAGTATGAACAGGTGGTCACACTTTGTTTAATAGAACCTATCAAACCCCAAGTTTAGTTGCATTTAATAGATATTTAGTTGAACGTTAGTTAAAGTTAGACTGATGATCTATAAAGCACCTACAGTGGACTATCAAAAAGTGTTGCCACAGACTTTTTAGACTCATTTCTGCTCAACATTAAATAAGGATGCAGATTTGGATGAAGCCTTCTGTCTGGACTCTGCAGTCGATTCATCTGCATTTGCTCTCTGAGAGCTTACAGACATGGGCAAAATGCAGCAGTACTACCAGAATCCCAGTGGGGCAACTTAACACACAATCCACTAATGTCTCTCATTAGTAAAACAAGTGAACAAAACTCTCCGTCGAGAAGTATTTAATGGCCTCACAGACCAGCTAGACTATCTACACTGGAGCCTCTTTCATCTCTCTTGTAGCAGGTACGTTATTACGATCACCTCCACCATCACCACGTTTGTTGTGGCCAGAAACTTTTCACTCTAGACTGCCCTCTAGTGGATGTACCTCATCACTTCCATGTAAAAGAAGCATGCGGGCAGTGACTGTCACATCTTTTGAAATGGACGCATTCTTTTTTTGTCCGTAAAGGGGGTCTATTAACTGTTTTTCTTCTAGGGTTGAACCGATTTTGCCACTAAAAATGACACTATCTGATAATATAAGCTGCTGTAATCTTATATGGTCAAGAATTTAACCGATTTTTCCCTGTTTTTCTACTAGGGCTGGACCAATATGAACATTTCACCCTAAGATATTGTGACCAACATTTTTTGGACAAAGCAATTTTATATGGCTCTAAATGAAACTGACTCCTGACTGCTATGTACATTCTATAATTAAAAATTACAGTAATTTTGGACTATTTTTAATGGTTAAAATTTAAAACCTCTGGTCTTCTAGTTGGAGCAGACTAATACAAAAAGTCTGTAACAAAAAACAAGATTTCTTTAAAATGAAAAATATATAGTTATAATAATCACCTCTACTAATTGCCTTTCTACTAAGACCTATTCAATATGAACATTGTGTATGGCCACAATTAAACACCCTTACCTGTTTTCTTCTGCTGACTGATATGAAAATATTGTCACTAAAATTTCTGATTGTGGATAATATTATTTATTAAAATTAATTAAAAATTTAACAATCAGGCTTGACCAGTACGAAAATAATAATAAAAAAATAGAATTGCCAGAAATATTGAACAATATAATTTGAAATTGTGCACAATTACATAGACTTTTAGCTGTTCTGATAACCAATAATATCTACCAATATTATTTTAAATGGCCAAAAATAAAAGAGACTATTTTTACATCTAATCTTTATCAGGGGGGTTTCTACTGATGCTTATGAATCATGGAAGCTTAATATTACTATTAATTATTATTATTACTATTAATTATTACTATTATAAAGTGTCACTTTAGAATGTATTCATCTTTGGCTCAAATGTTTTAACAGGAAAGCAGATCATTGGCCTGACAGCAACTGATACATGAGGTAAGACACATAATATATTGATTTCCCCTTAAACGCTCTGTATGATCAATACAATTAAATATAATCGGAAACAACAGCCCACAGAGCTGTCAAGCTGTCTAAGCTATTAGCCAACGCAGTCTATTACAAATAAACATATAAACAATGACTGTCTGAAGGGATTTGAAATTGATTTCTGTACACTGTAACACGTTAATGTGTAAAATATCAATAATTATAGTCACAGCTTTATGCATTCAGGCTATTCTGAAAAGATCAATAAGACACTCAGTAAGGAAATGAGCATGGTACAAACATGCATTTATTCACAAGATAAAAAAATGAAAGAGATTTAAAAAACAAGAACTTCTACTGTCCATATCAGCTCATGGCTAAGAACAACAGCCTGAAACTTCAAATGAATATCACTGCAAGGAATGGACAGAATTTTGGCTCAACTTAACCCGTCTCTTCCCCTCCAACAGACAGCTGTCTCAGGGCTTCAGTGCACTGAGAATTCAACCCGGCATCCATCAAGCTTAAAAGTAGCCCACGCAGAGTCAAATAAAATTCCATTTCAAAAACAGACAGAATGCCTCAAAAGGCTAGTCAAACTAGTCAAAGCTATATAAGAGATATATTCACCAGGATACCGTTCCCCTACAGCTGGACTTCATCTGGACTTCATGTCTGACTTTCAATAAAAATATCCAAGAAGCTGAACAGCATTATATCACATGGTAGGACATAAATTCCACAGGGTCCCCTCGTTATACCTTGGATTATTCCGCAATTTAGCTCTACTGTCATGCATTCGGATCCTTCCATGCAGGAAATGGACTACATCTCCCAAGATCCTCTGGAGTCTCACGTGACTCCATACTCTCCACCGCGAACCTATCAGAGATCTCAGTCCCCTGATTATTGATCTTCCACACCTGCGTTCTAGTCAGGTGACAATTAGGTTAGACTATTTAAGCCCGGGCTTTAGGTCGTTACATTGCGACGTATTGTTTCATTGAGACTTGCTGAGTGGTCGTCCTATGTACTATCTGTTTTTGTGTTTTGACCTTCTGATCTGTTCTTTGACTCCTGGATTTTTGCCTTTTCCCTTTTGGAACCTCTGCTTGTGTTTTTTGATGTGTTTTTGACTCTGGCCTGGATATTGACTATGTTGCTGCTTTACCCTTTGGACATTGGTGATTTGTTTCTTAATAAATCACGTTTGTATTTTATCCGGGTTCATCTGCGATTCTGTCCACATCACATCTACTTAACATGTGTCACTTTTGGTGAGATTACCAATCAAAAAGTGCCATTTTTGCAGTACGATATGAAGATTTTGTGATTTTAGGTCACAGTATTCACTTACTGAGCTTGGTGAGTAATTCATTTTAATGTTGCTTGTTTGATGGTGCACCCTAGTACCCTCCACATATTGTACATTATTTTTAAGCTCCCCAAAAGAAAAAACATTGTCACTTTGTGTGTTTTAGGTGGTAGTAACTTCAGGCCCCTGTAGTTGCTATAAATACCTACAGGGTATGCGATGGGATTCATGGATTAAGAAAAGGTGGTACAATGCTGTGAATGTCTCATTTGATGTGAAAGTGGGTTGCAAAGCAATGTTAACGATTGGCAAAAAGGAATAATTGCATTTGGGTGAGCCAAAGGCCACAGTATGAAGCACAAAGCTGAATTTGCAGGTGTATCGAAGCGTACGGTTATATGGGTCTACCAGCAGAGGCAAAAATCACCGTCTACAGGAAATTCATGTTAGAATTGTGGCTGAAAGACAAAGCTGATGGACAGGGACCGTCAGCGTGTTATTTGGGTTGTGGAAAAAAAAAAAAAAAATCACTTCCTTGCAGAGTGTTTCAGAAACTGGTTGTGAAGGACCTGCAGTGAGTTCTAGAAGCAATTCTTGCCTGGAAGCAAGGTGATTTTCATTCACAAGCTCCCTGGACAAAGCATGGTTACTAATTCTTTGTCCGAGGGATTCATAGGGCAAAATGACCATAACTACAATATCCAATAGTCCGGTCCTTACACAGTGTTTTATCTATACAGAGGGCATGGACAACAAAACAACAAGCACTGGATCCACTACTTTTCAAACTTTTGGGGCAATGCCCCACCACTTTTTCATAGTTTGGGGTGCTCATTTTACCAACACTTCTAACTCCACAGTCAGATGGACTGCTTATCTATAGGCACCAACAGAGAGAGACAAACTCAGCAACAGAACCCATTAAATTCTCTATTTTAGCTGCAGAGGCTAATAGGTGAAACCTGCATGTTTAGTGAGTGGACTCAACTCACTAACCTGGTAAAAGGTGTTACATGTTAAGCTCTTAAACTGTCCATGGTAATAAGTAAGTAATTAATTAAGTGCTACTTTTTAATCCCACAAATGGGGAAATTCCACCTCTGCATTTAACCCATCCATGAAGTGAAACACCACATAAACATTAGTGAATATGCACACACTAGGTGGCAGTGAGCACACTTGCCCAGAGCAGTGGGCAGCCCTATCCACGGTGCCCGGGGAGCAATTGGGGGTTAGGTGTCTTGCTCAAGGACACCTCAGTCCCACCTCAGCCCACGACTGCCCCAATATGTTATTATACTTGGACCATGTCATAGCGCTTCATGGAACTGACTTGTACGTCACTAGTTATACTCACATTTAGCAGGCTACAAATTCTCCAAAAGAGGGTGCCATTAGCATTCAAACAGCTTGTGATATTTCAAAGAAATCAGTAAATATTCTAAATCTTCACCATTTTTAACATGTTCATGTTTTTATTAACTATTTAGAAATTTGACCTAGACCACAGCATCCTTTTTGAGGTCAGTGTTTGTCATTAGATAAGTCATCATCTTTATTAAAGTTTTACAACTAAAGATTTTAAAGAGTATTTATCTTCTGCTCTATGCAATATATTTGCTTTTTACTATGTCTATCTCAGTGTAAGCTGCAGCCAAGACACTATTTTTTGTAATTGGTATCTTTCTTGGCCAATAAAACCAACCAATTTGATTGTTTTCTGCTTCTGAACTTCTATTGGGGCATCAGCCAAGACCCATTATGTACATCTGCAATCTAACTAGAGCATGTATCTTCCTGCAGTGTGAAAAATTCAGGCTACCAATGTTAGTGTTGCCCAAAATCACAGCAAGCAGGCATTCAGTGTGCCAAAATTCAATTACACACTTGGACGAATCACAAAACTGTGAGGCACCTCGGTTATTAATGCCTCAATGCTGATAAGACTGGTAATTCTATATATTTTAACAGCCTCATCATAAACAAGCAAACTGCATGGATACATGAAATATGTCCAAAAGTTTTTAGACACCTTTTCATCGAATGTTTCTTCTGACATCAAGGGTACTGATAGGCAGTTTGTTCCCCCTTTGCTACTTCTACTCTTCTGGGAAGGCCCCTGCTTTAGCAGTGGGACCACCTGAGAAGAGCTGTGTGGATCCTTTTGGATATGTAGTGCATCTATGAACACAGTCTACTGGAAAGACTAGACATGAAAGCGAAAGAAACCTCAAAAGACTAAACATTAGCAAGAATAAGAAATTAAAGGAGATGATTTCGAGCCCATGTACGTTCTACATTGGAAATCATTTGCATATAAAAATCCCTTCCCTCTTTCCTGCCTTCCCACTGATTTCAATAAAGCAGAGAGTGTCTTATTCTGACGACTCTTTCAAGGGAAAGCAATCCAAGCGAAAAACTTCTTCTATCACAGAGGTAAAGTAGAGCACTAATTCTGGAAGCAACGTGTAATGATTCTCCTCTTTTCAGCAGACTTGGTATGAAAACACCACTCATCTCAGTTTTCACATGTGATGATGCTGGTAGGTGGGCAAAGGCAGGACAGAATGTGAGCTGGAATGAATCCACTTCTCCCAGTCTTGATAAAGTCTTCAATCAGCAGGCCCGACAATGACTGAGGATGGGTGGAGGCCTTACAAAGCACATATTATGGAAACCCATGTATGCTGTAAACAAGTTTCAAACTGATTTGATTTCCCAGTTCATATATGAACCATAAGCTGATTTGAATGAATCATGGTTATGAGGTCACAACCATGGTTTACATAGGACCACCTATTCACACTTAAGTGATAAGCAGTCTTTTTACCGCAAACAGTTTGCTGTTTATTGAACAAATGATCCAGATATTTGTAAGGATATGACTGAGTGGACTCAAAACGACACAGGGCAGCCAATCAGAAAAGAGGTCATTTGCAAATACACCAGCCTTAAAGGCACACCAACAAAAACAGCATAACTCTAAGGAAAATATAAGCTGGAAAATGGACTGAAATTAAGTTAAAACAACTGTATTTAGTGAGAAAAAGTATTTGGTATCACACAGGGAAACATAAACAGTAATACTGTATGATGGAGGCCTTTTACTCAACAACCAGATTAGAAAGTCACTCATTAAATTAACTCAGGCTAAGTGAAGAGTTGCAAGGATGGGAGAAAGAAACAATGAAAAAGAGTCGTTAACACAGATATCAAGATGAATGATATCCCTGAGGCAGGACGATGGGACTGAAGGTTTCTCTCTTTTTTTTCCAGGGGTCTCACTTATGAGAGACAGGCATAATTTCTCTCTGCGTTACATTAAGTTGCAGCTGGGCCGTTTTGCCACTTGATGAAATCAGGAACAGATATGTGCAGAGGTTAAATTGCATTAGTGGCGAGATTGTGTGCGAGCGAGGCGCCTCCATAACAGGATGTGATGCGCTCGGCTGCTTTGATACCTTTTGATGTTCCCCGGCAAGGCGAGGCGCGGTATGGTGTAATCACAGGGCCCGGCGCTCAGAGCAGCCAGGGGAGCTCAAGTACATCCATTTGAAGTCTAAAAACAGAACAGATATATCAAGCCCTATCACAACAGTCATCGGAGGAGAGCCAGAGCCGCTCGCTTCGTATTAGCACCTGTCTCAGCATTTTCTGAGTTAGCCCGTCTCATTAATTCCAGGGGCTATGAAATAAAAATGGCCGGGGAAGCAGGGGATAGTGGTGGGCTTTGAAGAGAAGTGCCAGAAGCACAGCTCTCCTTAAAAAGTGAGCGCCGCAGACGTTACCCACTTTGAGTGAGATGTCAAACTGATGGATCGCTGATGGAACCCAGGAGGAAGGGGGTGTTTCACATTCCTTTTGTGCCCTCCCGCGAAAGTGAAGGTGAGTTGGTCGACATGGGGAATGAGAGGGCAGTAGGCCAGATCGATGGTAAGCAGGGGTGCCCTCTAGCCCATATTGTGATTGCGGTGAAGCAAAAGATTCTTCCCACAAGAAGCAGCTTGAAGATCTTCTCAGTTTGATCAGTTTGAGGACAAAGCTGCAATGCAAGAAGCATCGGGTAAAAGACAACAGGAAGCAACCTTGGTTTTTCAAGCTGCTCCTCCCACCCACACAGAGTAATGGGGGGTCAAAAGAGGATGTTTGCTGAGTTTCTTGAGAGGACCAGCGGGGTACGCCAATGTCTGGTGCTGTGACCTGTGACGTCAATAGCCTGCGGTGGGCATCGAATTCTGAGGTGAGATCAAACTGAGGGATCAACTTAAAGGGGTTCCTCTCCCAGGCCCCTGCAGCATAGAGGAGATAAAAGGATGAAAGCAGTTGGATATGATGCCACAGACAGCTTTTCATTCACATTCATAGGCTGCTTACCATGCAGTAACAACAGGATTCAGCAATTCCTCTAGCTGCTCCTCTTCAAGCCCAGTAAACAAAGCATTAACATCTGATCCCCTAAGCATTAACGTCTAGATCTCGGTCACAGGTAGATGATATGTATGAGTTTACTATGTTGTGGGAGAGTTCCAGCTGGGGTTCTGCTGTTAAATAGGTTGGAGGGCAGTCAAAGCCTTGGCAAATAAACCGGCTGAGAATCTAATAAAGTTCTACATTGTTTTTTAATCACTGCTACCAATACATTGCATCAACTCAGAACAACACCTGCACTACCAGTCAACAGTTTGAATGGACAAATAATTGGTAGCTGGCTACTGCGTAATGAGCCGATTTCGGCAAACAGATTTCAGTCCAGCTAACCAGAGATGTATTTGACTACCAAGTGTAAATGCATGTGGTTAAAATCTTATCAGGATACAATCCAGATGCTTATAAGAGGGTCTATTTGATTGCTGACCAGTACAGTAGAGTCAAGGAAACCAACAGCACTTTTAATCACAATTTCTCTTATTAATTTCTGTAAACCTACTGGTTAAGTTGTTAAGTCACACTTCACTCTAAACCTATTTAATATCTAAATTTCTTTTTTCCTTTCATATAAAACATTTTCAATTGCTGAAATTTCTCACTGAACAAACGATACGCACAGCATTCGGCACATTGCACTGCCTCTATCTTCATTTAGCAAGTGGCTTAAACAGTCACGGTTATTAGCGTAGAAAGTATGTGAACCCTCATATGCAGTAACTAACAGAACATTCTTTTCTGGCAATAACCTCACTCAAACGCTTTCTGAAACTGCTCAACCATCCTGAAAAGCAGTTGGAAAGTATTTTGCCTGTTTTGTTTAAAGAAAATGGATTCATCCATTCTGTGGGGTCTTGAATGGCTTGCCTTGGTTCATCTCGCAGCATGTCAATGCGTGACCTTAGTGTTTCAGTGTGATTTTGAAGGGATTGAGATCAAGACTCTGGCATTTTAAATGCTAGACATTCTTTGAGCCACTCTGTTGTTGATTTTCTCGGGCGTTTTTGTTCACTGTCACGTTGTATTACGCAACCTCTTTTAAGTTGTAGATCATGGACAGACGTCCTGACATTCTGCTGTGGAATTTTCCAACACAACCTGAAGATCAATCGTTCTCTCAATGAGTGAAAGCTGTCCAGGCCCTGAGGCAACGAAAGCAGCCACACATCATTATACTCCCTTCTGTCTCATCTGTTTACAGATAGTTCCAATAGCGCTGCAAAACACTGTTGTGGTCTTTAGCAAACTTGAAATTGGCAACGATCTTGAATGAAGGCCAATGTTTTTCTTATGCTGGGCTCATGGACACAGACGTCATCAAGGGCAAGAGATGTCTGCTGATTCTCAGGCGTCACTTTGTCAGTTGTTTGAGGATTTGTGGTGTGTCCTTGCAAAGATCTTTGTAGTAAGCGGCGTTTTTTTGTCCTGTTTTCTTGTAAACTACTGTAAATAGAGATATATAGACATATAGGCCATACAGACACTCTGTCTATGAACAATTATCAATAAAGCTGCTGTAACACACTGTACACTGTGAAAACATGCAGAGAAACTGAGCTACAGTAGCATTACTAACTTACACACTGTGCCTTGTAACTAAAACCAGTCGACACAAACCTCAGTACGGCAAACATGGACTGTTTTACCTCCATTTGGCTAGCCTATGTCTCCACCTCCACTAGAATTAGGGAAGTGATATATGTAAGAGTAAACGAGTAGTTCATTTAAAAACTAAGTACTGAGGCACTTAGTTACTTTTTCGTATTTCCGCTGTCACAACTGAGCAAACACAACAGCCCCCTCACTCAACACTAACACACACTAAAACACACTAACACCTCATTAACACACACTAACACCTCACTAACACCTCACTACCACACACTAACACACACTAACACCTCACTAACACACGCTAACACCTCACTACCACACACTAACACCCTACTAACACCTTACTAACACACTAACACCTCATTAACACACGCTAACACCCCACTAACACACACTAACACACTAACACCTCATTAACACACACTAACACCCCACTAACACCTCACTACCACACACTAACACCCCACTAACACACACTAACACACTAACACCTCATTAACACACACTAACACCTCACTAAAACCTCACTACCACACACTAACACCCCACTAACACCTTACTAACACACACTAACACCTCCCTAACACACACTAACACCTCACTACCACACGCTAACACCCTACTAACACCTTACTAACACACTAACACCTCACTAACACACACTAACACCTCACTACCACACACTAACACCCCACTAAGACCTTACTAACACACACTAACACCTCACTAACACACACTAAAACCCCACTAACACACACTAACACTTCACAGGCTCAGGACCAGAACACACCAGGAAACCTACTT